>NC_142183.1:36239023-36569023 GCF_026936395.1 Plectropomus leopardus | reverse complement strand
TTTTTGGGGGGAGTTTTTCCTTAGATTATGTGAGGGTCTAAGGGCAGAGGGATGTAATGCTGTAAAGCCCTCTGAGGCAAACTGTGTTTTGTGATAATGGGCTTCATAAATAGAATTGAATTGAACTGAATTGAACTGAATTGATAGGGAACTATGAGCTGCAACAGATAGGATGGCGCCTGTCCTTTCAGAGCTTTGTAGGTAAGAAGGAGGATTTTAAATTCAGTTCTGGATTTTACAGGGAGCCAGTGGAAAGAAGCTAAAACAGGAGTTAATATGATCCTTTTTCTTGGTTCCCGTTAGAACACATGCAGCAGCATTCTGCACCAGTTGGAGAGCCTTCAGGGACTTGTTGGGGCAACCGAATAACAGGGAGTTACAGTATCCAGCCTAGTAACAAAGTCGTGCACTAATTTTTCGGCGTCTGTTTGAGACAGGATAGTCTAATTTTTGCAATGTTATGCAAGTGAATGAAAGCAGTCCTTGAAGTTTGTTTTATATGGGAGGCAAAAGATAGCTCAGAGGTTCCTTACAGTTGTGCTAGAGGCCAAGGCAATGCAATCTAAAGAAATTATATCCTTTGTGTTGTAAATTCCCTGTTACGCTCATTCAACTAGGATGTTATGTTCTTTTCGTCAGGCACCTTTTTGGACAGCTCAGTTGTGCTGTAGGGTCGTAGTAATGTTTATCTGGGGTGTAGAGGGAGTTAACCAACACATGCTGCACTGAGGCTGCTTCTCATTCACACAGAATGCGTTCCTGAAGAAAGTAAGTTACTAATTGCCTGAAGAATGTATCTGCTGGTTGTTTATGAGAGATAAATGTTGTATGAAGCCCATATTATGTTCTGTTAAGTCGCTGAGGCTGAGGTGTATTTTCTGAGTTGTTTTCTGAGCTTCTGCTGTGTGTTAATTTAGCTCACTCGCCAATTGAGTTATGCTAGCCAATTAGCTGTGTTATATTGCTCATTTACATTGTGTGTATATGTGTAATACCAACTAAGCTGTTCTTTCAGCTATTTCTGTTTACATAGCACTTGTATGTTGTTGCTAGAGCAATAAGCACAGTGTATTTAGTCTTTAAATATAGTGAATATTATTTGTATATTTTATTCTGTCTTACAGAAACCATTCTACATTCTACATTCTGCATTCCATATTCTACGTCCCATCCCTCATCTTACAGTCAGTTCACTAGACTGAAGATTCGCCTGTAACGCTGCCAGTCATTTAATTCGATATAAAGAATCTGAAATGTTCACTGTGTCTGCGTCTACTCTCTGACTGGAGTTGCCGTACTTGATAAAGTGGCTCCAGCAAAACAAATCACAGCTTCACAATATCTCCAATACTTAGAAAAGGAGTTTCTGAGGTGTTTGGGGTCAAGAACAATAACTTCAGTTTTGTCTGAATTTAACATCAAGAAATTGCGGCTCATCATTAAGACATGCTTGTAGTCTAGATAACTTATCAGTTTCATCTTCTGCTTCATAGATAGATACAGCTGAATATCATCGGCATAACAATAAAAATTTACAGAGTGATTTCTAATGATGTTGCCTAGAGGAAGCATATATAAAGTGGAAAGGATTAGTCCGAGCACAGAACCTTGTGGTACTCCAAAGCAGACCTTAGTATGCGTGGAGCATGGATTATTAATATGAACAAACTGGATATGATCTAATGATTTAAACCAGGCTAGTGACATTCCTTTAAGGCTAATTAGGTGTTCTAGTTTGTGGAGTAAGATTTGATGGTCAGTGGTGTCAAATGCTGCACTGAGATCTAATAGGATTAACACAGAGACCAGACCTTTATCAGAGGCAATCAATAAGTCATTAGTAATTTTTACTAGTGCCCTCTCTGTACTATGATGACCTCTGAATCCTGATGGAAAATACTCAAATAAACTATTACATTGGAGAAAATGAGAAAGCTGATTAGCAATTTCTTTCTCAAGGATTTTAGAAATAAAGAGATTAGATATCGGTCTATAGTTGGCTAAAACCCCTGGATTGAGAGTGGGTTTCTTTAGAAGGGGTTTAATGACAGCTACTTTAAAGGACTGTGGTACATAGCCTGTTAATGGAGACACATTGAATATATCTAACAAAGAGTTGTCAATTAATGGTCAAACTCCCTTAAGTAGCCTAGTTGGAATGGGGTCTAATAGGCATGTTGATGGCTTCGATGTGTAAATCAATGTCGAGAGTTGGTGAAGGTCAATGGGGTTTAAAACAGTTTAAATAAACTTGAGGCCCTACTGCCATATCCAAATTACTTGTGTCTGAGGTCAGGTCAGTTAAGGGCAAGAGGTGATGGATTTTATCTCGAATAGTTATAATTTTATCATTAAAGAAAATTAAATAAATTCATCACTACTGAGGGCCAAAGGAATACAAGGCTCTAAAGAGCTGTGAATCTGAGTCAGCCTGGCTACAGTGTTGAAGAGAAACCAGGGATTTTTTTTTATTTTCCTAAATTAACGAGTAATAGTTCTCTTTGGCATGACGGAGGGCCTTTCTATACGTTTTAAGACTGTCCTGCCAGACTAAACGGAACTCTTCGAGGTTGGTTAAATGCCAATTTCATTCCATTTTAGTGATACTTGTTTTAATTTGCAGGTCTGGGCTTTGTTAGGTCTTTGTTTCATTAATTTCTTCTTACAAGGTGCAACGGAGTTGAGAGCTGATTGCAGTGAGTCAGTAGCACTATTAACAAGACAATCAATTAGAGAGTGACTTAAATTAGTATAAGTGTTCTCAGTCACATTGAGACATGGTAATGAGTTCACACAGAAGGAATCAGTTCCTTAAATTTAGCTACCGCACCATCAGACAGACATCTAGTATAGTAACTCTTACTGAGAGGCATGCAATCGAGTAACAGAAAATTGAAAGTTATTAAATAATTGTTTGACAGAGTGGTATTCTCAGGGAAGACTATTAAATCTTCAATTTCAATGCCGTATGCAAAGACTAGATCTAAGGTGTGGTTGAAGCAGTGGGTGTGTTTATGTACACACTGACTGAAGCCACTTGAATCCAATAGTGTGAAAAAACACTGAGGCTATCATCATTAATATAGAATTTTTATTAAGCACTAAACTTGCACTATAACAAAAAAATGGGCTGTAGAGTTTTCCAAACTATAAAGTGTAACAACCGCTGTTTGAGGCACACTGGGCTCTCTCTCACCTGACAGTGAAGCTGTGAAGCACACGGTGGTCTTTCCCTGTCTTTAATGTAATATATTCGTCCTGTGCATCACTGCCTTCACAGTCTGGTCAACCTGTCTCATCCTTGTTGACCTCACTGCTCCTAAATCTTCCTGGCTGGCTCTGGCTTATACTTTACTTAAATTATTTTATGACAATACTCTTACAATTAAAAAGTGCCTAATAACACAATAAAAGCTGCCACAAAATCAGGCATTTTGGATTGCAACAATTACAAAAACAGCCTGCAAAGTCCAAGAGGGACTACACCTAAATCAGTCTGATTTATGTGTAAACAAACTGTTCATTCTGAGATAAACACAAATTCAGTGTCACTACTTTTTACTCACATATGTATAATAATGCTGTAATTGTTTAATTATAATCATAAAATGTTCCTAAAGAGGATATTGTTGAAAACCACTGAAATATGTTGTCAGTGAATATTTTGGAGACTGTGAATTTTAAAATTTACATTTCAGTAGCTATGATCATTAAAAATGTTTTCTCATTATGTTGTAAAGGAATGTAAACCAAGCAGCAGAGCGTCTTTCTCCAATTGTGTAAGCTAAATTAGGAGTATAAAATTAGAGTTTCTAGGAGACAGGCTTGTGTTTTACATCATCCTTAGTGTTAAATGCTCATTGTTGTTATGCTCAAGGATTTCCTTTTTCCAGACACTGTAGGTTAATAAAGGCACATAATGCAGCCCATTGTGCAACATGCAAACATGACATGATATGCATGCATTTATTTTTTACATTTAATATACTACTAGTAGACCGCATCAAACGATGCAGCCCTAACGGGCATCTGTCACCTTTTGGATATCAACCTGTGGAGAGGTACCTGTGCATGACAACTAGTTGGACCTCATACGTGCAGGAATGACGTTATGTCATCAATGCTAGTTTTGTTGGCTAAAGTCAGTGATTTCGGTTGACAACTTCCTGTCATGTGCTGGCTCCATACATTAATCTCAATATCCAAACATAATAAATGTTGGAGAAATCTTTAATATGATTAAACCTACAATCTGTATGTATACAGATGTGGTAATGCACATGGAGGTATGAAGACACGTGGATACAGCATTGGCAGCAAAAGTTTATTCCCATGAGAGTAGCTCAGTGGTTCATGAAGCTAAAACAGTTCAGCAGCCGCAAGGTGCCGCATGATCAGGCATCTGATCAGGGTGCCTCCTGGGCACCTCCCATTAGAGGTGTTCCGGGCATGTCCAACTGGTAGGAGGCCCCGGGGCAGACTCAGAACACGCTTGAGGGATAATATATCTCATCTGGCCTGGGAACACCTCAGGGTCCCCCAGGAGGAGCTGAAAAGTGTTGCTAAGCAGAGGGACATCTTGAGTACTTTGTGTACTGTTGCCCTTGCAACCAGACTCCAGATAGGTGGATGGATGGATGGATGGTACTTTTGGTGATATACCATTGCAATGGTCCATTCCAAATGGAATTGTAAGACGCATAATAATACCAAACATAAATTAAAGACTTCCAACAGCTGACATTCATTTTCCAAAGAAAAACTAATAATCATAACTTCATACTGCACTGCTATGACCTTACTCTACCATTCTGACTATGTAAATGTGGCCTTATTACACTATGTGCAGCAAAATGTAATTTAACTTTCATTTAACTCGGGTAAGTGAGAAAGGCTCCAGGGCCACAAAATTGTATTTTATATTTGTAGTTGTTGGTTTCTTCTTTTAGTTTTCTTTTTTTTTTCAATGTCCAATGTGAAAGTCAAGGTAAAATAACAGGGCATGGTGGGTAAACTAATACAAATTAAAATAAAAAAAGATAAAATAGATGTAACTCTTCCTCAGATGTAACGCTTTCCAAAGACATATATGAGCACAAACACAAGGACAATTCAGTTGGATGAAATGAATGGACAAGGGTTTTGTGCACAAATGTTATGTTTCATGTGTTTATGGAGGCACTTTGCAACAGAAGTGTTGTTACACTGCTTACATATTCTTAATTATTCTGAGTGGATGCTCACTTGTACATTACTCACGGTGGTTGGAGGCTGCTGTTCACTGAGCACTTATTTATTTTGCTTACTCAACATGAAGAGTTCAGCTTGGTTTCTTGCACGTTAGTCGACTTGTTACATTTCATCACAGCATTCACAACACATTTAGGCCAGTTATGTTCTTTTGGTTGCTTTGAGCTGAGCTACGAGATTTTTAAGAGTTTTTATTGTTTTTCATTATAACACTGCCAGTTATAACAAGCAAAACTGCACAGCTCAGATCTGAAACTTTGCTGGGGTTGTGCTGAAACACAAGAGCCAAGTCTCTGTAAAGGCTGTTCAGAAATTCTGAAGGGGTAGTTTTGTTGAGAAACATGAAAAAATTACAATACTAATACTTTAAGCAGTTAGTAGCAACATGCAGAGTTTTAACCTACTTTTATCGCAAAAAAACTGACGTTTCAACTCTTAATTTTACTGTATACAGTTAACCATGCATTTGACCATGGTTAGCATTTTGAGAAGTCGAAGTAGAAAAAGCACAGGTGATGAGCGTCAGTAGTAAAAGTGCTTAAGGAGAGTAGTATTGCTAAATTACCCCCTTGAATATAATAAGTGCTCACTTAATGAGAGACTGTGCTCCCAAGAAAAATGACAGCATCACTCATTTCAGCAAAAAGACGTGTTTATGTTACTTTGTGACAGCCCTCTAGAGGCTTTAGTAATTATGATGGGAGCAAAGAATGAAGTTAGGTGTCGTTGTTATAGTGTGACATAGTCTACATGAGGATGACATTGTGATGGAGATTATTAAACATTTTAAACATCTGATTTAAACATGAGATGTTTCCTGTTTCCAGCCAACAGTCAGCAGGGTTTTTTTTTATAACCATCATCCACCAACCATAACCATGTTTATTATGATTAGTTAGTTAAAACAGACAAAGCCTGTCTTGTTCATGAATACCAATTTAAGGTGCAGTTTCCAGATAAAGCAGCCTCTTCTCACCCTGGGGTCATTAAATGCCACTGCTTTGTCAGTGATTTCTTCATAAGACAGGCGGGCAGGAGCAGTGGTGGATGGGTCCAACAAACCCCAGACTTCGTCCTGGGAGCCTAGTGTTTGCTTCCCATATGAATGTGAAAACAAACCATGATAGCTTTTCCTAAACCTAACCATGTGCTTTTGGTTGCAGCATTTTGGAATGTCAACAGCAGATGCAGGAGAATACCTAGAGCGTAATATGAAGACGCAAAAATCCACCGACAGAGCATTGATATGTGTGGGACAATCAAGGATGTATCAGCAATGGTGGATGTTGAACAATGCACAATCAATGTAAACACAGATAATATTGTTTATCTGCAAACTTTTGTTGTGTCTTCTTTTTTTAAAATATATTTGTTTTTGCTCAAAAAACAAGCATGAACCAACTGCTCTTTTTGTGTGTGATGGTTTCTCATTTAATACCTGCCTACTCCCTCCTCTCTTTTTCAGACATGTCGTAAATGACATCTCAGTTCCAGCTGGGAACCAATGTTTCTAGTTCTGGACCACCTAATTATTTTTGTTTGAAATGCTCTGAATGGTTCAAAAATAGATTTTGTAGTATGTTATGGTTTATTCCAAAAATGTGCATTTAAAAAAGAAACACATCTCTTCCATCTCTTTCCAGAGGAGTTTCTCTCTGGAAAGACTTCCAGGTGGCTGTTGCTCAGAGGAAGAGCGAGTCGTCCACTAATATCAGGAGTTCGGTTCCCAACTTCTTCAGTCAAAACGTCAAAGTATCCTTGAGCAAGATGCTGAACCCCCAAATTGCTCCTGATGCTGTGCCATCAGACTGAGTGCATATGAATAGTACTAAGTGTCAGATGGCACCTTGTCCAGTAGCCTTGGCCACCAATGTGTGAATGCGTGTGTGAATGGGGGAATGTGATACTATGTAGTGTGAAAGCACTTTGACTGGTTGGACTAGAAAAGCGCTATTCAAGAGCAGTCCATTTACAATTTACCATATACTGTTTTGAACAGAAATGACTGTAAAAAGTGTGAATTTCATTAAAGAGTAAGGCAGTAAAATATTCAAATTCGACGTTTTATATCTGCTTTATAGTATTACTAACACATGTAGAAATGCACACAGGAACATTATCCCCTCGTGACACATAGCAAAGGCTATGTGACATGGAGCCCTTAACATGACAGAACAAAGCAGGGTGCATTGGAAATAATGATAAGCAGAGATGACAGAGCCTCTGTACATTTCATTAAACAGAGCTTTCTCTCCTCTCTGCTGTCTCAGAGGAGCATCGAGTGAAGGGAGATTTGTGTGAAGTTCATCTGGTGAGCAGGAGTGGCTTCATTTCTCCCTTCAGGTTTCAGTTGACGGGGCTTTCAGCAGACTGCTGGGATTACATGGTGACAGTAGAAGGAGACAGCAGTACTTCAAGTGGAATCAGGGGTATCCTGTAGAAGTGTGTGTTCTCTCTGTCAACAATCAGTCTGCCAACACACAATCCTCTGTGTGTGTTCACTGAAAGCAGTCTCTCAACTCTGAGCACTTTAAATTGAAAAAAAGAAGCCCTGAATTTCTGTCTATCCTGTCTTGTCCAGCCCCACTCCTCTCCCTTGTCTTTCACCCTCACACTTTTGTCTCCTCTAATTTGCAGGGAATCCGAGCAGCATACAAATATAGCTCCTGACAAAGCATCTTATTTTCTTGTTTCCTCTGCTTTTGCGCTGTCACTTTCTTCTAATGTTGTTTCCTCTTTTCATTCCACCACTTTAATCTGCATTGTTGCAGCGGTTGCTTGTGCCGTGTTGCATCAATTTCTGCTGCTCCCATTCTCCTCCTGCTCCTCTCTCCTTGTCGGCTGTTCACAAACTAATAGTGCCACCTAGTGGTGAGGAAAAAAAGGAAAAGCACAAAATGAGTCATCACAATGCTTTTAAACATCCAAATCAAAGGGTTGATCGATTCGTTCATGGTATTTATTACCACATTTCCAAGGAAATAGTTTTAATGTGACCTTTATATAATAGCTGTCTAAAAAAATTAATATAACAGTGCAGTCACGTTCTTCTCCCCATGAGGCCACATGATGTAATTCAATACCAGTGAACATAGAGAGGATGACAGTCAGGAACTGCTTTGATTTTCTTTTTCTCTTCTTAGTAACAATGTCAGTCAGATGTTTCACCTCCCCTTAAAGCTACAGTGCATATTTTTTATGAAAATATCTATTTGTCTAATTTACTGAAACTGCCATTATATCCACATCTTGTGTCTTCTTCTATTAACAACAAGATCTCATCCCAAGCCTTCAAATGTTGCCACTTCGTCAGTGGACTTCCGTGTCTACATCTTATGCTCTATGTATCCTTCTGCATCTGCTGTTGATGTTCCAGGATGCAGGTACTACAGTGGTATAATGCAGTAATAATAATAATAATGTAGTAATAATACTATACTATACTATATAATACTATTATCATACAGCTATGAAAGGTGGCATTTGGCATCAGGATCTTATGCCGAAATCACTGAAAATGCAGCAGTATTTCACAATTTTGGAATGAGATGCGCTGGTATTACATGAGACAGATAGTCTGTGAATAAATCATGATACCCCTCTCCTTGTAGTGTTTCTAAAAGCATTTGCTAAAATCTACTACGATTGTTGGAAAACAACCAATCAGAGCTAAGGGGTCTCAATCACTGCTTGCGAACTTCAGTCAAACTAAGCAGTGCTGAATCAAAATTCTGTCAAGCACTGCCAATTTCTCGTTCCATATTTTCCAAAATTAATATAATAGTATGATAGAATAATATAATAATATTTTAGTGTGCTGTTTAGATGCTATTGACTCCTTCCCTTTCCCCACTCTCTGTTAAATGTTTTCACATGCTTACATGTGTGAGGGAATAAAATGTCTATAACAGTTTGTGCACGTTTATATTTAAAGGGGGTATGTTTGGGGACAGAAATGGGGCGGACATAAGGGGTGTACCATTAAGTGAGATTCACAAGGTATGTTGATTCTAAAGCTCCTTTCAGAGCTTCTTTGAGTAGCATCACTCTATAATTAGTAATACAGAGTGTCAGCTGAGAGCAAACCTTATAAATACACTTTATGCAACTTGTTGAGTCGTAATGTTACAGAAATACCAAAGAACAAAGCCATGCAGTTACAGTAGGGCTTACTGTATGCCTCGCATCTCTATTTTTTTTTTTTCACTTACACAGTAAACTACAGTTTATCAGTGATGCAGAAAATCTGTGCGAGAATACAGTTTATTTTACTCACACAGTCATAGTTGCTTTCGGTGAACATTTTGGTGAATGTGTTTGCAGTGTTCTCTGCTCAGTTTGTCCACACCGATTTTAAAAGAAGCTTCTATAAAATCACAGGCAGCATTCAGCATAAACAGTTCACTATATTTTTTAATCAGGATGATTTGTACTCACATACATATCAATGTGATATAATTCCTTCAGATCATACCATGGCGTTGCCACTGTGGATTGTGTATGCTTGGTTCTGATTTGCTGACGTCCATTTGACAGTGCTGGTACTGTATATTACAGGTCATAGATGTTTCAGTTGGTATTTATCACAGATAATATTCAGTCAGTAAAATTTTACTTTGATTTGCACAAAAACTACAGTGATTTTAAAGTCTTTTTCATTACGGGACAAAGTCAGACCTAAATATAGTCCTTGTTTATAATGTTTGAATCCGCTGCATCAAGTTTAAAGTTTCAGAGCTGCAGAATGAGCACCTGTCACTTTAGAAAATAATAAATTCATAAAACAGCCTATATGGATAGAATATATTAACTTGTGCATTCACACACGTCATTTCTGCCATTATTCCTCCCTCGCCTTAATTCAAGTGACATTATTACTTTGTACTGTGATACTTTAAGTATTCTTTAAAGGTGGACTTAAGCAGCATGCAATGGAGTCAACTGACGCATTGAATGCTCACTTGAGTCATTTCATGTGAACCCGCTCACAGCCTGAAGCAGAAACCCTGAGCTAACAGAGACATCTGATAACCTCCTTCATGGTGCCTGTTACCTCTGACCGAGGCTGCAGGGTTTGTTGAACAGCTCAGACAAAGAGAGCCTGGCTCTGTCTTACTGGCTTCATGGTTCAGCCCTCTGACCTTTTGTAATATAAAATTGTTGTATTTGCATCTTTTCCATAAATAAACATGGTAGTACACTGTCTAGTTTTTATTCAGGGCAAACATAGGAGTAATTAATAAATCTGTACACTATATGAGGGATGTACCATGAAGCAAGTACAACAGAGTAAGGCTTTATTTGCATTAGCTGCTTTGACAAAAGTATAACTCATACACTTGTTTTCGGATGACTCGAAGTCAAACTGATTAAATATTACGTGTGATAAATACCACGAGACTAATTAATTTCCTCATCTGTGTGCTGTACCAGCAGTGTAAAAGGGACTTGGCAGCAAACCAGGACCAAGCATAAAAAGGACCAAAAGGGGTATTTGGTTGATGTGTTTTCATCTTTCAGTGTGTGGATGTATAAAATTTAAAGTGTTAATATTTCCAGAAGCAAACAGGCAAAAGAGAGAGAGAGAGAGAGAGAGAGAGAGAGAGAGAGATGGAGATGAGCCAGCTCCACCAGACTACACAGGTGTTGCTGTGAAAGGAATTTATCACCCTCATGTTTCTCAGGGTTCCAGTTGGTATGTGGGTGCACTATGATGCACTTTTGGCTCCAGGGAATCATAAGGGAACTCGAAAATGCCTTTCCTGCACAACATGCGTGTGGATGCTTCGATCTCAGAAATCAGTTTAAAACCATGGCTGAAAATGCAGAAACATATTTCTGAAAATGCAGAAATATTTACAAATTGCCAGAAATATCTCAAAAACTTGCAGATATAAAGCTGAACTGCTTTAAACTGAAGAAGCTACGTGTTAAACTGGAAGACTGTCAAAGCAAGAAGTTGATGTTAACTGAAAAGGTTAAGGACATTTCTAGACCTTTGACACAAAAAATGTAGAAAATAAAATGAAAAAGCTTAACATTTTGACATAGTTTATGGAGCTTAAAGTATGCAGAAGTTGCAGTCAATCAAAGAATTTACAGGATAAGTACTTCTAATAGTAATAGTGGCAGTATTAAAAGTAGAAGCAGTAATAGCAGTAGTAGGGGTAGAATTAGTTGTCGTCGTACTACTGCTAGTGGTAATAGTTCTAGCAGAAATTGTAGTAGAAATAGTAGAAGTTGTCGTGGTAATGTTAATAAAATAAGTAGCAGTATTTCTATTAATACTAAGAGTACGAATAGTGGCGGTAGCAGCAGTGGCAGTAGTAACAATAGTTGTAGAACTGTGGTATTGATAGTATAAGTAGTCTAGTAATACCACTAGAAGTTGATGTGAGCTTAAAAAAAAATTGTTTGCTATTTCAGGCATAAAATGTAGGAAATCAATGAGAGTCATAAATGTCTTGAAGAGATTAACATTTTGAATCATTTGAATGGTTAATGGTTAGTTTTCATATGCATGTGTTACAAGCCTCACACCTCGTGCTGCCTGTAACAAGTGTGGTGTCCTGTTTTACAAAGGAAAAGTAGAGACACGAGACGTTAGTTGTAACAGAACTGCTGATAGACTGGTGATGAATACTCATCGGCTTTTACACAGGAATATCTCAGTTACCAAATGCTGTTGGATGTGTATTTTGTCTCACAATCAGAAACTGCTCATTACCAGCTTCAAAATACACCTAATCTGTGTCTTAAATGTTGTAATTCAGCCTCCTATATTGTTTATTTTCATTATAGACACATTATAAAACATAAACAATTCAATATTTACATTAAAACATATTTGACCAATGACCACTTATTATTACAACATGTTTACAGCTTTAATATCCACATTGGATAACCCGAATGAGCAGCTGGAAACACTCAACTCACTCAATTAACTTTTCACAACACATACATTTTGCTCATTTAACTCTCTCTCATATCATTTAACTTACATAACTGTGAAAAAAGTGCATATGTCAAGGAGCTTTGATGGTAAATAAAGACAATAACAGACAATAAAGACAAAATAAGGCCTCAATTTGTGTTACACTCTCACACTCTTACATATTCAACATTATCAAAACAAAACAAAGAAGGTGTTAACAGTCCTCAGCATGTTTTGGTAACAAAATAACCTTCATTACTAGCCTGTTTTACACAAGAAAAGTAGAGACAGGAGACATTAGTTGTGTCTTTACAACAGGTTGTTTTCTGTTGGATTAACGGAAATCTCTTGCACTCCTACTACAACTAATGGTTGCCATGGTGAATACACTTCCTTGTGGCATCATTAGTAACGGCATCTTCAAAAGTATTACAAACATCAGAAATACATATAATGTGGCCTTTTTACAAATTAAACACACAAAACAAATTTACAATTGTGACCATACATTTGTAGGTGTCACATATGCAAACGTCATACTGATTAATATATAACGAGCTATGTGATTTGTTGAAGGCTTCTTTTAAAGCCAATGTGGGCCAACATAAATAAAAAATAAACAATAATAATAATAATGATGTTGTTGTTGTTGTTGTTGTTGTTGTTGTTGTTGTTGTTGTTGTTGTTGTTGTTATTATTATTATTATTATTATTATTATTATTATTATTATTATTATTATTATTATCATGCCTACTATTAATATTTTTATGTTTATAGCTAGAAATAGAAGTAGTATAGTATAGAAATATACCCCCCCCCCAAAAAAAAGCAGAATAAAAAGAACACACGAGATAAAATAATACAACCATATATGTAATAAATATACATTCATTCATTCATTCATTGTCCTTAACCGCTTGTCCTTGTAGGAAGTAAGAATTAAGCTACAGATAAAGGAGCTGCATATCAAATTGCGAGTCTGTATGAAGAGTCTTTCCATTCAGTGCGTAGCACACTACTGGCAAGGGGTTACGAAAGGTCACACCCCTCCACACACACACACACACACACACACACACACACACACACACACTCCACACATTTCAAAGGACATTTTACTTTGAATACAAAAATCAGTCTGCCTGGTCCTCTCTTACAGATGTGTGGATGTGTGTCAAGTGTTCGTTGTGCAACAAAAGCATAAATTGTCAGTTTCTATGATGTAGGGATCTCCTGATGTCTCCTTGAGTCTTTACAGGAGCTCAGTTGACAGCTCATTGCCCCAAATGAGTCATAAGTAGGGGTGTGATGATACACTCAGCTCACGAGACAAGACGATACATGATATTGGGTTCACGAGAACGAGACAATATTTTCACGTTACTTTTAAGAAAACTAAAATGACAAAATGTATGAATGGACAAAGACTTTTTTATTTAACAGGTACATTTTGAAATGTTTTATAATATATAAATATATAGTTATAATGTTTTATATATCCATGCGTGACCTAAGCATGAGCTTTTAACTGTTGAACTTCTTCCCACAAATAAAATAAAATATTCTTTTTTTTTAAGTGCAAAAAATATGTGCAAAACTGTAACCAAAGTACTACTCTGTCAATACAGAGTGCAAAAAAGCGCAGAGACTGACCTTTTTTTTTTTTTGCATGCTACAACTACACAGCCTAGCCTAAGCCATGGTCGTGTTCTTTTTCAAGAATATGAGCATGTCCACATTTTCTGGCAGCAGTTGAGACCTTTGGGCACCATGTCTCCTGCAGTTAAAAATACATGCTCACTTGGAACAGAGGTAGCAGGAACAGAAAGGTGTGCTTTGGCAAGGTATCCTCTTAGCAAAGGATATTTGGAGCAGTTTTCTTGCCACCACTTCAGAGGGCAGCTACTGAGAGGGATAGAGGCCTCTTTTCTCTAGTCCTCAGTTTCCCTCTTAGCCTGTTCTGATCTGTTGGACTGCTCTAGCTCTGTAGAGAAAGAGTTCCCTAGCAGGTCCTCAAGTGCTGTCTTTTTGGGAGCCGCTTCTGTCACATCGGGCTTAGCTCTTACAGCCTCCTCTCTTCCATGTGTGGGACAGTGAGCTCCACCTGCTGCCTCTTCTCCCCTCTCCTCAGCTGTGGTCTTTAAACAGATGAAACACTGGTTTTAAATTGAATAAGCAGCAGCCCTCCTCTCCCTCTCAACATACACAGTCACTCTAATGCTCTCATGTTTCTAACACACACACTGCATGAATCAATTAAATTTTTTCAGTTGTTAATGGGAACATAAATGGAGTAAATTAAATGTTACACACATACACAAAACACGGAAAACAATTTAAATATATATATACCTGATTTTTCTGCAACTGTTTCGCCTTGCTCTGTACCCCTCAGGAAGAGGCCTCACACTGGTCATGATCTAGCTGACGCAGAGTCCGGAACCTTGGGACCAGTGCCGTGCACTCCAGCAGGTAGTTGTATGCATCCCTGCTGTATCTGTCTGCAATATTCCTGAGCATAGCAGTCTCTGTGTTGGCCACGGTGGTGGAATCACCATCATTTGGTGTCATGTTCTGTTCAGTCATGCTCTTCAGTGGCACAATGAGAGACACTGTGGGACTTTTCTCCTCACACAACACTGTGGTGGTTGTCTTCAAAGGATGCAGCAGCAGCTTCACAAGGTGTTTGGCATCTCTGATATCGCATCTGTCAAGTGTATCAATATCTATAATATATCTATAATAATATCTCTGGGCTGGTGAGAGCTGCTGCTATGGCTGCTGGTAACGTGCCAACATATCCAAAGTGCTGTTTCATCGCATTGTAACGTCCATAATTAACTTGTGCGATGGCAGTTGTAGGTGCTTCTGCTTGAACATTAACACCTTGGTAGCTGTTGAACTGCGATGAAAGAAAGCAGCCACATGTCTCACCCGCCCGAGCAAAAGAGTGACGCAGGGTACACCGAGGCCAGTTTGGGTTGCAAGGTTTATAATGTGCGCAAAGCACTTAATGTGTGGCTCCAATCCCGCCGCGCGGCCGGCCACTTCTACATTAAATCCATTATCAGTCACAATAGCGATGCCATGGTTTGGTCTTTTAAGCTCCCAGTCAGTCATAGCTGCCTATGCCACCTATGTTTGCCCCTGTGTGGGACTTGAAAAGTGGGCGAGTCTGCAGTACAAAACTTTTCATTTCCCAGTCATTGTTGATTCTGTTGGCTGTAATTGTGATATAGCTTTGCATACCTCTCAATGTCCCACCGTCTGATGTTATGGCGATGCTTTCTGCGTCTTTCAAGGTCTGTAAAACCTTAGTCTTGGACTCTTTATAGAGGTTTGTCACCACTGTGCCAGTAAAATGCGTGTTCAACAGAATGGTGTACTTCGGTTCCAGTGTGTGGAGGAGTCGCCGAAATCCCTGATTTTCTACCACAGAAAATGGCTTCAAATCAGCTGCAATGAAAATGCAGGGTAGCTCACAGTCTGTTAGGCTTCTGCCCTTGCCCGCAAGACAGCTTTTCACTTAAACGAGAAATATCGTCATGATATGATCTCGTGAGACCTCGTGGCACAAGATCTTGTCACACCGCTAGTCATAAGTTAACTCAAACTGCCGGGCCAGCAAAATAATAACAGTGGTAATATGTAAATGGAGGAAAACAGGTTCCCAAGTACTCTAAACTGAGGTACTCTACCAATAGAAATTCTGTGGAAGATCTGTAATTATCGACAGTAACACTCAGAGTTAAGTTGAATAAATGGATGAAAAGAGTTTCCCATACAGATGATGGTACAAATATCATGCAAGTAAACTGTGTCAATTCGTGAATAGCATATGAACCTCAAGAGGATACACAGTTGGAGCCAATGAATAAACCAATGAATCAAAGAAATGATAGAATATTCAGTCTCTTACTGTTTTGATGGGGAAAAAAAGATCAGGAGCTCAAATTCTGAGATTGTTTCATAATTACTTTTCTAATAGATAATGAATATAGCAACCTCTGATCAACCCATGTGAATTTCAGCCTTAAATTAACAACTTCCACCATTTTAACTATGGATATGACTACAGATAATTTAGTTGGCTGATCAGTAATAGATGCAGGTATTAGTGTACTTGTTCATCCCTAGTAGTTCTTAAGACACTCAATTTTAATGTAATAATTTAAGGCATCAAAAACAACCATAAGATCCAAGGATTCAGATGAGCATCCAGAGTTAGCTGCTAAAAGAAGACTATTAAGCACTTTGAGGAGCTCAGTCTCTGTGTCCCACTCTAAAGCCCCAAAAATATTTAAAAGAGAGACCATTTACAGTGATTAATGATAATGACTTGTTCAGCGACAACATTTTTTTTCTAGACCCTTGGTGAGGAATTAAAGTTAGAAGATGGGGTGAAAGCTGCTCATGATAGTGGAATATAGTGAGGGTTTCTTGAGATGTTCTGCCAAAAATGACCAGGCCCAGTGCCAGGTGTGAGAGGGGAGATGATTACAACTGAAATGAAAGGACAAATTAGCTGTAGAACTTCTTTTAGGAACAAGGTGTGAAGGAGAACAAGAGAACGGGATGCAGGCCTCATATTGTTACCTATGACTAGATTGGCTGAACAGGTACTGAATCATCCAACAAATTCATTCATTTCATTTCAGAGCCGGTCTGGAAATCAGAGGAGGCTAGTTATTAGCAGAACATGGCTGCAGAAGTTGAATTTAAAATGCGAGAGCACGTCTGACCTTCAAGTCGGTTAGAGATAATATGCAGGGTGTTGGATGTGGACCGTCAGAGAAATATATCAGTCAGATATTTTAGGCAAATATTTCTCCTGATCTAACACAAATTGCTTCCCACACTTTGCCATCCTGTCTCTTCCTTCCAAAATGAATGTAAGACTGTAGCCATATGTGCAGACTGAAAAAGAAGCTCAGATATTCAAGGCCTTTCCCCATGGTAAGAATTGGACCAGATAGAATACAGGTTTTTACAAGACTCTTATATAGTAGTGGCATTAAGAACATGAACTTTTAGCTAAGTGACTTCTCCTGACGGCATTAGTGCTCAGGTAGACAATCACAGTGTGAATACAGGGATGCACATCGGTAAATGCAGGGGCTAGTTCAGTCATAGCAGCCTTAAAACCAGAGCAACAATAAGCAATGGTTTGAGGAAGGTCAACAAGTCTGACCACTGAATCCTCTTAAAGCAGGACTTGTGAAATTGAGTTTGTGTTGAGCTGCTTAATGAGCTGCTAACACTCTATTAGCAATGCTAGCATGCCACCAGTTGTCTGGATGTTGACTGTGAAGGTGTGCGCCAAGGAGCAGCAGCGATGCGGACAGCAGAGGGGTCAGACACCTGCCAATGCTTGGATATAGAGAGGAGGTCTGGAGAGTTGTCAGAGGAGTTGGAGACACACTTCGTCATTCAGGGTGCACACCTAAAGTCAGCAGGCAGTGGAGAAAATGGAACCATGATGCCCTCCACACGGTCATTCTCAAGGTTGATTAGAGGTCCAAAAGGGATCGACAGTGGGAGAACGTTCTAATCTGCCACAGGGGCCTGAATTAAGAGCAATATTTATCTTGTTCATTTGACCATTAAGGCAAACCTTCTCCAAGGAGAGGAGAAAGAACGCAGCCTTGAGGGGAGCCGGTGCTGATGGTTCTGCTGTCAGAAACATGCTTCCCCAGCTTCACCTGCTGCTTCCTGTCAGACAGGAAGTCTGTGATCAACCTGCAGGTGGAGTCAGGCACCTTCTGCAGATGCTCGAGGATGAAATGGAGGGCCAGGTTGACAGTGTTGTCTACAGACCTGTTGGCTCTACAGACAAACTGCAGGGGGTCCAGGAGAGTGGGAGGTTTTGGGCTTGTAGCTGGTGAGCTGTCTGAGGCCCTTCCAGACTGAGCCAGCATCTCTGTCTATGAACTGTTTTTGCAGTTTCTCAGAGTAGAGATGCTTGGCTTCACTCAACACCTCCATTGTCTGCCTATCATAACTGATATCATTTTATATCAAAATAAATAAATAAAAAAGTAATAATTACAAAATACTACTACTACCACTGCTACTACTACTACTAAGAAGAAGAAGAAGAAGAAGAAGAAGAAGAAGAAGAAGAGGAAGAGGAAATGGTGTTCATGGATTATTTTCATCTTTATAATGACATTAAGTACTTGGCCACTGGCACCCATGTTTCAGCATATTCTGTCTCATTATTTTGCAGTCTAAAAGTGACCTTTTTAAACTTAATCATGTCTGTTTCAGTGATCCATTCTGTTTGAGTGAGTGCATTTAAAGCTATCAAATTTTCAACATCACCCTCTTTGTGACCATACATAATGAAAGAAAGATTTTTATTTTTAAATCTTTTTTTTTTGACAATACCCTACTGAAATTCTGTATGTCTCCCAGTATACATGAATGTGTTGTGAGTGGAAATGGTATATTGTATGAATCATAGCTTTTTTTCTGTTGTGCCTAACCAAAACTCTCTAATTTTGTTAGAGTCCGACAACAGATGGAGCCGAGTTCCTTCAGCAGCCCCACATTTATGCAGTTACTGTCAGCCCTTATATCCGTTTCATATAGCTGCAACAGCATGTTATACAATCTGTTTGTATTCTGAATTCTCTTAGTTTGATTTCTGTACAGCTGCCATGCATCTTCCCATATATCTGACCAGGAAATACCATCTTTTTTTTTTTTTTTTGGTGACCATTGTTCTCATATAATATTCCAATAATATTACAATTGTGATATTGTGTAACATATTTTAGCTATATTTTATATATATTTAGTATAGAGTGCTTTGAGTGAAAAGGCACTTTTTAAATGCAGTCCATTTAGCATTGAAATGTTTGTGCCACAACATGTGCAACACAATCATACTCTGAGCCTGTGACAACAAAGTGAGTCCATGTAGCAAAAGGCTAAAATAAAGATGTTTTCTAATTAACAAAAGCTACTAACAATAGCATACATTGTACTCTTTTGTTTTGTTTTTGGACAAAACTCATTTTGACAATCCTTTAATTCAACAGCTGTGGCTGTTTTGGCTGCAGAGGACTGAGAGGATCAACAAACACCAGTGCTGCCACTGTTTGTGTTCTGAGAGATACAGAACAAACTAAATGATGGCAGACAGTCTTAATGCTCATCTGCCATTGTGATGGATAAACATAGTCTTCATCTTTCCTCCTGATTGTATTACCTGGTTATGAATTATAATGCAACTTGAACTTGCAGGGTGAACAAAGGGAAGGAGAAACTGTGATCTTTATGACACAAGTTGGGATTTAATTGATGTTGCTGTTATTGTTTTTAAAGCCAAAGTATTTTACAATTTGTCCCTGAACGCACAGAGCCATAACCAATAACCCTCCATCCAGCTGCTGGTAAGCAAACAAACAAGCGAGCTTTACAATTTTCCAAACAATGGAGTGTTATTAGGCATTGTAATTTCAAGTTGTAGTCCCTTACGCATTTGTTACTTAAAAAGTAATCCCAATACTGTAAAATGCGACCAAGTAATGTGTTACTGTGCAACACAAACACCTTATTATCCCAACTCGTCATAAACTGCCGCTTTGCATTGGATCTCTTTGTATACATATTTTGCTCTTGGTATCCTTCTGTGTCTGCTGTTTACATTTGGGGTTGGTGCTACTGTGATGTCAACACAAACACAGCCCTCATGCTCCTTATTTTATGTCTCCATTGGCAGTGTTTCAACTTGACACCGTCCTGCATCGTATCATGCGGACATGGCAGATTCCATCCGCTGTCTGCGGCATAACATAACACCGCAAATGGTTCTGACAGCCCGCTTTCTCAGCTGACGCCCCCCTGTGGTGTATCATACTGCTGCATATGGTGGCTTTTGGCATCAGGATCTTATGCTGAATCACTGCAAAAGCAGCAGTATTTGACAACTTTGGCATGAGAACACTGGTTGTGAACAAGCAGACAATTTTGACAGATTTGGAGCTAAACCCAAGGTGAGTCCACTAATAATCTCTCATTGCACAGAGATACTGCAAATACACAAAACTGCAGCAAGTTCAGTAGTTCAAAGCTGAACCAGGAGGTCAGTGTGATGGATATTCACAATGAAGCATTAAGGTCATGTTTAACAACATGGCTCCTCCCTCCCTGATATGTTTGGCTAAGCTGGTGGTTTGCAAACAACTTTGATCAGCTGCTTTCCCACTTTTAATTACATGTCCAGATCTTAGTAATTACTTTGGTATACAGTTTTATTATAAAAAAAAATAATGGTCCAGCCCGTCCTCATTCAGAAGTCATCAGATACCGGGCAGCTGTGGCTCAGCTTAGCAGGTCGTTCCCTAACTGGAAGGTTGGCGGTTCGATCCCCAGCTCCTCCAGTCAATATGTCAATATATTCTTGGGCAAGAAAGTGAACCTTAAATTGCTCCCAATGCTGAGTAGGAGGTGGCACCATGTACAGTAGACTCGGACACCAATCTGTGAATGTGTGTGTGAATGGGTGAATGTGACTTGTGTGTAAGCACTTGAAGACTAGAAGACTAGAAAAGCAATATACAAGTGCAGTCCATTAACCATTTACCGCTGCTTTTACAGTGATTTCAGTGTAAGATCCCAACATCAAAAGGCACCTTTCCGGGGCAGCATGATGGATGGTGTCAGGTTGAAATGCTTCCTGTAATCACATAATAAAAGGAGCACTATAGGGCTGGATGGAGGGGCAATGAATGGATCCAACAAACCTGTGTGAATGTGATTTTTTTTTTACACCTTACTAAGTATGTACCCCTTTTGCCTACATCTAACCATCTGTGCCCTTGTTGCATCATCCACAGCAGGTGCATGTGTTGACGTCACAGTAGCAGAATCGCAGAGCATAAACAACACACACAGAAGGATACTTAGAGTGTAATATGTAGACATAAAAGTCCACTATAAAGTATCAATATGTCAAGAATGTGTTGAAATGGTCAGGCCTATGAGAATAAATTCAAATGTTTCACTCTGGCTGCAAAACTTGGTTCCTTTTTGAAAAAACATTACCTTTGCAGTTCAATATAATAACTCCACAATTCAGCCACAACAAGTGGGTTTTAGTAAAAAAAAAAAGAAAGATCTTTTTGATTCCACAGTACTGTAGTATAAAAGTTTAGTATAATATGTGACAACGTATGTCTCCATCTTTCTTTGTCTTTGGTTCCTTCATTTTGATGAAGTCATTTTTCGTGGTCAGGAGGGCTCCTGCTGGGATTTTAAGTGGGAGCAAGAAGTTAATGGTGAGAGGCGTAAAGTGTCAGTCTACTATTTAAAAAAGCCAGAAAATGTAATGTAATTATTAACATTTACATTTAGAGTGGAAACAAAGCAGACCCCAGTCACTTCAGGGGACATTCTCAAACTTTTAATAGCTCTGTCTCTTTTGAACAATCAGCACTAATCAGTACCAACAATCATGTTCACCTGTTTACTTGCTCTCTCAGTCTGCCACAATAGAATATTACAATCAGGACAAACCATTGTTGACAAAAAACTCGAAAAACTTCACATGTCCAATGATGTCTTCTCAGTCTATTGACAAACATGCAGGTGTCCTGTAGAGGACTTTAACAGCAAATTGATTTAGCCTGTCTTTTTCAATCAGAGTGATCTAAACTCTCTTTGCAAAGAAAACGATTAGGACAAATGAGATTGCAATTAAGACAATTACGACTAACGATTAACACTAATGATTGCTAACAGAGGGCTTCAGAGGAGGACTAACATTGCAGCAGCTGCAGAGGAGGAGAGAGCCGAGAATACAGTGCAATGGGAAATATTTAAGATGTAGCAAGGGTAATAATTCATTGGAGTTTAACTTATTAACATATGACATAAACAACATGTGGTGACAGAAAAGCATACTGCACTGACACATTGAGGGTGCAGTTGTTAATTTACAGGAGGATGCCAGTTGGCACAGTTGTTGGCATCTGGCAGCTGTTGGTTAACTGTGGGATGGATTTGACATAGCACTGTGTTAAAGGAGCCAAAACCACAAATCCCTCCATTAAATTCTAAATATAGCCATGACCTTCTTAATCTACTGTATGTCTGTATCCATGGCTGCAACATGCTGTATGCTGTGCTACAGTGAAACACAGTTATTTAGTTTGGTTTCTGTCAGTCTTTCTGTGTCGTACTCTTTGTGACGTGCTGCAGTACAGTGCTGCATGTGGAGAGCCTTTTAGTGGGTAAATTTGCTCCACAGCATCATTCCAACATACATTTTAAATCTGAGAACTTTCATTTGATAAGAGAAAATGCATTTAGCAGGCTATCTGGATATCCAGGAGGATACCTGACGCTTCATTTGTAGATGTGAAATTCCACCGACTAAGTGCTGATACTTGACAAGTTGGGGTGAGAACCTGTTGTCCGCCGTGTCACAGCATCCTCACAATTTTCTCTGATTCCTTCTTTATACAATAATTATTTACATACAATATGTTTTGAAGGCTTGACACAAATCTTACCATTGAATAAACAACTTATTCACATTTATAAAGAAAACATTTAATTCCTGTTTTTATACTTACATCTTCACTGTGGTGTAACTATACTATCAATATCCCGCTATGGAGAGTTTTGGTCAATTGCGTGGAGAATTTCTCTGGTGCAGTGAAGCAAATCGATCAAGTCGATCAACCATCAAGTAGAAAAACAATAAGAAAAAAATAACAATCAGTGTTTCACAGCTTTATTTTATCTGTAGATAACAGGGTTGAAAACAGATGTATATCTGTGAGTGATTATTGCTGATTTTATACCCTTACCCGTGCAATGCATCTTCCAGGATACAGACAATTAATACCTAATTATCAAAGTTGCAATAATCCAAATTATTATTTTTCAACAAGAACATATCGAGTCATTCTTAAAAAACAATTTTCTAAAACAATTTCCCCTGAAAATGTGACAAACATAAAAAAACAACATATGACATGGCCATCAAACTTTTTCACATAGTGTTATAGTTTTAATTTTGATACCAATGATGAGTATATTTTTGAATGTTGGCATGAATTTACATGACCTAAATAGCTGACCCATCTCCCCCTTCAGTGTCTCCAAAAATATGAAGAGATCCCCCCACCCCCCCCCCTTTAGAAACCATATAAGCACGCAGCTTTAACACTGCATGTGAGTTTGTGAGCTGAACAGTAGTTTGACAAAAAAACATCTTGATTCAGTATCCACCTGGTAGATATTCCCTGAGCTCTTAACTATATCTTTTTCATGGATTATACTGTACAGTGCTTACAGTAAAGGGGTGTAGTCATATGAGTATATCATTCTGTATTTAGAAATCCTTCCTGCGTCACAGCCTCTTCAGCTTCTTGGCTCTTTATGGTTTCCTCCAGGGCCAGATGGGATTAGAGTGTCAGCTCAGGCCACACATCTCCACACATCCTCAACAGACCACACATACTGTAATTGTTCTGTTGAGACATTTTACTGTTTTTGTCAGTAACGGGGTGGGCTGCTACCGGTCTATACTGAAGAAGGAGCTGAGCCAGAAGGCAAAGCTCTCAATCTACTGGTCCATCTGTGTCCCAATCCTCATTTATGTTCATGAGCTTTGGGTAGTGACCGACAGAGTGAGATAATGGATGCAAACGTCTGAAAGGAGTTTCCTCTGTAGGGTGTTTGGGCTCAGCCTTAGAGATAAAGTGAGGAGCTCGAACTTCCTGAGGGAGGTGGTAGTAGAGCCGCCGCTCATTCTTGTCAAAAGGGGCCAGCTGAAGTGGTTCGAGCATCTGATCAGGATCCTCCTGGTGCCCCCCGTTAGAGGTGTTCTAGGCATGTCCAACTGGTACTGGGGCAGACCCAGAACACGCTGGAGGGATTATGTCTCTATACTGTAGATATACTATAGATGCCCCAGAAAGAGCTGGAAAGTGTTGCTGGGAGGGGGGATATCTTGACTGCTTTGCTCAGCCTGCTGCTCCATGACCTGGCCCCGAATCAGCAGACGAAAATGGATGCATGGATGATTTATAATATCTCAGTCTTTGGACACAGCTGATATGACTGTCATCACTACAACTTTATCCATTCCAGCATACCAATTACATGATCATAATGTTTCAATTCATGACATGATAAATGTTCTAGAATTAACTCAGTCATAGCCTAATACATCATTAACCCTTTGAAACTTGAAGTGACATAACTTAGTGCTTCTTTAATTTGCTTTTCACATTAATTTAAACCTTTGAACCCTGAGCAAATTGGTGTGATTTCTTATGTGAGAAAAGGTAATGAGCAACTGAGTGAGAAATGTTCTACATTTTGCAAGAAATTAGTAGATTTAGAGTATTATTTTTTAAAAGTTACGGAAAAAGGAATAGAAAAAAGCTGGGGGAAAAATACATTTAAAATGATTATAATTGTGGTCAGGATGAGGACAAAAAGAGGCATCAGATCGTTTTTACCACAGAACATTCAGCTGCTTAATAAGCTCCGATAATACAGTATAAACTCTGCACTGTGTACTTTATTGAACTCGCTATTTGACATTTCTTTTTTGTAATCATACAATGCTTTAATAATGTCTTTAAGTGATGTTTTTTGATTTATGTTATTATGTGTCTTTTATGTGTCTTTGTCGTTCATGTTTTTCATGCTCAAAAAAACCTTTATTCCTTGAGGGGTAATAAAGTTTTTCATTCATTCATTTATTTATTCATTCATTCATTTATTACATATTTGAAATTCTGTCACATTTAAGCATTTTCCAAGTTATCCCCCTTGTTATGTTTTGATTGTTTGTTTGTTTGTTTGTTTGTTTGTCTGCTTTGTTTTATTTATTTATTTTTGCTAATTTTTATGTAATTTTGTTGTACTTTTTACTAATTTCTTGTAAATTTTTGGATAATTTCTCCTTTCATTGCTCATTGCAGTCTTCCCTTTTTTTTTGCAATGAAATCAAGCCAATTTGCTCAGGTTTCAGAGAGTTAACTCACAATCCCATGCAGCAGATTCACCTGAAAACAAAAACAATACGCAGCATGTCCTGATACATAGTATGAACTATGACGATAATACTGCTTTCCCACTAAAATTAAGGCGTGCATGCAGGATTTTCAAACACAGGTTAACCCAATACTGCATTTCCACTGCTAGTGAACACTACATAAGTCTGCCCCTCTGTCAGCTGTTTGTGTGTTTGTTCGGGCCGGTTTGTTGGTGTGTCCGTGCAACGTCACACACAGGCAGGAGAACAGGTAAACAGTAGACAGTAGCAGGAAAAGAGGTCTTTAAAATCATTTCAGGGTTTTCTTCTCTTTATATATCTCTTCCTGATTCAGTCTCTCTTTCAAACTTGCTACAGATGTATCTGGATCTGGGCTGAAATTGCTTAGGAGGAGACAAAGGTTAATAAGTAACAGCATGTCATTGCATCTCACCAGTGAAGGAGCTGAAATTGGTGCATTCACCCGTGTATTCCCATCAATGCCGATCAGAGCTGGAGGTGATAAAAACCTTCATCTACTGCAGTATTATTTGCCAATCATACATATCCTCATTGCATTAAAAAGCCAGATGTCAGCGTGTGTTCTGTGCATTGGGAATGAGGTTTAAGTTATTCTGGTTCAGGTAGGTTTTAAATTGGTGCCTATATGGGATATGAACCAATATTTCAAATAGGTGAAGACCTCTTACCCAAAGAATTTAATGTTAGTAAAAGAGTACTCAAATTGAAATGTACTTACAGGAGTTAGTAAAAACAGTTTGGCCCAAAAGTACAACAGATGAGAGGTAGTATATATATATATATATATATATATATTTATATATATATATATATATATATATATATATATATATATATATATGCAGAGCGGGGGCGGGGTGTTTAAGAATAGCCACCTTAACACTGTAACAGCTGATGGGGAGGAGATGAAAGTATGCACCAACAGCTTGGCAGTCTAAAATTATTGTTCTGCTCTTAAGGTAGACACAGTGGACAATGATTCATGCAGCCAGATGGATTCAGTGTTAGAGAGCAGTCACGTCTCAGTGACTGATGGCCGGCAATCTCCCATACCATGTCTTCTAGTTCTGAAGGAGCGAGTTTGTGGACATAACTTGTTTGAGTACCTGCAGTACATGAAAAATATTGTCACACTGCCGTTGAGCAAGCCACTTAATCTCCAACTGCTCCGGTGGAGACGCTCAGTGGGTGACACCAGAGATCTGACTGTAGATGTGTGGAAGTGAGTGTGTCTTTAAGAAGCAGCTTTGAATGCTTCCAGCAGAGTGTCAAACTGTGCAGTCAGTGGCCTTTGATTCAGACAGAGACTGGTAAAAGAAATGCTTCCAACCACAGATCTTAACAAAAGTGTTGAAATAGATAAAAGTCGATTTTTCTTTTTTTTTCTGTTATGGACTACAATGCACAGCTCAAACTAACTTCAAAACCCCAGTGTTGGGATAAAAGTTTCCTTACAGTAGCTTTGAAGACACTTTTGATCTTCCCAAACGGTACTTTTTTCATGAAAGAAACAGACAGGTAGGGAGGAATGCACACCAAGCCATTTGGACTCGACAAAGCAGTAAAAACACACATAAATCTCTCTCTGTCAAACACACAAACACACAATGAGGCACTCTTTCTCCAGTTTCTTCCCCCAGTGAAGTCTGCTAAATCTTCCCAAGTCATCATTCTCTCTTTGAAAAGACTTCAAGGCTTTCAACATAATCACCACCCTTGTTTTCACCTCAGCACTCTTAAATGTGGTTGAACTGAAATGAACTCTACCTGCAGTCCTGACAAGTGCATTCCACTGTGGCCACTTTATCAGGTTACTGCTGCCACACAGCTGTGGGTCCTCAGTGGTTTCTGCAGCATCATTATTGTCAGCACAAATGTCCCAGCATCTGTACCTGACTTTATTCATAGTCAACATGTCTTTTTAAATTTTTAAATTTGTATTTGTAGCAGTAGTGGTTGTAGTATTCAACTGAAGTAAAAAGGTCTTTGGAGAAATTCTAGAAATGAAATTTTCATCTCAGCCGGCTGGAGGGGTGTGTCCCTGTCAGAAGGCAGGTTTCCATTTACCCTAAAAAAGCACCATTTACCGCAAAAAAAAAGGAAAAGTTTTTACTCTCACATGAGGTAGTAATTCAGGCAATTTGAAAAAGCAATATTTGCCAAAACTGCAATGAAAACCCCTTTTTGTCTCTTCTAGGTCATATGATGCTGTGGCTATGTGCTTGTTGGTAGTAACTGGCTCCCTCGTGATGCAGCAGGAGCTACAAGAGGTGTTATTGCATTACATAACTCTTCAAAAGTTGGGCGGATCATCCGAAAGTTTTGAATCCACAATTCTTATGTGAAACCATGGACTGTCACCTCCCAGAAATCCCTCATACGTGGCCACCACCACGTCTAAGGGGCTTTTCTTTCCATTATCAATCACATAACACGTCTACGTGGCCTTGTATTAGAGATGATCAGGGCTAGTGTGGTGGCTGCAATAGAAATAAAGCTGCTAATGTTCTGAACATCCATCACCATGCTTCTTGGAATGCTATCACCAGAGGAGAAGTCGCAGAACATCACTCTGTGGAAACGCAGTCATCTTGACATTGTTTTATTGGCATTTTGAAAATTACTTAAGTTTTGTGCAAATCTGTAATGGAAACCTGCTAAGTATTACACTGTAGAGACAGAGTAAACTCTGTAACCTACATGTCATGGGTTGGCAGCTAATGTTAGTGGTACTGAACAGTACAACATATTCTCATTCCCACTTGTCACATGGTGCTGCTCTGTCAGTGACCTTTTGCGTCCACTTATGATGTTTTAGGTATCCTTCTGCATCAGCTGTTCACACTCCGGGATGATGTTACTGTGATATCAATAAGTGCACATGGTGGGATGATGCAGCATGATCCTTGCGCTATTGTCATCGGCGCAGTCTCTCACAATGGTTGGGATTAGGCAAAAGAGGCACATAGCAAAAGTGTAGATAAAACGCATACACATCCACATGGAAAGCAAACTCCAGACTCCCACTTGAAAGATAGTAAGCACACTTGCGCTCCTTACTGCTGCTTACAGGTAGCAGTATTACCTGACACTGTCCTTCATTGTTTCATGCACACGTGACTGGTTCCATCAAGCCACTTTCTCAGGTGACGCCACCCATGTGCATGTGGATGCACTTAGTGGGCATTCTTTAGGGCACACCTCTCCAAGGGAGACAGAAATCTGTTATGGTAGTAGTATGCACCTAAAAGTTTGTATCACAGTCTGTCAAAAAAAAAACACTGAAGAAGTCCACAGAACCAGTAAAACTGAAGGAGGAAGCAAAGGAGAACCACTTAGAAAAATGAAAGGCAATAAATGGTCTCAATATATATGGACACACAGAGTGGTCAGGTAAATTTAACCAGTTGCCAAATTAACCTTTTCCGGACATGTTTTCCTGCCTTGTCTGTGGATTGACCACCTAGACTTTGGAGCAGTTCAGAAATGATAAATGTCTCAAGGCCCACCTTCAATTTTAAAGGAAGTTTTCACACCCCTACCTAACCCTAACCCCAAAGTGCCTTATGTCTTATACAACCAGTCCACATGGGGGAGCAAGCCAGTGTGAGAGTTGAAGTACAGACTGTGGCAGACAGAAGACGCTGTCATTTGCAGTCAGACATGTGGGTGCAGTCTGCAGGCACCTGGTGGTGAAATAAAAACACAGTAAAACCTGCTTTAAAAGAGGCCAGTACAAAAGCTAAATGTGCATATTAGCAATCATCACAGAGTGTAGCAGCCACTGACACGTAGTGTTCTGATACTTTGATCAGCTCAGGCACAGATGTACAGTTTGACTTCTGGAGTTCTGGAGTCAGCTTCTGGTTCAGTAAGTCCTTTGGTGGTGAACACCAGGAGACGAATGGTCTGCACAGGTTACTTCCATCCAAAAACAATGATTCAAACCAGTGAAATGCTGAATCAAACAGTACTTCGCTAATGCTGTTGGGGAGTGGCAGAGGCTGAGCAGTTTGCTTTGCTCATTTCTCTGAAAATTAAAATATAGACATGCTTTAAAAAAAATGGCTTCATCCAGTTAAATGATACAGTTAAAAAAAGCATGGTCCAAGAAGTCATATAAATGTGAATAAAAACAGGATTATAAAAGAAAAGGTCAATTTATGACTGAAAGTTCTGGCAGACAGCCAAAACACAGACACACGCATGTTTTTGAGAGCAGCACCTTGATGTTTCTACACTCTTGACTCAAGTGTCATTTCTACGTTTGCTGCTCCTGGTACTATGCTCATTTTCACTGTTTTGTTTTAATTTGTTATTTTTCTGAATTACGCTGTGGCCCTGAGGGCACTAGAATTCATTCCTGCTCTTTGTATAACCTGCAAGGAGAAAAATTACAATAAACTTATAAGCAAAGAGAGAGAGGGGGCAAGGGGGGTCTGAGTAAATTTCATGCACACAGTAACATATGATTAGATATACTTTATTTCCAAACTTTGCTAGTTTTCTCAAACTATGTGCATGTGGTGAAGATGTGCCAGGTGAGAAAGCCATTGTTATGGCATCATCTCTGGCACACTCATTGCGGAATCTTATTTACTACAAAACAAAAGCCTAATGCAAAAACCAAAGAAATATTTGATGATTCAGGCACAGTATTAGAAGATAATATTGAACACAGATGTGCAATCTGAGTTACAATTTTACAACTGGAGTTAATGAAAAAGTTATGGCTAGAGCACAAACAAGACAGCTGGACTGAATGTTTATGTTTATTTATTATTATGTGTGACGAGAGGCAAAATTAATTTAACATAATTTGTGTTTGGCTTTGGATAATGCTGGCGTGCAGCTGCAAGTCACTTGTAAGGATGAGGAAATCAGCTCAGCAGGTAGCACTCTTCCTGCCACGTATAGCTAACTGATAGCTAGCCAGGTCAATGCTTTCAAATGCAAACATTAGTAAACATTGAGGAAAAAATAAGGAAGAATAAATACCAGCTGAACAACCTTCCTGCGAGCCACTGTGCAGGCGTTAGAAATAAACTGGACAACCTCAGTGTTCAAACGGGTGACTTTTTCTCCATATGTAGATGTGACAGAGTAAAGGGCTCTGGGACAGAAGGTGAGGAGGTTTGTGCTTTACAGTGAAAAAGGACTGTGAGATGGTGGGAATGAGCGCTGCCGTGTTCATGAGAAGCAACCATGCAACATTTCTGTTGAGGCCTGGATGGTGCTTACAGATAAATCATTCCACAAACAGAAATCATAACTAATCAGAGCCATTCAGAAAAAAATGATTTTAAATCAGCAGCAAAAAATGCAAGACAATGTAAGAAATAATAATAGTAAATGACAGAGGAACCTTGCCGATCTTGGTGTTTGAATGCATGCATTTATGTTTTGATCTGAGTTTACAAAAATGTCAATCCTCCACGTGTGGGTTAGTATCAGAACTTGGCAAAAGAAAATTGTAAATAGTTCTACTGAATAACAGTGTAAATGAGTATTTGGCTGTGAGCAGAATTTGTTTGTGTGTGTGTGGATGAGTATCTTTCTATCTGCATGTGCAATAGCCTGTGTAATGAGTCCCATCATCCTCTGTACTCAGAATGAGTTTTGGTGTTTAGGCACAAAGTGACCGTTGGTGATGAAAAGAAAATGATTCATCGTAAATGTTGGGCAGTATAATGCAGGTTGTCTTTAAAACTAAAATTGCACATCACATTTCCTTCCACCACCTGGTGTCTTTTTGTTGTTGTTGTTGTTGTGTGTGTGTGTGTGTGTGTGTGTGTGTGTGTGTGTGTGTGTTAGCGTAACATCAATCTCAGAGACATGCAGTAAAAATGTAAATTTTATGATGGATATTTCTGAAATGTAATGGCTTCAAATGACCATCACCTTACTGGTTGCATTTGTTGCTAATGCATAATGGATGGTGTCAGCCAGCCACTTCTTCCCCCAACCATTATTGCAATTACTACTGCACTTTACGCCATCATTACAGTCATTGTAATTATTACATAGTGGGCTAGGATGAGCATTTTATTGTTCCCTTTCTGTGCCATTACCATTAGAGTGTCAAGGCTAATTTCTGAAGGCTCATCCTGTCATGAATCTCTCCTGAATCTGTCTGTTTTTAGTACTGCAGTCTAACACTGATGGCAACACAGAAAAGACAGTTTGATTGCCTACATTGTTGTAGGGCCTCCTTAGTTCCCGATATTTGTGATTTTAACTCTGTTATATGTGGAGGTTGTTCCATTTGAGAACAACACACTTCACCAAGTGAACTTGGTAAGATCGACCTTTGGAAGGCTGAGAGAGCGACACCCACAATGCATTGCAGTTATGCATTTGGTACAAGAAAATACATTCATGATTAAGTGGCAATAATGTATATAAAACTCTTGGTTGCTCACCACAGAAGACATGTTGTTGGAAAATGTGTTTCTTGAAGAGGTAAAACATCAACTGGTGCTGTCATGCCCCCTTAGAATATAGTGCTTTAGTGCTGAGAGATCACTTAATAATTGTCCTGTTCCTATAAGCCCCAACTGGCCGACCACAGTCATATACTGTGCAGCAAAAAAAATGCCCTTGAGCAAAAATTTCCTGTAATCTTCAGGCATTAGCACACTTTTTATTCAAAGTGAGTACAACTAATTCCCTGTGTAAAGTCTTGAGATAACGTGTGTGCCTGTAATTCATATTCTGGGCGTGTACGAAGATTATGAGTCACGCTATCATTTAACATAGCTGAGGGGGAATACAGATCTTCACATCACTTGTCAGCCTGTTCACATACACACTCACAGAGGAGAGATTACATGGTGTATAACAAGTGTAGTAGTGGGGAGTGAGGCGTGCCTTAACTTTCATTATTCTAAGAAAAGGCTTGTCACATTAAATGGCAACATAATGGGAAGCGATGGAGACAGGGGAGTGGCAGGGAAATGCGATTGGAGACTGAATAACACTGTAACTGAGGGAATAAAAGCAGTGCGACTGAGCACGGGTGGAGAAACAGAGAGAGAGATGGACAGGAAGTGAGGAAAGGAGAGTAAGAGAGAAATGAGTGATCCATTTACAAAATACTGCCATGTTGTACACAAAGTGAAAACTCTAACACGCAATGCTACATTTTGATGATGAAACATGTATTAAATGTGCCTTCTATGAAATGATTGATGTGGTTTATTGTGATAAACATTTGTCAGTTTTTACTTCATAAAATCTGAAGTAAACACAATTTTCTTGTAAGAAACTCATCTTTGTTAAACAGCATTCACACAGTGTCCATTGCCCAGCTGCAGAGAGAGGAGCTGTCCCTGGTGCTGAAATGATGCTCTGCTCTGGTTTCTCTGGATTGCCATTTCTATTGTATGGGGGAATATATTTGCAGAAATGGAATATGTTTTCTTTTGTGTACTATCACCTGAAAATAAGAATTATTTTGTTCTCCTTACCTTAGAACGAGCCCTTTATATCTACATAAGGAGCAGGTCCTAGTTCATGAAGATCAACATGTTGCACTACCATCTTTGTACAGTAGCACAGAAAACAAAACACTGACTCCAATTGCTATGAGCACCACTGAAGTTAGACAGACAGTGATAAGAAAGTGCTTTATTTAGTGTTTCTAGTGTTTGAAATCACATGATCTGTTTGTTTTTGAGAGGAAACAGGATAATTTAGCTCCCGGTGAAAACTTCCTCAATGTCTGGATCTTATGCCACCAGAGAAAAAAGATGACTTCACATTAGCATGTATTGGACTAGCTGCCCGTGGCGACATGCCAAAGTGCATTAAAGAAAAACAAAAAAACATGGACAAGCTGAAACTGCTTTATTTTCTTTTTGATCAGTTCAAATCACCAGGTCTGTTTGTTTTGGAGAGGAAGAGGCCTCTATGGATGACTCGGCTCATGTTAAAAACTTTTTTTGGATCAGAAAAAGGTGAGCAAACTTGAATTTATGAAGGAAAAGGAGGGAACATGTTGTTGGTGAGTAGTCTGAACCCAAAATGCCAAAAAGCAGTGGAAAAATAAATAATAAATTTCTAAAGTAAAACTGCTTTATTTGGTGTTTAAAGCTTTGCCTGGTTTGTTGATTTTGGAGAGGAAGAGACCTCTCTATGGATTATACGCCTACTAATAAAAACCTCCTGAATAATTTCAAGTCTAATAAATTATTCAGAAGGTTTTTAGCAGAATGAATGAAAACCACAGGAATTCTAGCCAGGATAAATTTTAGGTGGTTGCAATCTGGTATTCCCCGCTAGACGCCAGCAATGCGTAGACCTTTTTAAAGCTTTTAAACCTTTTTGGGAAGACTGGACAAGGTGTCTTAAATTAGTCATTGAAGTTGCCTTTTCTAGTTTGTGTTTGTTTCACTCAGTTGCTTTATTATTTAGAAGATTGTGTTTTCTTGGTTTGTTAGGATCTGCAGTACTTCTGTCTGTTTCCCCTTGTTTCTCCAATGTATTCCCCTCCCTTCTTGTTGATTGTTTGTCCCCAATTTGTTTCCCCTGTCTGTCTGTGTGTTTCTCAGGCTGTGCATGGCTGACCTACATTCTGCTCTCCATCTGAACTCCTCACACAACTGCTGGCCATCTGCTCTCATTGCCAGCTACCTGGTTTAAGCCTGGCCTTCATCTTGATAAGTTTTGCCTTGTTGGAAAAACCTGCCTGAACCTGTGGTCTGTGCTTCAGATCTGCCAAACTCACCAGCCCTGCCCAGCCACTCCCCTCTTGGCAGAGAAGAGATCCTGTTGCCGCCTGTCTGTCTCTTGTGTGTCTTTGTTCTTGTGTCGCCTTTATTTGCACAGTTACACATCAGTCCTGTGTTAGCCTCTTTGGTTCATCCCTCCTCCCAGACTCTTCCCTGCACACCTGTTCAGTATTTTTCTGGTTCGCTCCACCCTAGTGTTTCTTACCACACCTTTGTTGCAGCAAATCTCTCTGAGTTGGTTTCCTAGTGTTTTGGAGTTGTTTTTTTGGGGGGGTCTTTTACCTGCCTGCAATTACACTTTCTGTTTCGGAGGATAGGATTGGCTCCCAGTAAAGAGTTCCTAAACAATGAACACTGAAGGAATTTCAACTTGAAGTTAAGCCAAAAGAAGTCAGCGGGTTGCAATTTGGAATCCTCATCACTAGATGTCACTAATTCCCTCTAAACCCAGTTAACTGTCATACAGCATAGTGAATGTATGTGTTTTGTCTGATTGATGTTGTCATATGTGCTATTGTTTTGGAGTGTGTTGATTTGGAGCAAGCTTTCTTGTAAAAGAGAGCTTGCTCCAAATGGCCTTCCCTGTTTCAGTGAAGGTTAAAAAAAAATTTAAAAAATCTTACACAATGTTCCTTTAAAGCCTCCAGAGATAACATTTTATTTAAACATTTCTGAATTTAAAGTTGATTGCATAATGTACTGGCTAATGACAAAAACTATTTTCAAATCGGTTTGCTATTAGCCAGCTTTCACTATGCAATTATGCCTGCTTCCGGGTCCAATCTCCTGGGAAAAATGAATGATTGATTTACTGCACAAAAGGAAGTGTGTCAACCATTGCACTACAAAAGCAGATAGAGAACTGTGCTGATTGTTCTTCCAGGTCCAGCGCTAGCTATCTGAAGCAAAGGAGTCATGCTGCAGTGACTGAGTGATTTTTCCAGTGGTTTACTGTAACTATAGGATAACGTCACTGGACTCAACATTCAGGCAGGCATTATTTTACATTATATCCATTGATTTATAGGTTTATTTGCGTGTGACGATACTGTAAGAGTTACTATAAGGAATATGAAATGAACATCGCATATGAGCAATTATTAGGGCACCTGCCTCATCCACATTATACATGGGTGGAAAGTATCGTTAGAGAAAGCGATGGAATGGAAATTGTCGTGTCCATATGATACACTGCAGAACGGCATCAGGTTAAAATGCTGCCAGTAATGATATAATATAAGGAGCATAAGATAATATAGGGCAGCTGGGCGGGGCACTGGATGGGTCAAACAAACCCTGGACTTTTCATGCAGAGTTCAGCATCACCCCATCATGTGCATTCATTGACATCATGCTAGCAGCATCCTGGAACGTAAAGAGCAGACGTGAAGGGAAACTTAAAACGTCATATGTAGATACAGAAGTCTTGAGAGTAACAATGTGCGATGAGATCACATAACACTTTCCAACACTTTGTGTTACCAGAGGCATTCCAAACTAGCAACCAGCCATGTATTATACCACCACCAAAGGTGCCTTTTTGCATCTGTGTCTGACAATTAAAACACTGACCAAGCATCGGTCTTTGAGGACTTGGGAATGAGAAAAGGCTGTTTTTACATTATGGGAGTAAGGAAAGAGTAAGAAATATGCATCAACATAGCCACAAGTCTTGAGAAATGGGTAAAAAGAATCATGTTAATCAGTACAGTTGATGCAACCCTGCTGTTGATGATCAATGGTGATTTCTGATTACATCTCATCTAATCTAATTATTATTCTTCTTAGACAGTGTAGCTTCCTGTTTAGATCCTGCATTTACTTTTTCCCCATTGTTCCTTTCTCATGTTTGTGTTTTTAATTGTCAATTAATCATGAATTGTCAGTTCATCTTTATTCTCTTCCTTTCTATCTCTCCTTCTGTGACATGTCTGCCCTTATATCTCCTCCTTGACTCTCTTCATGAATGGGAGTTCCCACTAGGTGAGAACAATTTTCCAATCAGGAGAGCAGTTTAATTCATTAGCCTGCAGTCTGAGGGAAGAGAAGAGGACCTGTTCATACAGAGAAAACATCATCCCCTCATCAGTTCTGAGGAGGTTTAAATGACACTTTAAAAAAAGGTTTAAAGGTTAATCCATTAAAAATGAAGACTGACTTTTTATCATCACTTAGCATCCATGTGGGCAGCACACCTTACTGCTTACAATGCACTGCTCATCCTGCATGTTTAGATAAAACCCATCATTTTGAGGCTGATGTCATTGAGTGCAACTGTTCTCCCCCCACTCCTCAGAAGTTAGCTATGACTTTCCATCAGCTGCTGACAACTTAAGTTCCACCCATGGTCTACCACAAATTTTAAACTGACTTAACTCCAGCGTACACTGAGAGCCCTCCAGGGTTTTCCTTCTGCTGTCTCAGTAATTCATTGTGACACAGATGTTGCTGCTGTTGTGTGCCTTCTGAAAGGTTAATGTAAATAAATAACTGGTGTCATAAATATGCCACAGAAAGGCACAGACAGTGTTATTTTTAGCTGCACTTCATAACTTGATGTTGACAAGACTAGGTGGAAACAACACAATCTCATCCCATCTTGTCGATGTTGCTACTTTGCATTGGACCTCTGCATCTCTGTATTACTCTCTAGATATCCCTCTGCATCTGCTGTTGACATTCAGGGATGATCTACACAAGCACATGGTGGGATTACGGTGCATGTGGTTATAAGTAGGCAACAACAGCACATGGCAACAAATGCCGGAACATCAACAAACACACATGCTGGCATGGATGGTTAAGACTGCACATGGTAAGGTATAAATTAAAAAAACCCCATCACATTCAGACAGCAAGCGAACACCAGATTCCTGCATGAATATCCAGGATTTGTTAGACCCATGCACTACCCCTCCTGCCCACCCTACAAGCATGCTTGCACTTTTTATATTAACTTGTTTCGGCACACTGTAAGAAGGTAACCGTAAAATCTACAGTAACTTGCTGGCAGCAAATGGCAAGTAAGTTGCTGTAGTATATTCTACAGTATGCTTACTGTAAATCACACATACAGTAATATTGTTAAGTACTGTATTATTATTGACAGTAATAGTAACAGTACTGTAATACTACTTACAGTAACATAGTGCTATGCTGTATGTTTTACTGTATTTATTACTGCTAATGTAAGACTACTGTAATAAGAATTACTGCATTCATTTTTTTACTACTGTGAATCAATAACTGTGAAATAATTGCCTAAAATCAAGACACATTTAGTCACCAAAAATGCATTTATTCTTGTTAATGCCACAAAGATTTGGTACTTTTGTCAATGCATTTATATAAAAACATGACCTTTCAAAAAACATAAAAAGGACCAATCAAACATTGTTTTTGGACATGTTTACGTGTCAACATGACATTTTAAATTCATAAAACATTTATAAAACATTTGTTACATTTGAAACATTTCCTTTGTAAACAATATACAATCAAAAACATTCTGGGGCTCTAAATAGTTTTCATTAAATAGGCCAAAGTAGGCAAAGGCCTACACATTTGATAAACACATTTATAAAACATCTATAAAATACTGCATTTGAAAACAGTGTAAATTCAGAAACATTTCTTAGTATGAAAATCAAATGCGAAAAAATAAAGTCACAGCCTGTCAGAGCCAATAGTTATTGATATTGAGACGGTGGAGTGGTAGAGTGGTGGAAGTCAAAAGTGTTGGTTCGTTAAGATTTGAAAGTCACTGTTACCTCTTCAGTTCGGTGATGCTAACAAGGGTTTTCCGACGCCAGCAAAGGTCAAAGGGGGTTCCAGTGGGCAGTAGTGGTCCCTCCTTAAAATGGACAACAACCATTAGACAACCATGTCCCTCAGAAAAGAAAAAAAGCACCGTTTTATTGTGCAACACAACCAACGTTAGCGTTAGCTAGTTAACTAAGCTAACATGAGTTCCAATGGTGAACTCTAACCGAATAAGCTAACGTAAGTAACATTAGCTACGTTAGCTTCGTTAGTAACGTTAGTAACGTTAGCTACGTTTGTAACATTAGCTACGTTAGCAACGTTAGTAACGTTAGCTACGTTAGTAACGTTAGCTACGTTCGCAACGTTACTAACGTTAGCTACGTTAGTAACGTTAGCAATGTTAGCAACTTTAGTAACGTTCGCTACCTAATTTAGCTGTTAGCTACCGTTACACACCACACCACATGTTACACAGTTTAAACGTTAATGTTGTTAACGTTACTGACTAAACTCACCAAGCTAATATTAGCTAAACGTTAATTTCTCAAGTGTTAGTCTACCTTCTCTCAGGCGAATTCTCTTCCGACACAGACAGTACTAAGCAAGCTTGGGCACGTTAAAATATCAGGGCAGGCGTAGCTAATGTTAGTCTACAGTTAAGTGAACACAGACTGCTTTTTCTCTTCCACTCAAATTCAAATTGTGAAGTGTGTGCACTTACCAGCTTTGCCTTTGTGACACCCGTCCTGTTCCTGCGCGCAATTACTGTAGTCTGATCTGCAGGAAGATATCATTTGCTGTAGAATTCATAATTTTGATCATTATGCTTTGCAGAACTACAGCAATATGCTGAAAACATACAGTAAGGATTTGGCCATTATATAGTAATAATGCTGTGAAAACTACAGATTTTTGTTACAGTGCAGTGTTTCAACCTGATGCATTTCTGCTGCATTTCATGCACACTTGGCAGGTTCCGTCCAGCTATGTTGTCACATGAGGCTCAACAAGCGGTTCTGTCCAGCTACGTTCCCAGCTGACACAGTCCACAACACGTTGAAAGCACTGACAAAGCAGCAGTATTGACAACTTCAGAATGAGAACAGAGAAGCACACATGGAAGTTTTTTTCCTTCCTCCAGTTTCTCTCTGCCTTCCTATTTTTTCTTTTAACGTTCCTTATGTCTTCATTCAACCATGGCAGAGAAGAAGAATTCAAATTTTATGTCTGACTGAAGCATAAAATCTAAAATCTTTTTGCAACAGTTATTAAAAACACTGACAAGCTCGTCCATGTCGAGGCTCTGGTAGTTTTCGGATTTAAAACATTTGTGTGAGGCAGTTAAAGCTAGACATAAAGTAGGAACACAGAGTGAATTTCGGGGGTGGGAGTGTGTCAGTGTCGGGGGGTTTGGGGTCATAAGAGAGGAATGGAACCGGGAACAGCACTACGTAATGATAGGAGATGGCAAAATCAACCAAATTCACATCATCCAAACAGGAACCACAGGAGTGCAAAAGGGAGACTCGTGGATACCCATAGAGTAAATTTTCATTCAAATATTTTGAGGTGAGAGGTCAAGGGCCATGTTTTTCCTTCACCAAACTTCAGCTTCAAGAATTATTTAGCCCCCTTCTTAAAAAGCTGCCCTGTGGGTCTCAGAAGGTCAAAGGATGATTCCATCTGTGTTCTTTTCCATGTTCATCAAATGGAAACTTCCACTCAGCACTTAGCAAGCATCAGTGACGTAGCTCACAGCACTGATGCCCTCCTCTCTCTCAACACTCCCACACACAGTTCTCTGACTGACCAATTTATGTACACATGGAGGTGGAGGATGTTGCTATTATTATTAAACCTTTTTTTAAACCAGATGAAGACACACTGAGATTAAATGTAATATAACACTGTATTTACACTGTATATTTCAGCTAATATTTATTTATACAATTATTGTACCACACATATAGCTCCTTAAGCCCAGTACACACTGTGCAATTTTGGGCTGTCTCAGGCAAAAGATAACCATCATGGCAGAAACGTAGTGATATCTTAGGTTGTGCTACATTGCACAATGAGAGAGGTGCAAGGATGGCCATTGTCACGGTCTTGTGATCAATGACAGCCTGAAATAAATATCTGACAGTGTCAGACATTTGGGATGAGACAGCTGTTAAGACTGACATCCACTAACCAGCCAACAGAAATGCAGCATGAAATGACACACTGACCAGCGCAACAGTGCTAAATGCTTATAGATGCTAAAACTTACTTAGAGCTCTCATTGCAAATCTGGCGTGCCAGTTGGCCTTTTTACCCCAGCCATGACCACGTCCATATTCCCCTCCTACTCCTCTTCTCTAGATTTTTTCCCGACGCGCATAAATGCCGCTAAAGCAAAGGCTCAATTTGTTTGTTTACATATTTCTCAACCACTACAGCTGCATAGATGAATGACGCACACCGACGACCCCCTGCTCATGCGTATTGATGTCAATGGATGTAGATCGTAGCCTGTGATTCAGTAGGTGACATCATCGCACAGTCTGAATAGCCCACATCAAACTTGATGTCGTACCGAAGTTTATTCATATCCATGTCACACAATGAGGCTTGCACTAAACTTATAAGATTGCAAAAGTCTTACCGTCTGCAGAAGGCTTTAGTCAGTGTATTTTCTACAGCAGGTGACAGTGAGAACGCTTCAGGTGGGAGACTTAGACAGGAATACTGAGGTACAGAAGCAAAGCAACATCAAGTTACTGCTGTGGGTGTTAAGCTGTAAAAGTCACACAATAAAAAAAAACATACTTAACACCCAAGGCAGTGGTGGACCAGTAACTCCTTGTGTAAGGTAAAATTAGTGTTTGTTTCTAAGGAGTCTGGTGGCTGTACACTGGACGAAAAGGACCTGTATCCAGAAAGATCCAATAGAATACAAGTTTTTGGATCTGTCACATATCCATAACATTTTCGGAGAGTATCCTGGAAGATCTTATCTGTAGAAGTTCCATAAACATGATGTCAAAAAAAATAACATCAAGAGATTTTCAGGCAACTGCAGATACAAAGAAATCTGATTAACATATTTATGGATCTGCAATACTGTCTCAGCTGACCAAAAAATCTGATCATCTATGATCGAGTACAGATCTTAAGTATGTTAGGGATTACATGTTTAACAATAAAGTAATTGTCAAAGATGCTAATGTTGTAATATTTATCCAAAGTATAATCTGTTAGAAATACAAGTTTAGGTGTCCCTTACCCCAAAAATCTTACAAAGACAAAGGAACTTACCGCTAGCCTGAAAGATCCAGTGGTATACAATTTTATCTTTCACATATCCATAGATATCTGGAAAATATCTCATCGCTCACATATGCTTCTGGATATTGTTGGTATACATATTCTATATACCAGTCATACATATAGATGTCAGTCTGGGACCAAAATGGATGGTAATTGGGCATGGAAAAGTTCAGTTCGTGTATCTATAAATAAGTTGTTGTCATTATTATTATTGTTATTATTATTATTATTATTATTATTTTATCTAAGCCTAGGTTCTGTGGTGGGGAAAAGGGCCTATTTTAATAATGCTAGTGAACTTAGGAAAGCAATGTAGTGAACAGAACATTGGATTTCTTAAAAAAAAACATTTAAAAAAACCCACTTATATCACTTTTATACCCTGTAGGTCTGCCATTAGGTCTGCCATTAGGCTGGATAAACTCTGAGGAGCAATAGGGCTACATTTCCACCTCTGAACTATGACTGTGGATATTTGAATGGGGGAGGGAGATGCCAATTAGCTGTAATGGCAGTGCACGCAGTCACTGCGTCATTCAATGGTCACTGTCCCACACTTGCCGCACAAATTGGAGGGTGGAGCCCCTGAATTGATGAGGGGCTTTCAACCAAACCCCCAGGAAGTGCGCCACGCTCTGATGCAAAATTTACATACTAGCCGAAAGTGGAATTACAGCGTCACGTGATGCACACTGGCCCAGAAAGACTTTTCCCCATTTGCTTAACATTGGGAAAGAGACCTCCTTAAATTGCTGGATAATTTTTTTGAGACATGTTGACTTTTTAGAATGCATTTTTAAATAACCACTATTTAAAAGAAAAAAAAAATCCTAAAGACGTAAAATGTACCATTTTCAGAATACAAAGGTATTTCTCCAGACATAAAATGAACGCGCATTAGACCTGTGGGACTCCACTACATGCATGCACATGTAACTCTTGGAGTCCCTGATGCAACACAGGCTTCGTGCCAGCTGTAGTAATGGATATTTTTGAAAAATAATTCATCATTTTTACCATCTTACAACACATCCATACGCTGTTGGCTGTAAAGCCTGTAATATGGATATCTTACCGTGCCTGTGTCAGAGACTGTATATACAGTCTACAGTCTGTATTCAATCAACCGGTTATCAGCGTGGAGCACTAGGAAAGTTATTAAATGGTACTGAATGTAGTATTTATTTAAAGTTGAGCTGTGTAATAATACACGGGGTAATGTTACAAGGCACCACACTTTTTCATTCTGTTAATTTCATTTCTCCGGTCGTGCTTACTATATGATACCCTGATAAGCTGTATGTATATTTGTGTGTGTGTGTGTGTGTGTATGGAGCGATAAATATCCAATTATCTGGTTATCACGTAAATTTTGAAATAGACAACACTGCTGTCATTATACTGTCGTTTAGCGGCTGTTGCTAATAAGCTAAGCTTAGAGGAATGCCCGTGAACGAGCGCTGGTTGCTACAAGCATCTGTGTGAGCGAGCCAGTGAGTCGGAGTCAGTGCTCAGGTAAACTCAGCCGCACTCTGCCACACTCGGCCGCGTTTGGCTGCCATTAATCTCTACTACACATGCTCTATAGGCCAGTAGATCCGTGTATTTTACACTTTTCGAAACCCGGGAAAAGAGTTTTCACTGAGCAGGTCTCATAGGAATGAACGAGGTCCCGTCCCCATGGCTGTATCCAGATTAATAATCCATGCTTTCAACAGAGGAGCTCCTCCGGAGGTGGAGGAGTCAGACATGAACCTGACAGAAGAAGAGGCACGGAGACTGAGGTAATGTCAGACTGACTTTGAAAAATTAAAGATATAGTGTGGCATTTAACTTTTGTGGAAACTGAATGAACCTAACCGAAAGGTCTGCTATATGTTATATTTAAAGCTTTTGACTAACAGTAATTGAGTTGAACCAAACAGCTTGCTTCCTAGGTAGCTACCGTGACTTTAACTGTATACATAAGCTAAAGTTACGCTACCTGAAGCTGAAGTTACGTTAGCTTAATTTACACTAGTAGCTAATGTTACTTGTAGCTAAAGTTACATTAGCTAAAGTTACGCTAGTAGCTAACGTTACAATAGATAGCTAACGTTAACTTTAGTTACTTAACAGTTACTTTAGCCTTTTTTTCTTACTAGCTAATGTTAATGTAACATAAAAAAACAAAATGTAACAAAAAGATTGCTAACGTTACCTGTGCTATTAATTCACTCTGTCACTGTGTTTAAGTTCTTAATTGGGTTTTAGTTGGTCAGATTTTTAGTTGTTAGCTAATGTTAGCTTGGTTGAGTGAAGCTCTGGTGTATAAGCCTCATTTCCACGAAGCAGTCACATTCATATAAGTACCATGAGCCTACACATGAAAACAGCTATTTCTGTGTGCTGTGCCTTTTGTACTGTTGTCCGGGTAATGTCAACATTGTGGTGGTGCAGCCTGTTTATTGTCATTTGTAATAGCACTGTAACAGTTAACTGGCACGAACAGTCGTGCCTTAGTGCACACAGCTGCACTCACATTCAGTTTGTAGACATGCACCGAACGGTAATGTAAAACCTCTGAAGCGCAAGCACGTTTTTAGTCACTTAATACCTATTTTTTTGTTCAGAAAAATTACTCTGTCTATCTTTCTTGTGTGTCTGTGTATGACCAATCTTTTTAGGTCATGAAGTAGATGGAGAAACAGTGTGGCCTGACAGATTACATGGAAAACCTGTCAGACAACCTGTCTGTCAAAGGATGTTGCTTTTTTTATTATAATTGACAACGAAATTCTAAAAAGTTAAAATCACAATTATGTGTTTTGTTAATTTTACTGATGAAACATTTAAGAAGTAGCTCATATGTTTACTATAGTGTCACTCCATTGATTAACTAATGTACTTCAGACAGTTAACATGAAGAGTTGCATATAATCATAGTTGAATTTTTTTTAAAGGTTATTTTACCCTTTATTGATAGGACAGCTGTAGAATGACAGGAATGACAGGAAATGTGGGAGAGAGGAGGAATGACATGTAGCAGAGGGCCACGGGCTGGAATTGAACCCGGGCAGCTGCAGAGGCCTAAACATATGGGGCGCACACTCTAGCAGGTGAGCTAGAAGCCGACCCATAGTAGAAAACATTAAAGTTCCATTCCAAGAAGTATGTTTACAGTTGTCTTGTGGATGTACTGAAGAAATTCCCTTTACTAAGAACACCCTCAGAGGTAAGTGATATGAATTACAGTACATTCAGTCAATTTTTAGTTATTCAGAGCGCACATTTGATGTTGTTATAAACACTCTGTTGCACTAATCTATTCTTCAATATTTAGATGATGTGGTGAAATGAGTAACAAGTTTTTTTCTCTCTCTATTAACTCTTTTCAGTTGTGCAATGAGGTTGACAGGATCTGTCTGTCACCTGTGGTGAACTTGTGCCAGTGCTGGAAAGAGGGCTTTGTCTGCAGAGGATGGTCAAGCTAGCAGAAGGGAGATTCCTGTCAGCCAAAAATATACTCTGAAGCAAGGGCAGAGAGAGTTACAAAATCTTTGATTATTTATCATCTTCAAGAAAATGGGTTGTGTTTTTGAATGTCCTGAAGTGAGAGAGTTGATATTGTCTAATAAGTTTTTGAAAACACTTCAGCAGCTGTTCAGCAGATCTTCAAACATGTTAAAGGAACACTGTAAGTCTAAACTTCTTCTTCATCACATTTAGAGGTCAGAAAGTTGTAACGAAATAAGTAAATACATTTATGTGTTGGATATTTAATAGAACATGTCATGCTGCATTAATGTATTTTATATTATTCTGTAAAACTCACTGTTATACATTAATATGTATGATGCAAAAAGAAAATATGAAAGGAAAAAGGAGAGAAGAGAAAAAATGTGTTGTACTGCTATCATAATATGATTTACTGATACTGTCTGGGAAGTGTAACTTAAACAGGAAGAAAGTATATACGAATAAATGATTTGTGACATTACTCTGAAGAATGCTAAGTGACTCTGAAATTCTGTGTTGATAGAAAATGTTTTTTCGATGGTATGTGTTACCTAAGTTCTAATGTAAACGCCCATAATTGTATGATTACTTGAAATTATATGAGTGCAATTTTGAAAGTGAGAAAACAAATGTAACTGCTATATTATGTAAAGAAAATTTGGATTATTGAATGTGTTAAAGCCTGGTTTTTGACTGTTGCTCCAGTGATAAGCTGTTGGACCTCTAAAGGTACAAATTTTACATATTACTTCTGACAGTGTAACGATAGGATCCTTCAAAGATGCATTGCGTATTATTCTGAATAATGTCTGCATTCCTGACAAATACAAATATATCTGCACTTGGATAGCTCCGTATTTCCAACGTAATTCCAACGTGTAGCCCCAATGGCCAATTTCACATACAATTACAAATTTCAGTACACTCATGTATGATGCCAAGATGCACAAAAAAGCCTCATGGAACCACCCCCAAAACCCAAATGGAAGTAGGCCATTTTGGATTTTGTGCTCATTGTTGGCAATTTCCACCCCTTGTTCTATTGCGTATTCGTCCTACAGGATTAATCCAATTGACTTCATATTTGGTGTGGCCAAGTCGCGCAAAACTTTTTAATTTTTTGCCGGTGGCGCACTGAATTGAATGTTTCGCCCTAAACCAGAAAATTGTTGTAACTGTGGTGTACATTGTCCAATCTGCCTGAAAGTTCATAGGTTTGATAAGGGTCCACCTGGAACAGCTGATAAAAAGGGTCAAACCAATCAGTTAAAACTGTTAAAGTGTGGAAAGATAAAGCCACAGTAGCTCTACAGGACTGTTTTTACTGCAAAGATTGGTAAACGTTTAAAGATGCTGCCACTCAAGATAACAAGATCAGTCTTGAAGAATATGCATCTTCTGTGACATCATATATCAGCAAATGTGTTGACATGGTAAACAGTGATTTCAATCCCCAACCAGAAAGCCTGGATGAATGGGGAGGTGAGGGCTCTTTTCAGAGCATGACTGAGAGCTACCATCAAGGAGTCTGAGAGGAGACACCAGCAGAGACTGGAGAGAGACCTCAACAGCAACAGCACTAAAGATATGTGGCAGGTAATTCAAAATGTCAAAGGTTTCACAAGTAGGAGTGCCCCCATCTTGTGCAAGGCCACGCTGCTGGACGAGCTGAACACTTTTTATTCTCGCTTTGGCCTCCTCAATATAGACTCAGCTGTGAAGTCTACTTGACCTCCAGAGGATCGGCCACTCTCAGTGACCAAAGCAGATGTGAAAAAACTCCTGCTGAAAGTGATTATAAACAAGGCTGCCAGCCCAGACTACATTCCTGGACACATTCCAAGTTCTCTTTTTCAGATGGGATATGGTAAAAGCACAACCCATGTTTGTCTCCTTGTCGATTAGTACACCCAACTGCACAACTATTCGGCATTTTTAACAGAGGGCAAAATTAACAGTTTAGGTTCGAAAATCACCTCCTAAGTAGGCGTGCAGTGGAAGACAGCATTGTTTTGCCCACCCGGGGGGTGTTCCTATGAGGCCGTGATGTCACATGAAAACTGTGAATTGTAAAATGTCAGAGGGAGGCAGAGAATACCCAGACTTATCTTCCCCAGAAAGGAAGATGATGAAAGTCTGTGAAGATTGACTAAAAAGTCCTTCCCCTAAAGATGTGAAGGGCTGCAAAAGCACCGAAGAAATCTCCTCCCCAAAAACGGAAAGTAGGGAGATACTCCCAGCTAGGCCTCCCAATCAAGAAAGAGGACCTATGCCAAAGAGTCAATAGACAACAAGCGAGACAATGAGATCTCCAGCCCAAAAAGGACCTGCCTAGCTAAGCCTCTGGTATCAAAAAAGAGGACCTATGCTAAAGAGCCAATGAGCAACAGATAAGACACTGAGATCTCCTCCAGGGAAAGAAAGACAAGGAAATGGGACAAAGTCAAAAACCTTCGAAAAGACATCAAAATACATGGGTCCCAGCAACACCACCTCCAAGATTTGGATAATTAGCTCGACCTACATCAAACAGCTGGGGAGTTCGCCGCACATCACTACTTCGGGGAGAATTTAGATCTCAATGCCAAAGTTAAGTGGTTGGGCAAAGAGGGCATGTGCCGGAGTGATATCCTTCCCCGTTTTTATGCAGAGACAGAGGAAACTCTTAGTACCCCAGACACCTTGGTCATTCACGCAGGTAGTGCCGACCTGGGGTCGATGCCTTCTGTGGAAATAGCGGCCACCATGATGAAAGACCTAACAGGACAGACCTCCAAAAAGATATACCTTTTATAAGGGTTGTGTTCTCCAGCATTAGCAGACTGGAAGTGAAGACGTGGACAGAACATCAAAAATGACCGAAGGTAAGTCAGCTATTGGGTAGCCAAGACTGTTCTTGAGTTTGGTGGTGAAGTGATGGATCATCACTCCCTAGTTTATCCTGACCAAATGTGTCCAACAGACAGTAAATGTCTCAACCAAGAAAGAAAAAGTATCTTTGTCAACAGGATCCACGTAGACCTGCTGGAAATCCTTCTGAATCTCCCCCGAAAAGACTTCTTCCCAAATAATGGCTGAGTGGGCCTGAGCCTATGTTGGTTTTCTCCAGGAGCTCCCGTTTCCTGGCAAATCCACAAAAAAAATCACCTTGACATCTTCACAAATGACCCATGTGTTTTTTCTCTGGGTACTCCAGTTTCCACAAAAAACAACCCCCCAAAAATTGTTTTAACATTACTGATTTTTCCTTTCAACTCCATGGGTTTTTCCAGTTGATCCAGATTCCCAACAAAATTAATAAATTAATTGGACATTCTACTTACTGTCAGATGTGAATAATTATACATTTGTAAGGCAAACATACATTTCATATGGTAAAACTTTGTCACGAATATTTTGGTTTTATTGGGCACAGTGATTATAGGCAGGTTGTGTGGGCCCCTGAACATAAATCTAACTTTCTGTTGTTGTTTAGCATCTCTTACTAATTGTTTCCTTTTCGGGTTAACTTTGTGTCTTCTACGGTTGTTTTGTGGTTGCTTGTGTCTCTGTTGTTGTTTTTTTTTGTTATGTTGTGTCTCTTTGTAGTATTTTGGGCTTTTTGTGTTTTTTTGTTTATTTTTGTCTTTTTGTAGTCATTTTGTGTCTCTTTAAAGTCATTATGTGTCTCAGAAGTTTTTTTCGTCTCTCTCTCTCTCTCTCTCTCTCTTTGTGGTAATTTTGTGACTTTTTGAGTTTGTGTGTTTAGTGGTTGCCGCGAGTATCTTTGAGATAATTATGTGTCTCTCTGAGGTTGTTTTGTGTCTCTGTTCTTTTTTGGTGTTTTGTTGCTTTAGTGTGTTTTTGTGTGTTTTTTTGTCTCTTTGTGGGCATTGTGTCTCTGTAATCATTAGTGTCTCTTTGTGGACATTTTGTGAGTCTGGTTGTTTTGTGTCACTGAGATAATTTTGTGTCTTTTTGGTTGCCTTGTGCCTGTTTGTGGTTACAATGTGTCTTTGCAGTAGTCGTGTCTCTTTAAGAAGTTGTTTAGTGTCTCTTCAAAGGCATTTTGTGTCACTTTGCTCCAATTTTGCGTGTATTCACTCCACAAAAACCCCAAGAATCCAGAGATATTGTTACTTGAATATTCCAAGATATGATCCAAATATGATCATGTACATGGTAGGTACTCTACGATCATGAGAGTCACATATTTCATGTTCAGAGCATATCAACCCCTGGTATGGGACCATTTCATACGAGACTCTGGAGTTCAGGATATGGTAAAGATATGACCAGTAACCATGTCTGAAGTCCAAACACTGGTGATTTTTGCTATCTAGAAATTTTAAAATTTTACGAAAGTTATATTAGTCCTATCTAATGAGGATATACTGGTAAATGGTAAATGGACTGTACTGCTTTTCTAGTCTTATTGACCACTCAAAGTGCTTTTACACTACATTGCCACATTCACCCATTGCCATGCTTAATTTTTTTAAAATGCCTGACCCATTTTGCTGAAGCCCTTCTCCCCTCGTAAATAATGAACAGTCCCTATCCCTAACCACCAAGGGAGGTGCAGAACACCTTGGCCAAATTATCTGGGTGTGTTTATTCCGACTTTGAGTGATTCAATTTATTGTGATGGATGTATGCCTTTTTTGTTCATAGATGACTGAACTCTCACCGGAGCATTTACTACCATTAAACAACTTTACTGCTAATTTCTTCTCTGCTTCAATGCCAACACCCATACATGCTCTGAGCAGGACACCCCCCTTCTGTGAAGTGTTGCCAACTTGGTGACTTTGTCGCTATATCTAGCAACTTTCCAAACCCCCTTGGCAACTTAATTTCTCAAAAGTGACCAGCGACAAATCTAGCGACTTTTTTCTGGTAATTTGGGGAATGATTGTGTTGACAAAGCAAATTTAGCGACTTGTATTGACAAAGCTTCAGCAAAAAGCATCTAACACATCCTGCTCCACAGTTCACATTACAACCAAGCTCACGAGAACCAAGTACAGCGAGGGCGGCTGCCATATCCTCCTCACCACTCACACAGCACTCATGCAGCCAGTCTGACCAGCAGCCCTGCAGTCCCAACCTGCAGTGGACTCCGTTACCGCTCTGAGAGCTGCCTGCCCTGCAAATGAATCATGCGTGTGCAGCTTATGACCAATCACAGATGATGATTTTGTACAGTTACAGCAGAGACGTAACTTTTTTCTTTAAATATTCACTATTTTTTAGTTTCACACCCCAAAATCCCTCACACAGTTCTCTTTGGCTGTGTTCGAAATCACCCCCTATCACGGATGTAGTGCACTATATAGTGTGTTCGCCATTTTGTAGTGTTGTTCGAATTCTCCGCGATTAATTTCATCCACTATGTACACAATGCACCGCAAAATTGAGTGAACAAGCAATGTACACTACTTTGTGCTCCGTATCCCACAATGCAATGCGGTCGTGTTTTGGAAGAGGAGAAGAAGGAGACGATGGCCGCCGCACCAACCGCCGCTTTTGTATATAGATGTAAGTAACATTACAATATACACATTTGATGCGTGTAATACTTTAGTGGCGTGGTTTTATGCCTTTTAAGGGTTGCGAATTGTCATAACGAGCGGATTTGTTGGTGGAGAAGCATCCGGTTTGTTATTTGTATCTTCGAGCTAACGCTAACGCTAAGGCTAATGCTAGGGCTTGCCGGTAGTTGCAGCTCTAGCTAGGAGCAGACACCCGCACACCCGCTCACATCTGATCATAGCGTTTTGTTCTCTTTTCCCAATTGGCGGTGTGTTAGAAAAATAAATGCTTTTCTGTTTCTTGTTCCAAGGGACTGATGAAGATGTTGAGAAGCTTATTAAGCTTCGTGTTAAGCACAACCAGCTGTTCTCCGGCCGAAGAAATGCGGCTCTGCATGGATGGGAGTAAGCAAACAAATTTGAGTGACTGTATAATTTTGTTCCTTACTGAATTTGACAGTTTTATTATGTGAATTATGTCAATTATGTGAAATGTGAATCATGACTGAATAAATATATAGTCACTTATAAAAAAAAACCTACTACAGAAACTACCCTACAACAGTTATGTGAAATGTGAATCATGACTGAATAAATATATAGTCACTTATAAAAAAACCTACTACAGAAACTACCCTACAACAGTTATGTGAAATGTGAATCATCACTAAATAAATAGTCACTTATAAAAAGCCTACTACAGAAACTACCCTACAACAATTATGTGAAATGTGAATCATGACTAAATAAATATATAGTCACTTATAAAAAACCTACTACAGAAACTACCCTACAACAGTTATGTGAAATGTGAATCATGACTGAATAAATATATAGTCACTTATAAAAAAACCTACTACAGAAACTACCCTACAACAGTTATGTGAAATGTGAATCATCACTAAATAAATAGTCACTTATAAAAAGCCTACTACAGAAACTACCCTACAACAATTATGTGAAATGTGAATCATGACTAAATAAATATATAGTCACTTATAAAAAACCTACTACAGAAACTACCCTACAACAGTTATGTGAAATGTGAATCATGACTGAATAAATATATAGTGACTTATAAAAAAAACTACTACAGAAACTACCCTACAACAGTTATGTGAAATGTGAATCATGACTGAATAAATATATAGTCACTTATAAAAAAAAACTACTACAGAAACTACCCTACAACAGTTATGTGAAATGTGAATCATGACTGAATAAATGAATCAACCTTGACCTCTAATATATTTACAAATCTGTATTAACGTAATGTTGTCCTATCTACATGTAGTCATGGTCCTCCAGAGCCGGCACTCGCCCATCAGGAGCAGAGACAGCTGCCGTCAACAGCTCCCGAATTCGCTCCCCACTTTGCTGGTCCTGGTGTTGGTGTTGGTCTCCAGCATCGTCATCCGGCCTGAGGACCTCCTCTGCTGGCTCCACAATGTCGCCGTTGGAAAGGCAAACATTGTGGAGGATGGCACAGCAGGCGATGACATCGGGGGCAAATGTTGGTTTAACCTCCAGAGCCTTGAAGAATATTGTCCTCCATCGGGTCTTCATGCTCCCAAAGGACCTCTCCACGATGGATCTCGCCTTGGCATGGTGGTAATTGAAGCACCTGACCGTTGGTTGGTGGACTGGCTCTTTGTAGGGTGTAATGAGGCCAATGGGAGCAGACAGACAGGGGTACCCACCATCCCCAAGGATAAAAAAGCCTTGGGGTGGATATAGCTGGCCTGTATATAGCGGGCTATTCTTCAAGACCCTGGAGTCGTGGACGGACCCAGGGTACCCTGCGAAGATGTCCAGGTACCTGCCTCTGTGGTCGCACACCGCCTGCAGCTGGATAGATGGAAACAGCTTTCGGTTCAGGTAACACTGGGCATCCAGGGATGGGGGTTTAATCCTGATGTGGCACCCATCTATGCTGCCCACTGCCCTGGAGAAAGCAGGGGAACCAGCAAGACGGGCGATTTCATTGCCCATATCCTCCAGCTCGGCAGCAGAAGGCAGATGAATAACTCTCTTTAAAATTTTTAGCAGCTTTCTGGACACTTTGTGTACCATATCGTGTACGGTGGTGCGAGGAATGCCAAAGCTCCAGGACACAACACGGTATGAGGTGGCGCTCACCAACCAAAACACAAAAACCAGCACCTCGAGGTAGTGGCCCCATCCGTGATCCTGCTGGCTGCTTGTGGCTGCTATCACGTTCTCCAGCGAAGCCCTGGAGAGCCAATAGTCAGGCTTCAGGTTCGCTTCCTCGTCCAGATACAGGTGAAGTACTGGCATGGTAATGTTGAGATTGCAGTAGGTCTGGGGTTCCAGCTAAAATGAACATTATTTCACTATTTAATGTATAATCTTAACAGATTATATGTCACAAATTAAATATAATTTAATTTCAATCAAGAAGACATTAAAACATATTTCTCTTCATCCTAAACACACAGCTCCTAAAGAAGCCCTTCACCCTTGGAACAACTGGAGGGAGCTCTATAAATAAAAAGCTTTGCAGGATGAGGTCCACAAGAGTGATTTGTATTGTATTGGAGGGTCAAAAAATCTCCTTTAATTCTGACCCCACTGTTCAATGTGGTTTTGATACTTTTTCATCCTCAAGCTATATTGCACAATTTGTGAATTTTCTAACTGAATCTGATTCAACTCTTACTGCATGAGATTCTTCCTCAGACACAGACCCTAGATTTCACAAAAAAGTTGTCAAACTAACGGACTTGCTGTTTAATTTAGGACATGGCACCAAGAGACTGGTTTTTAATATTAAATCTGGACATTCTACATCTACCACATCAAAGTTTTCCTTACACTTGACTCATTATTGATATCCAGTTAGTGTAAACCTAAGTGTTAAGTACACACATTTGACATTCTGTTTCTGTTCTCACAATGGTGTCTTGTATTGTGTTTTACAGTTGCTGACATCTCCAGCTCCCTGAAGGAGTCCCTTGGGCAGGGAAGAGTGTTCTCCTGATTCCTGCCTTTCTATGTGACCTTCAGCATACATTCTAGTGGTGCATATTCATCAATAAAAGAAATTTCAGAATTCATATTTGTCATTCCTGATTGAACATTACATTTGTATTTTTTAGTGTTTGAGGGTACAGAAATTAGGGCTGCTACAGGTATTTATAGTTGAATAACCAGATGACTACCTATTCCATTATTTTGTTTTATTGTTACAATTACTTGAACTGATAAATCAAACATGATAACCTATGTAGTTGGTGAGTTATATAATAACTGGTTGAAACTAATTGAAGTTCAATTAAAGCAAAAAAAAAACTTATATTTCTGCCATGATTGCCTTTCACACCTGATTGTGTTTCATATGTTTCACATATTAAATTAGTTTGTTTCATTCCGTGGTCATTCACTAAATCGTGTAAGAAAATTATTTGTGCTGATAGGTCTCCCTATATCAGTTAGCATGTTAGCTAAGGTGTATTGCCGTTATTTACCAGTTGACGTCGGCGAATCAACAAATAGTGCCTTAAACGCCTAAGATGCTTTTGCCTTCGTCTTCGTCGATGCCTGAGAAGCAGGAGTTGGGCGAGCAGCATCCAAACAACAGCGGGTACCATTTTTCATCAAGTAACAACTGTGAGGCAACTGTTTTCAACAGAAAATAGCCGGTAGCCTACGAGCTAAATTGCTACTGGCAGAGACGTTACTTTGCCACTAGATCGAACGCACTGGCTCGTGCACAATCTGTTACAGCTTATAATGAGGACACCAAACAGTAGTTGACAAATCCAGACTCACACACCATTGATATTTCAACAGTTTATTGACCAAGAAACAAACCACCATGAAGAATCACATCTTTTGACTGCTCCCAACTGGTCCGGTGTGTTTACATGATTCTCGGCGCGTCCGCTTACGTCACAGCAATACCTGGCGCATCTGCTGACGCAACCACGTTCAGGAAATTACCGTGTAGTGTCCGAATTCTCCTCCCGTCGTTCCCTACATCATGTATATGATGTAGTTCACTACATCATATACATGATGTAGTGGATAGGGAGTGAGTGAATGAGTGGATGATTTCGAACACAGCCATAGTTTCAGTCAGTCTCACTCACACTTCTTGTCCGTCTCCTCCTCTAGCCAAATATAAGCTACAAAAGTACGTTTTGTTTTTTTCTCTATTCATTAGGTCACTAAAAAAAAGCTTGTAAATACATAAAAAGTTAGTTTATAAACTACATGGACAGCCTTTTTTATAAGTTTTGCCTCTCTCAGAATTTCATATGCAAATTAGTTAATGACATAATCTAGTGACTTCTAGCAAACAATGTTTTGGACTTTCACACCACTTCTGATGAACAATACAATATGTGTTAGCATTAGCCTAACTTAACCAACTAGCTGCAAATGCTAGCTAGGTAACATTGATGCCATTGAAATAACTTTGGTTATACAAAAGAGTCAACTAACTGAGCTGATGTTAATATGAATTGCATCCATCCATAAGTGGCCAGAACAAGAAAACATAAACCTACGTTTTATGTAGTATGTGTAAGTTGATCACTGCCAGTTGTCCTCCCTGTTAGGATTGGCAACATTCTCACAACCAAATAAGGTACAGAAGGTTTTGACCAGTGCTCAGTGCCACACAGTGTGAATATTAGTGTTGTTACAATGCTGGAATTTTTTATCTCACTACAGTACTTTGAAAAATATTGATACTTGATACCATGTTCAACAGTACCATGAGAAAAAAAACCCACAATACTGAGGGACTAGAAAATTTGAATTTATTTTTTAAAATTTATTATCTATTACAGCTGGTATGAAAATAGTATACTGCAGAAAATGAGTCCCAGAATATTTCAAATTCTCAGAATAGATATTGATATGTAGATGTTTTAAAATATGGGTACCCAGATAGAAAGGTGACATTGATTCAATGTTGAAATTCCATCAGAATCATCATTTTGGTTGAGTTTGAATTTTAAAGGATAAATAACATTGATTCCATGTTGATAATTCTTTGCTGTTTCAATGTTGAGATGTCAAGATTGAATTTGTATTGATTTCTGGTCTTCATACCCAACTGTCAAATTGGATGATCCGTGGATTCGCCCTTTCATTGGTGCGATAGTGAGCACATTAATGCTCCTCAGAGGTGTAAAACCTCCTAATGTTATGACCTTACGACATCACTTTTCATTAGTGGATTACCATAAAATAATATACTATAGATGTGACGTTAACCTGTTAGGGATATATATGTTACACCACTAGATGTCACTGTAGGCTCCCGAGACCATGGATGTATTATAAGGAAGTCTGGATACAGCCGTGGGGGCGGGGCCTCATTCATTCCTATGAGAGCTGCTCAGTGGCGCATGAAGCAGAGAAAACTCTTTTTCCGGGTTTAGAAAAGTGTCAAATACCCGGATCTACTGGCCCATAGAGCATGCATAGAAGTGAAACGATACCCGAACGCGGCCAAGTGTAACCGAGCATTGACTTCGACTTACTGGCTCACTCACTCAGATGACCCGAGTGCTCGAAGCAAACAGCGCCGGTGCATGAGCATTGCTCTCGTAGTAGCTTAGCTTATTAGCAACAGCAGCTAATCGGCGGTATAACGCCAGCGGTGCTGCCGGTTTTAATATTTACGTGATTGTCAGATAATGGTATATCTATCTCTCTTTACACACACACACACACACACACACACACAACTCATCAGGGAATCATATCGTAATCTTGACTGGAGAAATCAAATTAACAGAATGTGTCCAATTCAGGGTCTGCATCCTTCGGAGGCTGCATTCGAAGGCCGATTATGTCACAGCGCTGCGCGAAGGCTGTCCCATTTGGTCACAATTCGAAGGCTCCTCCTTACGCAGCCCACAAATGCAGCTTTCTTTTCCCTCTTTTTGGAAGACACATCACTACTATCCTTCGCGGCCTTCCCAAGATTTTCCCAAGATTCGTTGCGCGCCCGCGATCTTAAAAATGATCTCAAAAATAATTTTCATAATGGCGGCACAGAGCGGAGATCGGAGCGTTGATTTAACTTAATGTGGGTTTTTACTCATTTGAAAATCAAACGCCAGATATGTTAAACTTAGAGGGACATTAAAATCTCATAATTTCATTCATAATACATGACGTTAGTAATGTTAACACGTAGCCACCTAGCATACTAGCTCGGTGCTGTAGCCCTGCTGTGCTGCCCGCAGCAGAGGAGTGCTCCGCCCGCTGAGGGAGGGTCTACTGCCCGGAGAAAAATCAGCTTCCAACGCAGACAGAGGCACTTGTCCTCCTCCTCCAGCAAAATTTAAATAAAAAAAATACATTTAAAAATAAAATAATTTCTTTGTTTTAGTATCCCCTCTCTCTCTCTCTCTCCCTCCCTCGGTCTCTCTCTCTTTTTCTCTCCCTCTCCCCCTCTCTCTCTCTGGCGAGCCTTGACAACAGGAATTAAGTGAGGTGGGGGTAAGGGCGGGCACATCTGGTGACACAACCAGGAAATCTTCCGAAGGCTAGACTGTCCCAAGCCTCCAGGAAGTGCGCCACCCTCTGAAGCAAAATTCACATAGTGGCTAAAAGTGGAACTACAGCGTCACGTGATGTACACTGGCCTAGAAAGCCTTTTCTCCATTTGTTAACATTGGGAAAGAGACCTCCTTAAATCACTGGATAAATTTTTTTGAGACATGTTGACTTTTCAGAACGCATTTTTTTTATAGCCATTATTAAAAAATTGAAGTCCTAAAGATGTAAAATGCACTATTTTCCGAATCAAGATTTGGAATTCGGACATTTCTCCAGACATAACATGAACACGCATCGGAGCCGCGGGATTCTACCGCGTGAACGCGCATGTAACTCTAAGAGTTTCTGACAGCAGAGGCTTCGTACCGGCCGTAGTAATGGATATTTTTGCTGTAATTCATCAGTTTTTAATCACAATTCATCATTTTTACCATTTTACAACACATCCATACGCTGCTGGCTGTAAAGCTGTAATATGGACGTCTTACCGTGTCTGTGTCAGAGACCGTATATACAGTCGTATATATATACCGTATATGCGGTCTGTATTCAAACTACCGGTTATCAGTGAGCAGCGCGGAGCTCTAGAGACAGTTACTGAAAGTTACTGAACGTAGTATTTTTAAAAGTTGAGCTGTGTGATAAAACACAGGGCAGTATTACAAGGACCACCTTTCATTACCTTTTTATGGGCACGACACATTCCGATTCTGTTAATTTGATTTCTCCGGTTGTGATTACGATATGATTCCCTGATGAGTTGTATGTATATTTGTGTGTGTGTGTGTATGTGTAGAGAGAGAGAGAGAGAGAGAGAGAGAGAGAGAGAGAGAAATATACCATTATCTGATAATCACTCGGGTCATCTGTGTGAGCGAGGCAGTGAGTCGAAGTCAATGCTCGGGTACACTCAGCTGCGGCTGTCGTTATTCACTTCCACGCATCCTCTATAGGCCAGTAGATCCGGATATTTTACACTTTTCTAAACCCGGAAAAAGAGTTTTCTCTGCTTCATGTGCCACTGAGCAGCTCTCATAGGAATGAATGAGGCCCCGCCCCACAGTTATATCCAGACTTCCTTATAATACATCCATGATCTGTCCCAATTAATAATCGTTAATGCGGTCTTCAGAGGTGCCTCTGAAGGAGTCGCCTCCATAGACCGCGTAGGCTGCGTCCTCCAAAGGATGCAGACCCTGAACTGGGACACAGCTATAGTGGCCGAAAGTGGAATTACACTGTCACTTGATGCACACTGGCCCAGAAAGACTTCTTCCATTTGCTTAACATTGGGAAAGAGACACCCTTAAATCATTGGATATTTTTTTTTGAGACATATTAACTTTTCAGAATGCATTTTTAAATTGGCATAATTTAAGACATAAAGTCCTAAAGATGTATTTTGCACCATTTTCCCAATATAGAGGTATTTCTCTTACATCGGACCCGCGGGACACAGCATTCATAATTTGTACCATCTTATAACACATCCATACGCTGTTGGCTGTAATATATAGACATGTAATATAGACGTTTTACTGTGTCTGTATCATAGACTGTATATACAGTCTAAAGTCTGTATTCAAACAACTGATTAAGTAAGCAGCGCGAAGCACTAGTGACAGTTATTAAACGGTATTGAACGTAGTATTTACTTAAAGTTGACCTGTTAAATAATGCACGGGGCAATATTACAAGGCACCACCTTTTATTGTATTTTTGTGGGCACAACACTTTTTGGTTCTGTTAATTTCATTTCTCTGGTCGTGACTACAATATGATTCCCTGATAATTGTATGTATGTGTGTGTGTGTGTGTGTCTGTGTGTGTATAGAGAGATAGATATCCCATGATCTGATTAGCACGTAAACATTAAAAGCTGATCGACTGGATGCTATCAGAGAGGCTACTAGCCATCTTCAGGCTGTTGCTCAATACACCAACATGGGCTGGCCTACAGAGGTGTCACAAATACTGTACACACTGCACAAGTTTCATGTCACCAGAGCTCATCTATCAGAAGTCGAGGGACTCCTTCTGTATGATGAAGGCATTACCAAGTGCTGCAGGAGAGCTAATATGTCAGTGTGGTGGCCAGGGATTGGCAGAGACATTAATGAGATGGTCAAAACGTAAGTTTTGCCTGAGAAACAAACCTACACAGAAAAGAGAGTCGTTAATGACCACGCCACTGCCAAAAGGTTCATGGCAGAAAATTGCAGCTGACATTTGTGAACAAGACGGTAAACAATATCTCATTGCTGTGGATTATTATTCACGTGACATTGAGATTGCACACCTGCCAACCATCAGCACTCAGCAAGTTATTACTGGCTTGAAAAGCATGTTTTTCAGGTGGGGGATCCCATTGGAGCTGGTAACTGACAATGGTACCTAATTCACCTCAGCAGAATTCAGTAAGGCATACAATTTTGGACATAGAACATCCAGCCCACACTACCCACAGGCCAACAGGGCTGCTGAAGACAGTGTTGCCAAGGAAAAGCTGATTCTGCACAAGCCAGATCCTCACTTGGCTTTAATGAGTTATCAAGCCACACCAATCACTGCGACTGGGTTGAGCCCTGCCCAACTTATGATTGGTCGACAGATAAGGAATACCGTTCCCATTCTACCCAAGCAGCTGAATTCAAGTCCATTAGACTACAAAACTGTCAGACTTAAGGACCAGTAGACCAAAGCTGCCTATCACTTCTTCTATGACCGACGCCATTACCTGCACTACAGCCATGTCATCATCAAGCTCGATGGAGAAAAAGGCTGTAAAACTCCTGCAAAGGTCATGGCAAAGGCACGAGAGCCCAGGTCTTATTTTGTACAAATTGAGCAGGGCATGCTTGCCCGCAGAAACAGAAGACACATCCAGGAAGTGCCAGCGTCATCAGTGCCAGTTACAGCAGCAGAGACTAGTGACTTGAACTTTGACCCTCTTTGTGACATGGGCCCGTCTTCGATTCCTCCTGGTGCTCTGTCACCGCGGGTCCTGTGCTTCTCAGCCCCAGGTCTACCCCAAAGAGGAGCTTGGCAGTGTTGTCAACTTGGCGACTTTGTCGCTATATCTAGCGACTTTCTGGACCCCCTTGGCGACTTAATTTGGCAGGACGGTGGACAAACACGGTCATGGAGGGAAAGGGTATGGGACCTTGGGGCTGCAATTAGTTAAATTGACTGGAGTTGGACAAGAGATGGCAGCAATTGAAGGGTTTTTGAGGAACCGAAAAAATTCAAAGTAAGTTATTTTTCTTGCTGATGAAGTTATTAGCATGATTAGCTTAGCTTATCATGGCTCATCATAGTCTTACTGATAATATTGTGCCAGCATTAGTAAGGTAACAATTCTAACCCTAGCTTTGTAGCGCTAGCATTGGTAAATACCAAATTCACTTTTTATTAACAATCATTTACTCTTTGGTATGGCTTATTGGTGATAAAGTGTCTTAGAAGATTAATAGGCATTTTTATTATTTCAGCTGGGAGTTAGAGTATTGGCAGAGTTGCATGTCTAGCTTTTTCCTAAAGCAATTTTTTGAGCAGGAAAACAGTTATGATTTCATATATATACATCTACATATAAGTAGACGCCACACTGGCTGCTGAGTTATATTGTAACATTCAACTGTAGACAGATCTATCCAGAATAGATATAATCCTGACTTGCTGAGTTTTTATAATAAATTATAATATTATGTAATATAATATTCTGTCATTAGCATATGGCAAATTTGTAAAGAAAATACTTCAGCTAGATTCTATGTCTGATCTTATGTTTACCCTTTTCCGATTTTATTGATTAGACTATATTTTTTACATCCCAGTCAGTATTTTCCCACATTGAACCAGTGCTGTGTTTCAAAACTTGAAACAGAAGATAATGACATTGACGTACAATGCTTTTCCCCTTCTTTTTACCTACTCATAGGCCGATCAGGGGGAAATTGTGTGGATCTGCTCTCTGTTGTTCCTAGAGTCTGCCCTTCCCCATTCTCTTATGTTATTTGTCTGTTTTCCCCTCTGTCTGTCTGAAGCTGGGTGTGGCTAACCTACTCTCCACATTCTCCTGCCTAACACCTGCTTCTCATCAGCCTCATTGCCTGCCTGCTCCACTCCTGCTCCACTGTACACCTGTTATCAGTCAAGCTCATCAACCACTCAGCTCTGCAATATTTGAGCCCAGCTCTCCTCACCTCAATTCACCAGTTTGTTTTGCCTCTCCCTGAATCCAGTGGATTTATGCTCTATTTTTTTGTCTCTGTGCCTCAACTTGTTGTTCTTCTGCTTGCAGTTCTGTGTCACTCGATTGCCTGCCAGCCATGTCCAGCTTTTGGAAACCCACTCTGCCTCAGCTCCCAGCTTTCTGCTGTGAGCGGTTCACCAGGAGTTCTTCAGAATTTTTTTATGGTTATTGCAATAAGCCATCTTTCCTCCTTCACTTTAACATTGCCTCCTGGTCTGCATTTTTGAGTCCAGCTCTTCCTATGATAAAAGCTTAACAGAAATTTCCAAGACTTACCCACATATGGTAATAATATTTATTTCTCCATTGAGTGCCTGCTTCAGGTGTTGAATACTTATTACTTATTTTTACTTTTATTTCTTTGCTTTTGAAAGGTCAAAGAAAAGAAACTCCCGAATCAAGGCAGACAATGAAAGGAAAGCATTTTAAAAATTTACAATCTGTTTTTCTGTGAAAGGAAGTCAACTAAAACAAATTTAGATATCAGACTGAGAGTGGAAAGTAAAATGCAGCTTAGAAAAAAACATTAAGGTATACATGTTGCTGACTGTTTTTTTTTTCCCATATGCTTTTCTTTAAAAGAAATTGTTTTTCCAAAAGGACTAAGACACTGGCTGAACTAGTGTCTTAAGTAAAAGAACTCAGAGGTGAACATATATTGAATGCAAACAATACAAAACAAACAACTGGCACTAGAGTACACATTATGCAGTTCTAAATTCTGTTTTTTTCTTCTTCTTCAGATGCCTTAAATCAGTGGAGGGGAGATAAAAAGGAGGCCTATGGCTATGCACCTGAACAGCTTGGGGGGATGTTGTGGAGACACTTCCTAACAGCCACCAGTTTGAAGAGTATGACCAAACTTTGGCTTACCTGGTTGGTTTTAGATGTCTTATGTGGATTTAGTAATGTTTTGTAGTCTTTTGTTCTCAAAATATTATTTCCTGTTTACTGTTTTTCATATGGAAATGTGATGTGGGAGCTTAATTAATAAAATGGCTGATGAATTAATGTTTGTTTTAAGGATGCCTTAATTACTTTAATTGTTTTTTGTTTTCAAAATCATGTGAATTGTAGACTCAAATGGTCTCTGATTAAAAGTGAAACTGACTTGTTGCTGGCAAGCTGCATAGAATCCTGCTGTACATAAAGCATGATTGATTTTTCAGTGTTTCAATGATGATTTGATATTGCACAAGCAGTTGAATTTTAGTCAAGCTAACATTGATTTTATGACTGTCTTGATCTATTTTTGGTCATTGATATAAGATATCAGGATGCAAACCTGATGAAAAATCAATTTTGAATTTCAACATCAACACTTATTTATTGTTGATTAAATGTTGGTCTGCTATCTGGGTATGGTGTTGCATGTATGAGGTTATGTTAATAATCCTCAAAATAAATACTCAAATGAAAACAAATGAATAAAAGCACTTCAAATACAAAGAGGAAAACGATGCATGACTCACTCAAGTATATTTTCTTCATGAATATTTTTTTGCTGCCCCTAACTGATTCAAGCAGGCCTTTGTCCTTTTGCACAGCCAGAGAGAAGTCCTTACATGACAGGTCACAGTTCACAGATATTTAAAGTTCATTTTTGATCAGCTCAGTGCTGCATCTGTTTCTGGAGTCTGACCATTTTATGGTGATCAGCGAGAAGATCCTCTCAACAAAGGCATTTGAACCTGGCACACTAAGGACAAAAGAGACAATCCTGCACATGTTGACCAAGTTGGCTTTCCCTATGTTTTGGAAAACTGCCATCCACTTCTCACTGGTGGTTTTTGTTGTCTCCTGACTGGCTTTCTGTATTTCCTCCCGGCTGGCACAAAACTCCTCATAGAGTTGATCTATACTGACAGTCTCTGTCATTTTCAGGGCAGCCACCACCTGCTCCAGGTCAGTGAAGAAGAGTTCCTCATAGAGTCCAATAGCTTTCAATTTCATCATCTTCCGGTGAGAAATTAAACCACATGTCAATGTGAGCAATGACAGAGTCATACAGCTTAACAAGATCCTATTGCTGCTTTTACCTTTGTGCTGGTACTTGTTTGTCCATCAGCTGCTTGGTCTGGTATCCAAAAAAGCTGCACTGTTTACGCTGCAGCATCTTCATTTTGAACTTCTGGACATTTATAACTATTCGAGATATTATAACTATTTGAGATAAAATCCATCACCTCTTGCCCTTACCTGACCTGACCCCGGACACAGATAGCCTGGATATGGCAGCAAGGCCATACGACGATCAACCCTCCGCACATACTAAGGTCTGCTTTGGACTGCCACAGGGGTCTGTGCCTGGACCAATCCTTTGTTACTTTATATATGCTTCCTCTAGGCAACATAATTAGAAAACACTCTATAAATTTCCATTGTTATGCTGACGATATGCAATTATATCTATCTATGAAACCAGATGAAACTGATCAGCTATCTAGACTTCAAACATGTCTTAAGGATGTAAAAGCCTGGATGAGCCGTAATTTCCAAATGTTGAATTCAGACAAAACTGAAGTTATTGTTCTCGGCCCCAAACACCACAGAAGCTCCTTTTCCAACAATGTAATTTCTCTAGATGGCGTTACCTTGGCCTCTAGCACTACTGTACGGAACCTCTGAGTTTTATTTGATCAAGATTTATCTTTTGCCTCCCATATAAAACAAATTTCAAGGACGGCTTTCTTTCACTTGCGTAACATCACAAAAATTAGACATATCCTGTCCCAAACAGATGCTGAAAAATTTGTATATGCATTTGTCACCTCTAGGCTGGATTACTGTAACTCTCTATTATTTGGTTGCCCAAACAAATCTCTTAGGTCTCTCCAACTGGTGCAGAACGCCGCTGCTCATGTTTTAACGGGAAGCAAGAAAAGGGATCATATTTCTCCTGTTTTAGCTTCTTTGCACTGGCTCCCTGTGAAATCCAGGATTGAATTTAAAATCCTCCTCCTTACTTACAAAGCTCTAAATGGTCAGGCTCCATCCTATCTGTCACAGGTCATAGTTCCTTACCAACCCTCAAGATCACTGCACTCTGACAATGCAGGGTTACGCTCCTCTCCTATGGAACCATCTTCCAGCTACCACGCTCCTCTCCTATGGACACTGTTTCAACTTTTAAGGGTAGATTTAAGACCTTCCTCTTTGATAGAGCTTATAATTAGGGCTGGCTCAGGTTGCCTGGACCAGCCCATAGTTCGGCTGACATAGGTTTAACCTGCCAGGGGGCCTTCCTATGATACAGTGAGCTCCTTTTCCTTCTCTCAATGCCGCCATCTAAAAATCATGCATGTCTGTTAACTGCATTGCCATTTGCAAGCTTAGCTTAGCCTCAGTAGTTTAGCTTAGCCTTACATCTGTGATAGTCATGTGGTACTGTCACTACCTGATTACAGAGCCTGGGTCTGTTGAACTGCACAACGCTAATCCTGTTGCCTCTTGGGAGCACTCCTGCTCCCTTGTCTCCTAGTTTTCCTGGATCCTGGCCGTAACCATGACTAAGCCTGACCGTGGTGATAGCTGTGCTGGTGCTGTGACCCTGCCTTTGGTTGTGCTTGTGCTGTGGCTGTACTGATACTGTGCCCCCTGCTCGCCCTGATCGTGGTCTAGTCCTGGTTGCGCCGATGCTGTGATCTTGCCTTTAGACACATGTAACCGGTGGTTACTGCACCAAGTGTGACCGGCGTGTCTGACTCTGCGTTGTGTTGAAGAAAAGACTCATACGTCAATCTTTTTGGAGGCGGCCTCCATTTATTCTTTAATGGCTCCTGACGAAACAGCGCAAAACACACAAATCCTCCGGTCAATCACCACAAAACACGCCCCTCTCCCACGGAGATCGGTAACAAAAGGGCCACACAAATTATAGATTAAATAATTAAAAAAAAGAACATAACATACCTGACGAAACAGCGCAAAACACACAAATCCTCCGGTCAATCACCACAAAACACGCCCCTACACGAATCAAACAACACAAACATATGTTTCAGTGCAAAGTAAGTGTCTCGCAATGTGTTCAAGCTAGCCAGTGAACTTAAAAAATGTAATTAGCACATGTTAAGGAAGACATTTCCTCGGACTGCGGATTCGCTTACCTCTCCCACGGAGATCGGTAACAAAAGGGAAGCGAATTGGCGCGAAAACGCTACTTATAAAGGCGGCGTTACACCATAATGTGCCCGTAGGGGTACAACCTGGAACAAAGGTTCCACTTACCGACCCGGAAGATTAAACGGTCAGGAATAACTAAAACCAAACATAAATAAAACAAACTTACACATACACAGTTTTTGTGTAATTATGACAATAATACATTTAGAATACACACATTGCTAGTGTATAACTGACCCTGTTACACACATACCTATCAGCATATGCATGAGACTCTTATCATCACCCTCAACATCATCATAGAGTGCAATTAGTAATTTCACACCTATCATTATTGTAAAATGACATGCATCTCTTTCTATTATTGCCGTGCCTCTCTCCCCCTCTCCTCCCCTCTCGCTTTCTCTTTCCTTTTTGCCATGATTGTATTTCTTTTGTTTTTTACGACATCTATTGCACATCTGTCCGTCCTGGAAGAGGGATCCCTCATCATCCTCTACCGCTCTTCCTGAGGTTTCTTCCTTTTTTTCCCCCCCATTACAGGGGTTCTTTTTCGGGAGTTTTTCCTTGGGTGATGTGAGGGTCTAAGGGCAGAGGCATGTCGTACACTGTAAACCCCTCTCAGGCAAACCATGTTTTGTGATAATGGGCTATATAAATAAAATTGACCTGACTTGACTTGACATCAACATAAACATCTGTGATGCAGAGCTTTGTTTCCCCCAGCTTTTTACAAGTTGGTCAAAAAACAGAACCCACATCGTGGAAGCAAATATGACTCTCAGCTGCTGCAGTTTTTTCTTCATCCTCAAAAAACCTCTTTGGTGCCACAGGGCAGGTCTGCCTAAGGGACCTGAAGTACATCGTAAGAGCTGGCCAGCTCAGTAGGAGTCGGTCAACATGAATGGAGAGAGCCAAAGTGTGCAAACATGACACAGAATGTCATGCCACTTAATGTCAACAAAGTCAAAAAATGTTTGCAGGTCCGCTCTTTGTGAAGCAAATACTGAGAAGTGGCTGTAGATCTTCAAAACAATTGTCTCAGTATCTACTGACAGCTGATCACAGGCATGCTTGTAGGTGTCATGAGCTATGTGAGTTGGGCAGTTAGCTTTCAGAATACCATTGTTGGCACTGTTGAATAACTGGTAAATGTAGTGATGGGTGGCACGGTGGCTTTGTGGTTAGCACTGTTGCCTCACAGCAAGAGGGTCCCTGGTTCAAATCCCAGTTGGAACAGGGTTCAGTCCGGGCCCTTCTGTGCGGAGTTTGCATGTTCTCCCCATGTCTGCGTGGGTTCTCTCCGGGGTCTCCGGCTTCCTCCCACAGTCCAAAGACATGCAGCTCAGATTAATTGGTGACTCTAAATTGCCCTTAGGTGTGACTGTGAGTGTGAAGGTTTTTTGTCTATATGTGTCGGCCCTGCGATGGTCTGGCGAACTGTCCAGGGTGTACCCCGCCTTCCGCCCAATGACAGCTGGGATTGGCTCCAGCCCCCCCGCGACCCTTACGAGGACAAGCGGTTACAGAAAATGACTGACTGATGATGAAGTGATGTTCTCCAAAGTTGACATTTGCATTATCTGCTGCTGTGATGTGTCTTATATCCAGTTCAGACTTTTCCAAACAGTCCATGATGTATGCCATTAGCGGTTTCATCACTGTCTTCATAAAAGTCCAGCAACTTGCACTGCACTCCATAAGACACAAAGAAATATCTCACACGCATTGGAGACACTTTTCTATTTTCCTTGTTTGATGCGTCGGTGGCAACTGAGAAATACACAGACTCCCCTTCAGTTGGGGACAGATTATTCAGAATATCCCGCACGGTCTTTAGTCCTAGACATTCATTGCAATCATCTCAGCTTTCTTTCGTCCCAAGTGCTCTTTTTCACAACATCTGAATTGGTAAATAATGCACCGTTGAGCTTTACAAGACAGTCAGTGCTATTGTAGCTGAGTCCATGTTTAACCATGTGGTACACATACAAGGCTTCACTTGCAGCAATTTTGTCATTTTCTGCTGTGGATGTCATGTAGAATGTACCAATATTGCTAGAACCTTTAGCTAACATGGCCTTCTTGTGCATTTCTGTGGAGGCATGTTTAGTCAGGTCATTCTCACCGTCATGGCCAACAGAGAATTCCCAGCGGCATAAAGTACAGAAAGCTTTCGTCGCATCACGGCTGACTGGATTAACCAACGTCTTTTTTGCCTTCCATTGCTTATTGTAGCTGCACAGTCTTTTCTTTTCACCGGTTTATCCATATTCCCAAATCCCAAAACCGACCGAACTGCACTGCACATCTGCACCCGACATCACCGAAACTTTGTTTACAGGAATGAGTGTGTCACCAAGGTGAAGGGTGAAATCAGCACATGATTTGTTACTGCTGATGTATCAGATATAGGATCTGTAGAGTCACAGTGCCACCTAGTGATCGGAGTTTATACGCAGTCAATGTACTGGACAACTGACATCCCATGACAAACCAATTCAGGCCTAGATACGGAATGTACCGGCTAATACGGGACAGTTGGCAACCCTACCTCCTGTGACATGTCCAGACATGTCCATCCTATCTGCAGCCAGCAGAGGCATGAGGCAGTTTGATGGTTACAACTTGAAACATTTGAAACAGCTGAACAGTGATTGGTCCACGCAGTCACCACAGTCTGCAAGGTGTTTTTTAAACAATATATACTTTTATGTATTTGGAGGGAATTCATTTATTTTTACCAGATTCTACAGAAAATTGAGAAAATGATTCAGTCTTCAAGTAGGATGAATTAAAAGCTCATGTTAAATGCTCTGCATTTTTTTAAATCGTTCCTTTATAAAAATAATAAAATCGTTCAAGTCTTTGTGCATTGAGCATTGTGATTGGCTGTTAATGGAGACATATCTTCCACCCATTTGACCAAATATGGTACATGCCAACTTAACTCAGAATATGCATTGGAAATTGTCTGTTTAGAGAATCCTGGGTAACGATATGACTTTCAGTCATATTAGCTAATTAAGACTGTATTTGTTTTTGCAATGGCACACACCAATATACCACAGATACTGTCAGTATTCTAGAAAAATATTTTGAATATTTCCAGACATGGCATAAGGTCATAAGTGGAACAAATAGACTATATGACAAATATAAGATGTGTTTCTTCTGTGCTACTGTAGACAATAGATTTCTTCTTGTTTTTGATTGTTTTGACCCTGTTAGTGCCCTTTTATTTGCTGCAGTCTTCTTCTGTTTTTTAGTCTTTTTATTTTTGCTTTCATTTTGTGCCTTCTCCAGCTCTAGTTTTTCTGGTGTGTCGGTCAAGAGTCTTGTTTTTACCTTCTTCCTTTTCATTCTAGGTTTAGCTGCTGTGGTTTTAGGAAATGGAAGTATGTCTTCTGGGGACACATACCCCAAATTGGCAGGAAATTCTGGAGAACATGGAGAACGTGGTTCAGGCAGAGTAGCAGGCAGGTCCTTTGGGTCTGAGTTTGGTGATGAGCAATCAAGACTCATGACATGGGCTGATGGTCCAGGAGGGTCAGCACTGTTGGATGGCTCATTGGCATGGGCTGATGGTCCAGGACAGTCAGCACTGTTGGATGGGTTTGGCCTGTCTGCGACCCTAGATAGGGCATAATCTTTATCAGCAAAATCATCCCCATTGAAAGGGAATATACCTGTCACTTGGAATCTTGAGATGATGTTCTTTGGCGTCATTGCTGACATAAATGCCTCGTTCACAAGTCCTGGAATGTCATATATTGTGACAGTTTTACCAGGGTTTGTACACATCCATTTATCCAAGGCTCAGTTGTAATAGGTCTTTAGTGGCCCGAAGACTGTTCTGTCTAAGGGTTGTAAGCGATGGGAGGTGTGAGGTGGCAGAGTTAGCATAACAACACCATTATCCTTTGCAGTGTTCAAAGCCTTCAGTGAAATGTGAGATTCGTGATTATCATGAATCAAAGAACTGGGTAATCAGAAGAGCAGTTTCTGTGATGTATGAAGTGCTCCAGGAACATCACAAAGGCTTCTTCATTCATCCATTCAGATTTTGTTGCATGACCTATGGATCCTGTTGGTGCTCCCCTGATGAAGTGATCCCTCCCTCTTTCAGCAGATGTTATACAACCCACTTGCTTTTTCTTCATCTCTGTTACAATCTGCTTTGGCCTTTGCACTGTAGTAACAAAATAAGTGCTGTTTATTAGAGAAGCTTAAAACAAAGTGATGTTGCCCATTGAGTTAGTTAATGTGGTAGACCTACTCTATCTGTCATAAAGTTACCTGTCAATGACTTAGGTGAGGTTATCAAAGAACTGCCCCAGACTGTGCCTGTTGAAGGCAGTAGCTCTTCTAAGAGAAGTTGCTTCAGGACTGAGTAATGACAGATGGTGGCACACCCTAAAATTCTTGAACCAACCACGTCCTAGAAAATATTAAAAGTAGATTACCTAAATGATCTTTTCACTAACGCTTACACAGCAACTCTACATTACATCTACATTTTCATAACAAGATAAATGTATAACTTAAATAGATGTCCGTCATTTTGGCATGCCAACTCAAATGCCAGTTCACGACATTTCATGGTACTAAGACCATGAAATATTGCAGCAAGATTTTTCATGTGGTCTGCAAATTCTGTCTCAGTTTTTTCATTGAAGACTTGATTGGCATGTCCTGTTCTCTTGTACCCTGTTGTCTTGACTTCTCCTTTTTGTTTCAAATCCATGTATCGCTTCCAAGTCATTCTTTCTACTTTAAAGTACCTTGGCACCTGACATATGGACATTCTTTTCTGTACCTCTCCTACTGCTCTGTCCAAATCCAGAAGAGAAGCTGAAGCCCTGTCTGTCTTTCGTTTATAGATGCCTGGCATGATGGCTTCTTATCTGAAATTCTAAATGTCACATCATTTCTGGCATAAATTGTAAGAATACAATGTAAAATTACAGTACATCAATGCTTTAATATTTTTTTTTTTTTTACAAAAAATCATCAAGCAGTCATCAAGCAGTTTAGAGCTAGCATCATGCTAACAGTATAGTCTCATTTTATAACTTACTATAGCACTAAAACAATTTTTTCAAACTTGTCTGTAAGCAAAAGAACCATGATTCTTAATATGAAAAATTCACTTTGAAAGGTAAAAATCTGTTTTTTATACTTAAATGTGCTTACCTCTTATGCTATGTACCTCTCTCCATCACAGGGTGAGTAAAATGTATTGCTCTTAAAAAATGTGTGGTCACATGACTAACTTTGTCTATGGTTGCCCAGAAACAAAGGGTGGCTCAACTTCCCCACAGGCTCAAATCACACCGCTCTCTCCTATACATTATTTAACCTACAATGGAATAGGAGGTTACAAAACTGGTTTAGTGAATTTTAAAATAATCCCACTAAAGTGCAAGCTGCAGAAAATTGCGTCATTGTCTTGTCTTTTTTTTCTAGTTTTAATTGTGAACACATTTAGAGAAAACTGGCTCCCTAATGACGCGTTTCCACTACATGGTACCAGCTCTACTCTACTCTACTCTACTCTACTTGCCTTTTTTGGTCTCCATTAGGAAAAAATACCTGGTACCTAGTACCACCCTTTCTGGTACCTACTCTCCTGGGGTTCCAAAAAAAGCAGACCAGGTACTTTGAGGTACTAGAAGGTGACGTGAAACACTGCAGACCACTGATTGGTCAGACAGAATAGTCATTGCATCATCAATGCGTGGCCCGCATGGAATACCCTGAACAATGCAAACCTCAAAGAAATTGTAGCGCTGCAGTTTTATATCATTTTTTTTTTCTTTCCCAAAATGGCAACCAGAGAGATCATGCCATGGTTGCTCGACGAAGGTGCAAACGCTCCTCACCTTGCTGGCTGACGACACTACATGTCACATTCACCCATTCACACACACATTCACACACTGGTGGCCGAGGCTACCATACAAGGTGCCACCTGCTACTCAGTAATAATTCACACACACTCACACTCACATTCCGATGGCAGCATCGGGAGCAATTTGGGGTTCAGTATCTTGCCCAAGGATACTTTGACATGTTGCCCGGAGGAGCTAGGGATTGAGCTACTCTATCTCTGAGCCACAGCCGCCCAATACTTAATATAATACTTAATATAATAATAATAACTTTATATATATATATATATATATATAGCACCTTTAAAAAGCGCAGTTTACAAATTATACCGACAAACAAAACCAAAAGCCTAGGCTGTAAGACCCAGAAATTAAAAAGAATTTAAGTAATGCAATAATTTCAAAGAAGGGCAGACAAGAGTGAGGACAGAATTAAGTCAGAGGTTTGAGGCAGGGACATATTAGAAAAATACAGTAACGATAAAAATAAAAGTGATAATAATAACAATAACTATTAATAATAAAAATAACAATAACCATAGTAATAATGAGCAGGATCAGGGCAGAGAAAGTAATAAGATAAATTAGAAGTTAAAATTAAAAGAAGAGTTAAAAGACACAATAAAAGATAAAAATGAATTAAAAGACAAATTAAATGAATTAAAAGAATTAAAAGACAAAATCACATAAAGGCGAGTCTTTAAAAATGAGTTTTAAGAAGTGATTGAAAAGAAGTGATTTAAAAGAAGTCACCGAATCTGCCAACCTTACCTCCTCAGGCAGGTCATTCCACTGCTGAGGGGCCCTGATGGCAAATGCACGGTCATTATTAGTTATAAACCTCGACTAGAATGACCAGAGCCCCCCCACCACTCCGTGGATCTAAGGCCGTGGCATGGCTCATATGGGGTTAGCATTTCTATAATATAGCTTGGGGCCAGACCCAGACAAGCTTTAAAAGTGATCAGTAAAATCTTAAAATCAATTCTAAAATGAACAGGGGGCCAATGGAGGGAATTGGGGTGATGTGCTGTCATCTATTAAAACCAGTGAGAAGCCTAGCTGCTGCATTTTGGGCAAGTTTATGCCAGAGAGGAGGGAGTTACAGAAATCAAGCCTGGAGAAGATGAAGGTGTGGATAACTTTTTACAGGTCAGAGTGTGAAAGTATATGTTTAATTCTTGAGATTGTTTTTAGCTGGAGGAAGCAGGATTGGACAGTTGTATTGACATATGAGTTAGAAGTTAAATTTGGATAATTTATTACTCCTAAATTTCTGGCAGTGGACTTTAAGTAAGTGGACAGGGGACCAAGCGAACTCAGGATGGGAGTGGTAGGGTTTGGCGGCAAGAACAGTATTACTTTCGATTTGGTATGATTGAGCTGAAGGTAATTTTGAGCTATGCAAACTAACCTAAAACTGAACCTTGCGGTACACCACAGGTAATTTTGGATGTGGAGGATTAAAAATTACCTATGGTGGCCGAGAAGGTTCTGTTTAAAAGGTAAGAATAAAACCAAGTGCAGTGTCCTTGATGCCTACCCAAGATTAAAGATGGTTCATTAAAATGGCATGATCTATTATGTCATAAGCTGTACAGGTCTAAAAGAATTAAAATAGCGCTCTCCGCTCTGTCTGCTGCTAAAAGAAGATCATTCGTCACCTTGAGGAGGGCAGTTTCTGTGCCGTGTAGAGCTCTAAAACCTGACTGAAATTTCTCAGAGATATTGTTTTGACATATAAAAGCTTAAAGTTGGATGGAGACTACTTTTTCTAAAACTTTAGATAAAAACGGAAATTAAAAAATTGGTCCAAAATTGTTAAAAACAGAGGGATCAAGATTGGTTTTCTTTAAAAGGGGTTGGGGAGCTATTGATGATCAATAAAATACCCAACTGTGGCAAAAGAAAGAAAGAAAGAAAGAAAGAAAGAAAGAAAGAAAGAAAGAAAGAAAGAAAGAAAGAAAGAAAAGAAATTTCAAGGATCAAGACTGCAGGTAGCTGGTTTCATGTGGGAGATGATTTCTGATAGAGAGCCCAAGGAGATGGGCTTAAAATAACTAAAATAATTAAAAATGTCCCTACTGGAAGGTAAAATATGGTCAGGGCTTATAATTTGATGCCATATATTTTTTATAATTATTTTATTCTTTGGCTAAAAAACTGCAAAAACTTCTCGCACAATTCTAGCGAGGCATCAGTAAATTAAAGAAGGGGTGGGGGGGACTTGTTACATTTGAATTTTTGAATATGTATGGGGCAACAGAGTCCAGGACAGTCAGACAGGTACTGTGTGATTAAAACAAGAGACCAGCTCCTCTGTGCTAAAAGTTGGGTTAAAAGCAGTGAAAGAGACAGCATTAAAAAGCTCAGAGAAATTCTAGACGTGGAATTAAAAATACGGTGGTGAACAGGTGTGCTGGGGTTAGAAGGCAGTTGGGTTAAAACCAGATTTAATAAAACAGCTTTGTGATCAAGCACACAGAGCCGGGGCTGAGACCGGTGTACAGAACTAAATCGAGGATGTGACCTTTAGAGTGAGTGAGCTCTTGAATTGCCTTAGTGAGGATAAAAGATTCCAAGGTATCCATAAAATCAGTGGTAAAGGTCTGAGGAGGGCAGCAGACGTGTATGTTAAAATCATTCAAAATAAGAATCTTGTCATACTTTGATAAAAAAAAATGGGATAAAAGATCAGAAAAGTCCAGGTTAAAAACATTGTTCTACCTGGGCGGTCTGCAGATTATCAAAATTATCACAGGATATAGGGTATTTATGATATGTACATATATATACATATATATATGGGGTGGGATTTACAATAAAACCAAGATAATCAAATTACCTTAAAGAAGTATGAGAAATCGGAATGCATAAAAAAGTTTTTCTAAAAATAACAGCAATGCCCCCTCCCCTACCAGAGAGCTGTGGCTGATGAAATTAAGTAAAATCGGGGGCATTGCTTCTTTGAGGGGACTTTAGTCTTCTTCAGTTAGCCAAGTCTCGGAAAAAGGCAAAATTTACAGGCTTACACAGAAGGGCAGAGGCTGAGAGAGGCTGCAGAGAGAGAGAGTTAAGAACTAAATTGCTTGAACTGAGTGTGTAAAACTGAATTATCGGTGGGAAATGATGGTTGTTATGGGATACGGTGGGCCAGATCTATGTAGGGGGACTGGAAGGGGTGCAGGGGAAGTGGGTAGTGGTGGTGATTTAACACGGGGATCCTTGTGGGACTGTGATGTGGAGTTAAATGACTGGAAGGACCTGTAGGGGGAGCTGCCATGAGGGCAATGTTAATGTGGTTGTGGCCGTGACATAGAGGAAGAGAGTTGTTCCAGGGTGTGAGGGAGAGATGTAAACAGTCAGACATGTGGGAGTGATTGCACTGTGTACTAAAGGTTACCTGACAGCATCTGGCTGCCTTGCTTGTTGGGGTGGATGCTGTCACCTCTGAAAAGAGAGGGTCGATTCCAGAACAGGTTAAAATTGTCAATAAAATACATGCTATAGAGTTTTGTACCATGATCTAGGTTGGGAATGGGGCCAGAGATAAATACACTTTTGCCACAATATTTGAAAACATCAAAAAGGAGTTTGAAGTTATTCTTCAGACTCCAGGCTTGCTTTATCATTTGTCCCTTCATAGACAATGATCTTAGTGACAGATGTTTGGAGACTGGGCAGTAAAACCAAGACTTTGTCCAGGATGATAGGGACAGTGGCACCGGGGAAACAGCGAGTGATGGTGATGAAAAAGCATAGAAGCACAAGTGCATAGAAGGTGGTTGGTGTCTGTGCTGGTGGACTCGAGTGGCGAGGGCGCCCAGCCCGGGGAAGCCCTCCAGAGCGCCTGATGACGGTTGGATCCAACGGCGGTTTCTCCTCGAGGTCGAGTTTCGTCCAGCACTGACCTCAGGTGAGGGAGCCCATGCTATTTTGGCATTCCTGGAGAAATGTGGTCTTACAAAAGAAAAACTCCTGGGCATAGGGACAGACAATGCCTGAATTATGACTGGGATCAACTTTGGAGTGCAATACGTGCTGAAGGTGGAGTGTGGCCTGAAAGAGCTCGTCCTCATTCGTTGGGTCTGTCACTCTCTGCAGCTTGCTGTAAGCCATGCTCCCAAGGACACTGTTCCCCGCAGTGCGAAGTACTTGGTAAGGGAGACTTACGACTGGTTTCAGTGTCTACAAAGTGCAGGGAGGCCTACAAGGTCATATATGAGAGCATTAACGGTGGTGAGAAACCCTTACAAATAACTAAAGTGTGTGCCACATGTTGGCTTACCATTAAAGCAGCAGTTTCACGCATTTTGGACCAGTGGGAGGAGCTGAAGTTGCATTTAAGCATCACCAAATCCAGTGAACATTGTACCATGTACAATGACCCTCTAATGGTGCAATCTACTACATGGTACCGGCTCCACTCTATTCTACTCTACTCACCTTTGGTATCGAGTACTTTTCTGAGTAAAACCGCCTTGGTGTATCTGGTTGTCATAGCGCCGCTCACTTTCAATGCGACACACATACGCACAGGGTTTGAACTACACAGTGGCTTTCGGGGGAGCCCCATGTTAAAACATGTCACATGAATTAAGTGTGTAACAGCTCTCTCTCTCTCTCTCTCTCTCTCTCTCTGTCTCTCTCTCTCTGTCCCTTTTGTCAGATGATGAGGAGTTCAGGTGAATACATAATTGTAGGAATTTGACCGCAGCACCGCTTCATGCACAGATGGCCGCAGCAGGAATAGAAACAGAATTGACAACACACAACACTGACATATTACTTCTATTTTTTAAGGAACCTTTATGCGCAGAAAATGTATATAGAAAATATAAATGCAGCTGCTAAAATAGCTTTGCTGTTTGCTCTGTTCAGTGTATTCCGTGCATGCCACTCATTGATGATGCAATGACATAGTGATGATTCTGTCTGACCAATCAGTGGTCTGCAGTGTGTTTGTTTTTTTTTTTTTGGAACCCCAGGAGAGCAGGCACCAAAAAAGCGTGATACCAGGTCCTAATGGAAAACCAAAAAAGGCATGTAGAGTAGAGTAGAGCCGGTAACATGTAGTGGAAACGCGCCAAAAATGTCCTATATTTGACTCTTCTGAAGTCAGTGCTGAGTGAGGTACAGTTGGCTATCAAGGCTTCTGAGGGAGAACAAGCAGACCCACTCAAGCTACTTGACTGCTTGATAAGCTTGGTCAAGTCTGTCAGCAGCAGAGTAATAAATCCACTAGCAAAAGCTGATGTACTGAAAGAGCCTATAGATGGGTACATGGGTACAGCCAAACCTTGGGTACCATTTTGAGGCAAAAGCAGCTGAGCTCCACCTCTCTCCTGAGGAGAGCAATGTCAGAAGGAGATGTATAGCCTTCACCAGCTACACTGATTGTGACTTTCAGAGGAGAAACAAAGAAATTTACTGATCACTTGGCAGCGGAGACTATGTGAAAACGCTGCAAAACAATGGATGATGAGACCGATCACAGGAACTGATTATGAGCACCAATAAACAGGTATGGACACTGGTGGATGAGGGAGGATATTAAAGAAATATTTTTTTTTATTTTTATTTTTTATTATTTTCTTTAGTTTTTTATGATTAAATTGATTGAATTATAATTTAATCAGTCATAATTGAGCTGTCAGAATCAGGCTGGTTGCCACGGAAATGTGAAAACTGATTTGTGATAGAAGATGGCGGGGCTGTTTTTTGAGTTGAGTTGAGTTGCTGTTAGCTTAGGTTTATTGCTGCAATGTTCATGAAATGGGTGTATATGAATGTGTTTTTGTGTGTGTCTTTTTTTGTTGCTGAATTGTGTTTTGTAAATGTGTTTGTATACGTCTAACACGTCTAATTGTTTTTTATGTGAAAGCTTAAAAATGATAACCCTCTATGGTACGCACTATGATCCCAGTTGGTAAAAAAATGTTTGGGGTGTTTTTTTGTCTTAAAATAGACCAAGTAAACATAATGAAGAGACATTTTCAAAAAATATTATTTTTTTAGTAGTTTTTAGGGTTCATTGCCATATGGCAACACCGTACCATAATGGAAAGTAATGAAAACAGAGTTTTGTTTAAAATTGTATGTAACATTTATTTTAAAACTCATGTTATAGTATAAACAATCCCCAGTAGCCTGAACAGGCGTCAAGTAAAGTGTTACCCATTTTACACTCTCTTACTGGTAATACCTGTCACTTCACTTTCATCCTCACTGTCCTCCCTCTCCTCACTGTCTCCATTGCCCTCACTGTCTCTGTCCTCACTGTCCCCACTGTCCTCATTCTCTGGCTCATAATCTTCATCCGTCTCACTGTCTTCATCACTCTCACTCTGTGTTTCCAGCAGCTCATTTTCCTCGTCACTGAATTCTTTGTCATCTTCACTATCATCTAGTGGGAGGGCTAGTTCAGCCTTTTTCCGCGATGTACCATAAAAAAAATTTGCATTCATTCTGTAAATGGAAGAAAGATGTGTCAAATATCATCATTTGCAATGTGGAAAGGACTCACAAAGTGCATTATTATAGTTTATAGACTATAGAAGATCAGTGTACACCAATGCAATTGCAAAGTAGGCCTATAACTAAATACAAAATGTTATCAACATGCCAGGCTAGCAATCCATAATGGTACGGTGTTGCCATATGGCAACGTACACATTTTTAACATTTTCTATTATTTATTGATCGACTACAGTGCAAGAAACTACATGATAATGAACTTAACTAACCTATTGTTGAGTGTATATTTTTTTTCCCGTTGAAAAACTTCAAAAAAACACTTTTTTTATTGAATTTTTAGGCGTCAAATGGTGAGGCTCCTCCTGTCCATGATGTCTGCAGAAAAGGGTTTCAAAATGGCCTATAGAAAGTAATGTGACAAATTTAAACACTGCTATTGGTTTACTTAGAACCCCACCTCTTTTTTAATGCATTGCATCATAACTTGGAATGTATTATCTGTGTGTAGAAGGCTTAAAATGGGGTTGTTGCCATGTGGCAAAGGAGATGTATAGCCTTCACCAGCTACACTGATTGTGACTTTCAGAGGAGAAACAAAGAAATTTACTGATCATTTGGCAGCGGAGACTATGTGAAAATGCTGCAAAACAATGGATGATGAGACCGATCACAGGAACTGATTGTGAGCACCAATAAACAGGTATGGACACTGGTGGATGAGGGAGGATATTAAAGAAATATTTTTTTTTATTTTTCTTTTTTATTATTTTCTTTAGTTTTTTATGATTAAATTGATTGAATTATAATTTAATCAGTCATAATTGAGCTGTCAGAATTAGGCTGGTTGCCACGGAAATGTGAAAACTGATTTGTGATAGAAGATGGCGGGGCTGTTTTTTGAGTTGAGTTGAGTTGCTGTTAGCTTAGGTTTATTGCTGCAATGTTCATGAAATGGGTGTATATGAATGTGTTTTTGTGTGTGTCTTTTTTTGTTGCTGAATTGTGTTTTGTAAATGTGTTTGTATACGTCTAACACGTCTAATTGTTTTTTATGTGAAAGCTTAAAAATGATAAAATTCATATTTGGTTGATTAAAGTATTAAATGATGCAAAGTAATTTATACACGAAAAAGGCTTAATAGCTCATTTGAATATCTGTAGTTTAAGAAATAAAATGTTTTACTGGAATACCAGTAAAAATTTGTCATGATTTAATTTAGTTCAATTCAATTCAGTTCAAATTCAATTCAATTCAATTCAATTCAATACAAAACACTTTATTCGTCCCAGAGGGGCAATTTGTAAGGCATGCAACCTGGACAGTGAGAGTGGGGAGCCACTTAAATGCAGGGAATAAGGTGTGTAAGGGGGTCCTGTAAAATCCTTCCAGCTCACCTTAGTGTCTGCCACTCACAGAGGGAGGAGAGGGCTCTCACAGGAAGTTCAATGATTTTGGAGCAGACTTTCACTGTGCTCTGTAAGCGGTTTCTGTTGTGGAGGATGTGAGAACACTCTCAATGAAGCAGTAGTACAATCATTGGCCCAGTCAGGCCCAATCTGGCCCAGAAATCCAGCTCTGGACGTGTTATTTTGTTGGACTCAGATCACACAGGATTTTGGCCTTGTAGGCCTGATTCTCAGCCTAGTGGTTCAGTGGACCTGATTTTACCATGTCACCTAAAGGAAATCCACACAGCAACTTGGAGGAGGCCATCTCCATGGCTCAGGTGCGTGAATTACTTCAGCAACAAAAGGACTTTTATAAAATTCTTTTAAAGCAACAGAAGAAAAACTTCAAATCTTCTTGGAAATCCTTGTTGATTTCTCTAACAAAAGAGTTGGAGCGCTTCTGAGAGAAGTAAGTGACCTCAGAATTAGTCTAGAATTCACTCAGAAGGAATTTTTATGACTACTGCAAGTAATGGGGTGAGTCCTGCAAAGAGACCAAGAATGATGTAGAACCAATGTGCAAAAGTCTTATCACACTCAATGACAAGACTGATTGCATAGAAGGTCAGTTTCGAAGAAATAATCTCATCACCGATGGCATCAGTGAATCAGTGAGTGTAAAATGGTCCGATTGTGAGGACAAAGTAAAGAAGCTGATGTCTGAAAAGATACAGATTAACCACCACAAAACTGAGCTGGAGCGGGTCCACAGGACTGGGAAACCATCTTCATCGTCAACCAGGCCAAGGCCCATTGTTGTCAAGTTTCTGTGATTTAATGTATAAACTGGAGGTCCTCAGCAAAGCCAGAGCCCTGAAAGGCACAGACATCTTCATAAATGAGGATTTTCCTGAAGCTGTTCAACAGAAGCAAAAAGAACTTCTTCCGGCCATGAGGGCTGCCAGGGACCGGGGGCCTTCCTCCAGTATGACAAACTTACTGTGCACCCACCATCCCAGAAACCTGCTCTGAAGCCCAGGCAAAATATTGACATGCCTTTGAGCTCTGATAACTAGACAAATCTTATCAAACACACACACACACACACACACACACACACTTTTCCATGCCCATGAAGGACTATAGCTCTATTTGTGATCACTGTCCTAGCAAGCTTTCAAATGCAGCTGCTTATTGTTCCCGCTGCAAAAAGGGTTACCACCCTAGATGCACACCAATCAGTATAAATGAAATGAATGAGTGGAGCTCCTGGACTTGCTCTAAGTGTGTCTCCATATTTCCCTATCATGATATAGATGATAATGGTTTGGTTGCTGATACAAATTATGATCCTTAAATAATATGTCTTTTAATCCCTTTTTTTTATATTTTTGGGTTTTATCCCACTTGCTTTTTTTTTTTTTTTCACCTTTTACACGCTTCTTTTCAAATGTTTTAAATGTGTTTCCTTTCCCCCTGTCGTTGTATTTCAATGTTCTGTGTGAAGCACCTTGAATTGCCTTGTTGCTGAAACGTGCTATACAAATAAACTTGCCTTGCCTTGCCTTGCCTTGCCTTGCCTTGCCTTTGATTGTCACACCCATAGGGACACTACATTTATCGGCTTCTGTTGTCATGTCGTCAGCATAAGGCGACCTCTCTAACTTTTTATGATTTATGACAGTGCTGGTGTACTTCAATAGAGTGGCCATGCATTTTTCACTTCCTTAACCACTGAGCAGAATTCAATGTGGAAGTTGAGGCAGATGACCGCTGCTGAACAACATATGATGGCAAATCTGTGCAAGGATCTTGGTGAGGAGAATACAGCCTCGGCAAAAGTCATGAAGGAGCTGATGGCCAAACACTTCAAGGAGGCTGACGAGAAAAATGGAAACTTGTGCTAACAGAGTTGAGAAGTAAATCTGAACGCTATGAACGCTATTCTGTCACAACACAGGGAAAAAATAACAGCTTTGCGCTCCAACACACTTAATCTCCAGGAGCGTGTCAGTAACATTGAAAAATCAACAGGCTTACACTTAAAAAACTTGCAAGGCTTTTAAACAAGCTCACGGATATGTAAGACAGAGCACAGAGAGATAACCTGCTCATTTTCAATCTGAAAGAGGGAGCTGAGGGTCTGAATGCCCGTGCCTACCTGACGGAGAAAATTTACACCTTCCTGGTTAGCCTGGTCAGGCAGAGCTGTTTATTGCTTCCTTGGAGAAGGATTAAAAACACCACTGATACAGTCTGGGCAGGGTCTGAGCCCCCCCTTTTTTTTTTCTTTACTCTTTCTTGTTTATATTGAATTCTTGAAACAGACTGGCAGGATATAATTCCCATTTCAACCCTTTGTTTTTCTAATGGCGGCACATTACTTGTGTTTAACAGAATGGCTAAATTTTCCTGTTCAAGTGATGGCTGCGGAAGTCCTTTTTTGTTTGTTTGTTTCAGGGGGGATTGGAGGTTGTTCAGCTCACCACTGTCTGCTGTTGTACAGTCTGCACTTGACATTTAGCAAAAATTGTGGGGGTGGAGGGACTATGCATGCTGAATGTACACTGGTATACTTTTGCTGGGGGGTGACGGTTTGACCTCTCTCTCTCTGAGGACGAGGGTTGTATGGGGGCTGAGGCATTTTTTATTTTTTATCTTTATTTTTTTCTCACTTTTTTGTGTTTGTGGGTGTGTTGGTGTCATGTGCATGTGTGTCTTTCTTTTTTTGGGGGGGTGGGGTGGGGTGGGTGGTATGGTGGCTGTCCCAGTTTTCAACTCTTTCTCTACCCAGTATTATTGTCATACCTAATATGTCTTGTTACAAATAGGTTCACTATCTTGTCATGGAATTCAAGGGGCCTTAATTCCCCTCAGAAGCATACAAGCACCCTAGATCTGCTCTATAGCAATAACATTCACTTTGCTTTCATACAGGAGATGTATTTTCTGAAAATTAATGTAAACAGCTTTCAGAATAAATATTACCATGTAATTGCTTCCTCCTGTTATGTGACAAAGGGTAGAGGTGTCCTCAAAGTTGCTAAATGCAAGTTAGGATAAAATATTACAGGCACAATTGGAAGTGATGATGGTCAAATCACTTTTTTTAAAATAGCCTTTCACGACCTAAAAGTTGCTTTAATATGAGCTAATTATCCAAATTCTTTTGACCAGCCATGGTCTATGATGTTCCAGCCTCCATTTTGTTGGACCTTCCTGAGTATCAGCTCCTGTTGGGTGGTGATTTTAATGCTGCATGGCTTCATTATATTGATTGCACAGGTGTAAACCAGAGCACAGAACAACGACAGGCTTCCACAGCACTACAGAAGCTAGCAAATGATAATATGGGATTATAGATTATTAGATGTGTGGCAAGTGATGAATCCAGCCACCAAGGAATTTTCCTTTCTCTGCCGACATAAGACTTTTTCCAGAATCGATTATATTTTTGCCCCAAAAATGATATTATTAATGACATCCACAGTACTGATGTGATTCCAGTTTCACTGTCTGATCATAGGGCTGTCTTATGCACCTTTTCAATCAAAATGGGTCAGCCCTGGGCTCCACACTGGCGTTTCAACACTACTCTATTATGTGAAGCAGTCAAAGGATGCATTAGAAATAAATCAATTTCCTTTGCTTCTGATCTTAACAAAGCAAGAAAATGTTGCATTGAGTCTCTCAAAGCTGAAACTGAACAAAGCATGTTAAACAATACCTCTTCGGAAAACATTCAGAAACGACAGACATTACTGGATGAACTCAATGGGTTATTAAGACAGAAAGCAGAGCTCCTTATCCATCAAACCAGGCAGAGCTACTACTTGAATAGTGTGCACCCCAGCCACCTTCTTAGTCTTAAGTTGAGGACAAATGATTCAATGAAAGCAAAGAGGGGACTCTAACTTCTGATCCCGTAGAAATAAATAAAGCTTTTTAACAATTTTATCAAGATCTTTACAAATTAAACATGAATCATGACAAGAAAGTTTGCACCAAAATTCTAAAATCACTACAACTTCCTAAGTTGCCCTCTGAGGCGGTGCATCTCTTAGAGGTGCCGTTTAACACAACGGCTGTAAAAACAATGAATAAAGGTAGATTCCCCGTCTTGGCAGATTACGTGAATTTTTTGTCATGATTTGGCCGCAGCTCAGCCCTCTGTTGTTGAATATGTTCAATTACCCGATTAGCAAAGGTTCCTTTTCCTCTAGTTCAAATATTGCAGCTATTGTTCTCCTGTTACAGAAAGATAAACCACCGACTGACTGCTCTTCTTATAGGTCAGTGAGTCTCCTGAATTATGTAATTAAAATATTTCCGAAGGTGTTGGCAACCCCTTTGGCTTATTTGCCTCACTTAGTTCACCACCAAAATGGGTTCATAAAATCTGCAGACTTTATTTCTATGATCAAGCTACTGTACACTAATTGTATTTATAATTGTAAAATAATTTTATAATTTGTTCCTCCAGATTCTCAATCTCCAGATCCTCTCATCAGGGCTGCCCTCTGTCTCCAATATTGTTTGCTCATTCTTTGGAGCCCTTGGCACAGGCTATTCCTCAGTCAGAGGTCCTGGAACCAAAAACTATTTGTAATACACCACATCACATTCCCTTGTATGCAGACAACATTTAAATTTTTACCAAAGATTCGAAGAGATCACTAACACATCTCCTTCCAATCTTTGAGGCCTTTGGAAATTTATCTGGGTATAAGAACAATTGGTCAAAATCATCCTTAATGCCTCTAGGTGAATTTGGAGGGCAGTTTCTTTCCTTTTGCATTCCAGCTGTCAGCACCTTCAAACATTTAGAAGTATCTATTTTCCTTCACTCAGAACAATAACTACAATAAAGCAACTGGAGACATAGAAGTGGATTAAGAGAGATGGTGCAAACTTCTGACTTCATTTCAGGCTAGACTCTCAGTATCAAAATGAATATACTGCCGAGAATCAATTTTTATCAGTTCAATGATTCCTCTAGCCCCATCAGCTGGCTACTGGAAGAAACTAGACTCCATTGTCAGCAGCTTCTTATGGAATAAGAAAAAACCCAGAATCAAAGCTCCTACTCTACAACTGCATAAATTAGCAGGTGGAATCATTTTGCCTAATTCTGAATGGTTTTCATGGTGCTTTGCCTTACTTCCGCTTACCATCTGGCTGAAATCAGAGTCCAATGTATCATGGCAGCCAACAGAACATGTAATATATCCACCTAACTTGTCTAGTGTTTATCTAGTTTTTCCAACATGTCTCATAAGAAACTGAGACATGATTTTGGCCCAATTATATCTTATCTTTTCACTGTGTGGCATAAAGTTCAGCAATCAGCTAAAACCCAAAGGATTTTTTTAAACAATCACCAAACTTCCCTAATCATACCCTTTTAATAGAGTGTAAACTGATTTTATATCCACAGTGGAATGATAAAGGTGTTCATATTCTTGGTGATATTGTGGGGCAACAGGGGCTACCTGAATTCCATGATGTACAAAGATCCTGCACTTCCTTTTTTCTTCCATTTGCAGCTGCGTGCAGTAATGTGCACTCATGGTGTCCTTTGGGGCACAGATCTGAACAATCACCCCTTACAAAACCATACCTGGTGTCAAAGTTAAAAATAGTGGCATTGTCTCTGAACTCTACAAATTAATAATTAAGACCTCATGTAAACCTTTGCCACTGAACAACTTGTGGAAGATAGACTTTAATATCTCCACAGATTTGAACTGGTGTAACATTGGATAAATTTACCACTGTCATCCAGAAATCCAAATCATCAGATAATCCAGTTTAAATTCATTCATAGGTCATACTTAACACCTCGAAGATTACATCAAATTAAATTCAAAGATGATCCATACTGTGACTTTTGTCCAAATAATACTGTTGGCACCTTCTTCCACATGGTTTGGCATTGTCTGTAGGTTAACAGATTTTGAGAAAAAAATTCTAGTGTCTTGTCAAGATTTTAAGAAAAAACATTCCTCACTCAAAGCTTGCCTCTGCTGAATGACACATCCTTGTTGGAATTAACTATAAATTAAAAGCGTCTTGCTGGTCTTATAGCAGCAAAAAAAAATTGATTGATTGTCAATGGAAAACACCTCACACTCTGTCTGTCAGAGACTGGCTTGCTGTTTATCAGGATATTGCACAGTTAGAACTCTCTTAATATACACATGGGACTTTTATCAGCAACCTCAATATTATCATAGAGTGCATTTAGTAATTATACACCTATCGTTATTGTAATATGACATGCATCTGTTTCCATTATTGCTGTGCATCTCTCCCCCTCTCTTCCCCTCTCTCTTTCTCTTTCCTTCTTGTTATAATTGTAATTCAATTGTTATTTCCGACATCTATTGCATGTCTGTCCGTCCTGAAAGAGGGACTGCTCATCATCCACTGCCACTCTTCCTTAGGTTTCTTCCTTTGGGTTGGGGGGTGTCCCAGGTCAAGTGGAGGGGGCAAATTCTATTTCAAAATGTGCCTTGCTGATTTATCTCCAGTTATATGCTTTTTGCCTAATATAATGTTCCCTTCCACTTGTTTTTCTGTTAAAACATTCATAAAAATTTGATTTCAAAAACATTTTGCATCTACATATTCATAGCCTCTCCAATAATCATGATATAATTTTGCATTTTTTATCATCATTAAATCATGAATTCTCAGTTGTAGCATTTACAGAAACCTGGTTGACCAGTGAATCAAAATCTCTCTATTATATCCTAAACTATCATGCCCTGCATTATTGTAGGATAGCAGGAACTGGTGGTGGTGTATCTATTTATTTACACAATAATTTCAATACAATCATAGACATGATCTCACCCTCGGTTCTGAGTGTAATGATGATGAATCACTGTCCATTGAAATACCCTTTTGTGATATTTGTGATGGTAAAAGTGTAATCATAGGCTGCATTTACAGGTGTCCTGACACAGACACTCAAACTTTTAATTCTAGTCTTGCTTGTGTCCTGGAAAAAAATAATCATGGTGACTTCAACATTAATCTATTTAACAGTTAATCCCAGCTACTTATTGCAGACTTTCTAAATATACTGTATGCAAATTCCCTGTTCCCCTCAATCACTAGGCCCACTAGGGTAACCCTTTCATCTGCAATCTTAATTGATAACATATTTACCAATCCCTTAAATATGTGCTTATGCCTAGTGTGTTTTACTCTGATATATCTGATAATTTTCCTATATTTCATTTTTCTTCAACCACCTCAGATCAAACACCAGTAAATGGAGAAAAAGTGTTAAGCATTAGAAATATTGATAGATTTGGGGAGCCAATTGGTTATGTTTCATGGGATAATATATTTACTCATGATGATGCTGATCATTTAATTAGAATTGCGAAGAAAAAATACTTTTCAGATAAGTTTGATGAAGCTTCAAATGACATCAAAACCACATGGGGGGGTCATCAATCAGCTCCTCATTAGGAAAAAGGCTTCAGCCACTCTCAGTATTTACAGACCCTTCTGATATTGCATGTCCCTTTAATAATTATTTTGTCAAAGTTGGCTCAGTTCTGTCAGAGGGGATAAGTCCCATTGCTGGCTCTCCATCTGAGTTCCTGAATAGTAGTTATCCTCTCTCCAGAGCTTCAATCCTCCTACTTAGAAGGAGATCATAGACATCCTTACCAATTTGAAAGATTCAGCGGCTAGTCATGATGAGGTCATGCCATCTTCAATCATTAAATTTAGATCTTTAATTATGAAGCCACTGACCCATATATTTACCACATCTCTTGAATCTGAAATAATACCCAGTGACCTAAAAATTGCTAAAATAGTTCCTGGTTAAAGAAGTTCATTTAATAATTATTGCCTATTTCTGTACTGTCATGTTTCTCAAAAATTATTGAAAAATTGGTTTACAATAGGATGATGGAACACCTGCAAGAGTGGAACATCCTGTATAAGCACCAATATGGATTTAGAAAAAAATATTTTACTGAAATGGCTGTGCTTCAATTGATCAGCAAAATTCAAACAGCTTTAAACAACAATAATTATGCTCTAGGAATATTTCTTGATTTATCCAAAGTCTTTGACACAGTAAATAATAATAAAGTGTTTTGTGATTACATTCAACATCATCAGCACCTAGTTAACAATAATGGGTGGACATCTAATAGAGCCATCATAACATGTGCGGTCCCACAAGGGTCAATTTTAGGACCACTCCTGTTCCTTATTTATATTAGTGACCTGTCTACTGAAACATCCTCCTTGTTCCCTGTACTTTTTGCAGATGATACCAATTTATTTCTCTCAAATGCTGATTTCTCTGTTCTTATGGACAAAGCTAACACAGATTTGGAAAACATTTCCAAATGGTTTAAACTAAACAAATTATCTCTTTTTGAAGAAATCATTTACGTCCAGTCCAAAAGTTTGTTGTGGTGGTGTGAGTTTATTGAAGCATGCTGGCATACTGGTGAACTGACAGACACAGAGCTTGTCTGAGTCGGTGAGCTGACAACGAACCAAGAAAATGAAAGCATTTATATACAGTATAGGCAGTGATGTGGCAGGATGTAAATCAAAAGGTCAAGTGATCACACATAATGCAATATACAAAAGGCTGCCCCCAGACTTGGTGAATGGCAGGTCTGCAGCGCCCAAATGTGTAATTGCTTCATCATTCTTAATGCTGAAACATCTAATTTCATCATATTTACTATAAAAACTAAAAAAAAAAAAATTCTGATAACCAAACTCTGATTGGAAATTTTATTGCAAACAACATTAATATGACTCTTCCATCTTCTATCATTAATACGTATTGCAATATCACTTAGGGAGCTATTTATCCCACCCACCTTCACAAGCTTTATACTTTGCAAAAACTGTTTTGCAGAATTGCCGCATTTAGCAGCAGGACTGATCATCAAACAAAGTGCTGGCATATCAACAAACGCTGTGCTGGCGCAGGTGGTTTGTATTGGCAAATGATAAAGTGTGGAAAAAAACACATCACATTCAGATGAAGTTTAAAAATAGTTTCAAAGAAATTGTATTGGTTAGTTTCAAAGTGCATCACATTAGCTTACCAGGCTACTTTAGGTTTTGCATATTCAGAAATCAAAATGATTCAGAATCTGTTTAAGCGACATTTAAAAACACTGGAAAATTGTTTAGTATGTGTGTTCTTGAGTGTTTCACAGATTGGGGCTGAGAGGTGAATGTGAAATTAAATTATATAGGGACAGACACAACTTCCATAAAGTAGGAATCCTAGTGTGTAGAATAAATAAAGCAAATATGATTTTGATACATTGAATAAAATGTCCTTGAGTAGTCATAATACAGTAGCTGTGTAATGCACAAAAAAATACCCATTCTCAAGAGTAGGTTTAATTTATTGCGTATGAAAAGTATTAATAAGGAGACTGAGACAGAGTTGAAAGCCCATTTAAACGACCAGACTGACAAAAAGTGGCCTTTAGGTTGGCAAACATTCATAGAGGGTTTTTTTCTCCTTTTTTTTATGACTGAACCTCACTGTTGATTGACAGTTGCAGCCCAAGTAGCCTAATGGATAAAGGACTGACTTCTTAAGCCAGAGATTGTGGAGTGATTGACAGCTGAGAGGTACAGTGGATAGATGAAAAACCTTCTCTGTTGGGTCTAAGCCGTTTTGCAACATCATGGTGTCTTGCAAGTTTTGAAAACTCATTCCACTTTTCTCATTTTTCCAATTACTCAAGTTTCTATCTGTATATCAGTATCAGGGGATGACTGGGAGGTGTTATGTTGGGGAAAGAAATGTATTGTTTATTCTTCTCACATAGACATTACATCAATGGCATTTGAGAATGTTTCCAGACTTTATAACGCAGCACCCTTGCTTGAAATACAATCTGTAAATTGACAGGAATTATAATAGGAAAGGAGTTATGAGGGCAACAAGTTCTATTGTGCCCAACCACTTTTGGTGGGTCATGTTTTTTTCAGTAAAAAACAGGCAATCATGGAAATCCTCACCAACAGGAATAAATAAAGGCTTCTTATCGGATGATAATTCACAAAGAGGGGCTTAAAGCTACAGTAGGTAACTATGAAAAACAATCTTTACATTTGCTGAAACTGTCACTATATCTTAGTGCATAAGATAGAGAATCTGTGAAAAAAAAAATCAGGGTTCTCTGGCTTTCCCCTACTTCTAATAGCATTTACAAATACATTGTGCTTGAACAAAAACAACTATTCAGATCCAGGAGGAGAATCCTTCTCAACAATGGTTGAGAAAGAACAGCCTGTTCGTGTGCCAAACTCATCCAAATTCTCCGCTCTGTCAGTACTTTTGTCATACGAGCATGATTCCAAACACCCAAAAACCACCTTCTGCGTCCACACGGAATGCAGCTGGATGGCATTGGATAAAAAAGCGCTTGGACAGAACCAGTGGCGTTGTTATTATACGCCCACGGACAACCAGACAGCACCAAACACAACATACAACGCGCACAGGCAGCATCACTTGAGAATGCTACCCATAAAATGTGGAACAATGGAATCAGGTAATAACGATGTCAGTGACTAGTAATATAAGTAGCGTGAGTGCGCTTATAGGTTGGGTGGGAGGGGAGCAGGATGAACAACACAAACAACACACTTTCATGAGGGAGCGCACTTCCCTATGGATGCCTAAACCTAACCATCTGTGACCTTGTTGCCTAATCCTAACCATGTTGTGTAAACATAAGGACTGTGCAGCGTCATCCCATCATGTGCATTTGTTGACATCATGGTAACAGCGACCCAAATCATGAACAGCTAAGGCAGAAGGATACCTGAAATGTCATAAGCAGACACAGAAAGTCACTGACAGAGAGGCACCATGTGATAAACTGGGATGAAAATATGTTAGAAAGAACCACCAGCAATAACAGATCTACTCATTCCTCTATTGCCAAGAGCTGCGCATATGGTAAAGACAACCAAACAGTGACAGTAAAAACAAGCTTTTCGTGACAGGTCTTCCTCTGTTCTTATTGGTTATTTTCATTCATACACAGCAAATTTTTGCAAATGCCATTGGGAAAACTAGGAGCCACAGCAACATGATTTTTTTTTCACAGATTTTTATAAAAGTTACCCACTGCAGCTTTCAACACTACATATGTAGATGCAACATGTTCTAATTCCAAGTTGTCACATATCGTCACTTTGCAATGGACTTCCACATCTACATAGTACACTCTAGGAATCCTTCTGTGTCTGCTGTTTATGTTCTGGAATGCCAACACCAGAAAACACATGCTGGCACAGATGGTTAGGATTAGGTTACAAGGCCACACATGGTTAGGTTTGGACAAAATAAGGAACATGGCAAGGTATCGATAAAAATATTGCATTCAGACTCGAAGCAAACACTGGACTCCCGCATGAAAGTGGTTTGTTGGATCCATCCACCGACACTCCTGCCTGCCCTATAGGAACCTTTGTGCTCCTTTATGATATCATTACTGGCAGTATTTCAACCTAGCACTGTCCATTTGCGTATCAAAAGAAACGTGTTCTGTCTAGCGTATTATACAGCCATAAAAAGTGGCTTTTGCCGTATTTTACATCGAAATAACTGCCAAAGCGGCGGTATTTCCTTCAGAATGAGCATGGGCTGGTATAAATGAACACTGGTGTACTTTTTATTGACTTCACTTGACAAATTGATTCACACTGCATTTATATCTACAGCCCTTCACACACCATTAAAGTGATTACATAGAATACACAGAACATGCACTCAAACACATGCAAATATGCATGTGCAGAGTCGGTTTCATCTGTCCTGCTGTTTTCCATCCTGATTGTCTTTTAGCAGCTCATTTGTTAGTCTGGTTTAATCTAGATTTAAAAGCCTAACCAGGGACAGGGCTGAAAAACTACTTTAGCTAAACACCTTGTATCCATTACATCTATAGCATTGGTTATCTTTGTGTAACAATGTTTATCTTTGTGTATAAAGTTTATGGTCCATCTTAAACGAACAAGCAAAGAAATAAATTCCTTTTAAGTTTACCACCTCCTACATCCAATTCAATTAGCCAGCTGAGTTCTTGCTCCTTAATCACTTCGACCAAACAGATAACTGAGCCAGTTATCTTGTTGTTGTAAAAACCTGTTACCTTCTTAAGTGCTGTAGTTTCAGACTTTCATTGATCACCCACCACACCTCCAGATCCATCCAGAACCTGCTGACTTCCAATGAGTTGACCAAAATCCTGCTTCAGAAAGAAGGACTCCAAGTTCTGAGAAAGCTTTTGTAAGAGTAGTAGGCCCCTGGTGAGGAGGCAGGATGGTGGAGTGAAGACAAGAAGATGGAATTTGTAAGGGAGTCTGTAGTTATTAATTAGTACAGGTACAATTAGCACAGGTCTTCTGAAAGAGAGCCAAAGATCTTGGGACTGCTTCTGCAGCCGAAGGTAAGGTGTACAGTAAAATAATGGCCTCTTTTTCAGCAAACCTTTAAAAAAATGACAGAAATCTAGATGAATGGGCAAAATTTTGAATGCAAGATATCATTAGTTGAGACTGAGTGGACATGCCAGCCCTGTAGCAAACCCCAGGCCAGCCAATTCTAAAGCGTACTGATGGCTTTAAAAGGCTTTTATTTACTCTCACTGTCATCTTTCACCATGTCCAAACCCTCCTTTCAAATCACCTTCCAACCACCTTTTAAAACACCGAAAGAGCTGAAGAAACACAAATTATTAATATCAGCTCTTACACACATGGAACAACAATATTCCATATAAATATATAAAAAAGCAAATTACACAACTATATACATGAATGAAATAAGTATATCTGCATTAGTGATAATAGCATTACCAATGTACATCAGCAGCTCCTTTTAGGATTAACACCACGGCAATGACACGCTTAAGTGTACACTAAATCACCACAGGTTAAAATACACACCCAAAAACCAAGAAAACATATTATACCATGCCATACCTTGTTCCCTTTTGAGCCTGGTGCCTATTTCAGTAAGAAACCATCATTAACTTCCATGCAAACATTTCTGTTTCCCTCCATTTTCTCAGCCATTAGTGTTGTAAAGATCTGTTTCCATGCCAAGAGTGCTTCAAAAAAAGGTCCCAAAAATAACAAACAGGAAATCAAACTTTCAAACAGGTAATCACTTTAGCTTATTTAAAGAAGTTCTTTACCTCTTACCCTCAAAAGGTAAATAATTTTTATTACAGGCCCAGCTATAATATGTTAACCACTGAGCATAAACACTTGGCTGGGATTTGACTGCTGTGTTATGGCTGGAGGATACCCAGTTACAAACAGAACATCTTACTGATTATCATCTAATCAGATTTGTCAGGATCCACAGTAAATTGACTCTTTTTGATTCAGCCTTTGTTAAAGTTTTTGGATAATGCAATCATGTGTTTAGGCACGAAACATGGTCTGTCCTTAAGAAATCTGAGACAAGCAGAACAGGATGGGATGACCAGGTAAAAGTAGACTTGGCAGGTGGTTAGAGGTGTGGTTGAAGCACAGCCCTGCTCTCAAACCAAAGTTAACAAATTAACATCATTTTGATTTTGGAGTAAAGCAAAAATACTAACTGCATTACTTATATGCAATGATTAGTAGTATGTCTGTGTTCACTACACTTACCATGCAGCTTACTTACTGGTAATGTTCTTCCGCCAACATATGTTACATATCCTTAGAATATTCAGCTCATTCTTAGTCTGAAGTCATCAAATATTGCTGGTTTTGCAGTCTTTCAGTGTAAGATCCCGACGCCAAAAGCCAATGATCACATCCGCTGCTCACGGTGTTATTATACGCTGCTGGACGACTTGACAGCACCTGCTACAGCAGCATGTTTGTGCATAGACAGCATCAGTTGAGAACGCAGCCAGACAGAACCTGTTACTATCACATGATACATGGCAGGACAGCATCAGGTTGAAACGCAACAAAGCACAAAGGTTCCTAGGGCAGGCAGAATGGGTGGTGGATGTATCAAATAAACCCTGGACTTTCATGCGGGAGTCCAGTATTTGCCTCCTGTATGAATGTGATGTTTTTTTTCTACACTCTACCATGTGCCTCTTTTGCCTAAACCTTGCCACCCATTCCAGCATGTGCTTTTGTTGACATGTGCTAGCATTGGTTCATGTGCTTGCGTTACCTAAAAACTGCAGTTTCATCCCACCATGTGCTTTTGTTGACATCATGGTAGCGGCATCCAAGAATGTCAACAGCAGATGTAGAGAGAGTGTAAAATATAGATACTATTATGTTGTTACACTCCCTGGTGTTTTGCAGCATATTGCCACAAACACACATTGAGTATAAACACCTCTGCACATGCCCGTAGCTTGTGGGCCCTCTACAGACATTTTGTCTCTTGCTAGTCTTAACAAAGCTTGAGAGCCAGTTAATATGTAATTTGTATGAAATGTTTGCTCTAAGAATCAATAATGTCCATCGTCATGCCATTGAAACTGAGGGGTGTCTTTCACTGTATTAGTTACCTCTGCTTCATCATATCCAAGATTTATCCCCAAACTCTATTAAAACACAAAGCAACTGTTCATGGAGTAATTTAGATTAAAACTTATCGTTCCCCCTGAATCCATGTATGTGAACATCTCTTTTAGATCAAAGAGTGGAGATTGCTTTGCTGTTTGTTTCTCTGTGTGTGTGTGTGTGTGTGTGTGTGTGTGTGTGTGTGTGTGTGTGTGTGTGTGTGTCAGCAATTTGGGAGTCTACACTAATGGTTTCAGGCAAAGTGTTTTGAGTGTGTGTGTGGTGTGTGTCTCTAGTCACTCGACACTGTGTGTGTGGCTGTGTGCCTTTGTATGCGTGCAGTGCAACAGATCAGTTTCCTTCAGGCTTGTGTGTGTGTGTGTGTGTGTGTGTGTGTGTGTGTGTGTGTGTGTGTGTGTGTGTGTGTGTGTGTGTGTGTGTGTGTGTGTGTGTGTGTGTGTGTGTGTGCATGTGTGTGTTCTGATGATTAGAGGCTTAATGATGCTGTTTGTTGTTACTGCAGCACTTGGGTAGCTTGCCTGCTAGCTATAGTGCTAATGTGCCCAATGGACAGCAAAGGCCTCCCATTAGGAATGGTGGCCATTCAGCCACACACACACACACACACACACTTACACACACATAACCCAAACGTTTGACATAATCAGACAGGCAACGTCATACACAAATTACAACCAAGAAACATGTACACACACACACACACACACACACACACACACACATACACACACACACACACACACAGACTGTTTTTGTGATGAAGTTTGGAGTAAGTCTAAGTTCTGAAAGTGCCTGAGGTAAAATAAATACACAATTAAACTGATGGAGTGTCAGGAGCAGCATTTATCAAACCCAGAACCACACAGTCATCTTTCCCCAGCATGACTTTAACAGTGATTGGACAGCACTGCGAGCTGCCACCAGCACTGAAGGACACTTTTTGACAAGGGACTGTCACATCAGCGCTTATATTATAGACATCAGATTTATTTATTTAACATGTTATGTAAGAAGACGGAGATCAAGAAAGAGGCTGCATTTATATTTGAGATGGAAACAAGGACAGGAGGGAGAAAATTGCTGCTAGGACATCTGCTTTCCTCACTAATACCGAGGTCCTTCATCTTATAGCTGCAGTTGGCAAAATTCAAATGTGAAACTACACTCTCCCACCTACTGCAATTAAGATAACTAAGATAAGAGAACTATATTTGCTGAAATGAAAATCTGGATTAACTCTTTGCCCACAAGAAATGGAAAAAAAATCTAATGAAGTGTTCCTGTTCATTTCAAGAGGAACCTCATGAAGCAATTGCTTTCTGTGTGTGTGTGTGTGTGTGTGTGTGTGTGTGTGTGTGTGTGTGTGTGTGGATGGTGTGTTCCTCTGGGTGTGTAGAGGAGAGCTGTGCTCCCACTTAAGTGGAGCTATGAAAAGGTCTGCAGTGAGGGGGATAAAAAAAAGTGTGGATACAATCAAATTAAATTTAAAATCAGTCTTGTCACATTTAAAGGATTATTCCAGTTTAACCACAAAAAAGTCACATGGGGCAAGACGCATGAGGTCGGAGTATCAGACAGACTGTTACTACAAGTAACATGCTACTGTGTGCTTGGAATAACAAGCAGTAGACACAACATTAACAAACAGATGTCCCTCCTTTTAAATTCTGCGATTGCCACAGCTGTAAAGGTACAGGGAGAGGGGTCTTATATTTTATCCAGCTGATTCCAGCTCTAGCTGCATTGCAAACCAACCACCATTAAAAAATGATGTAAATTATCGATTCTTAGAAGAAACATGACAAGCATACCAACACAGCCTGACTCAAGCATTGTTGATATTAGCACGAGACATGGCGTAGGCTTCTGTAGATGACACTCAAGCTGTGTGCATGCACAGAGGCGTTTATACTAAATGTGCTGTTTGTGTCCTAAACACAAGGAGTGGAGCTAGCCACAACTATAATTGGGAAATCAAAAAAGAGCAATCAAGTAGAGATAGAGTGGAGCCATAGAATGCAGTAAAAAGTCTGCATATGTGCATTGACTGGTCTCTAACTGTGTGCCTGCTTCATATGTATTGGTGTTTGTTGCAGTTTCTCTTCTTCTGTAGTTGCATCTTTGTTTTTCTCCCTGTCCATCTGTCCCCTGCCTCTCTGTGTATGCCTGACGTGAACTTTCACTAATGTTTGAAAATTTCTTGCCTCGGCTGCTGTAAATGAAGCTGATTGCAGCAGTGCAGCTACTTTTCACATTAGCATGACATCTTGGCAATTAATTTCTCCATATTCCATCAACGGGTTTTCGCTCTATACTGCATAACCTTATAGTAAAAAGACAAATGTGTAAAATAAGTTGGGCTCTTGGCTACTGGGCTCAGGATACTTATAGCTAAGAAACTGTTACTGTGTTGTGAGACAAATGTTGACTTAATGACTGGGCTTCTTTGTTTGCAGCCAGCTTATCCATCACTAGGAGCCATTTTAAAAAGCATCAGCTATCTGTCTTCTTAGAGAAACTAACTTGTGCCTTCTCAGCATTACAAAAAACAAATATATCAGGATTTATAGCCAGCAGCGGATGGATGGAGCAGAATAATCTAATTGTAAAAAAAATAAAACTGACATTGTGTTGCAGCACCAGCAATAGCACAACTGAAGGACGTTTGCTTTTACTGGTGTTCTCAGGGAGACATTCATTGCTGAGAAACTGAGAAAGTGCTTTTTGAAATTAAATGTTGCTGCTCTTCTCTGTCTGGGGTTGCACTCATTTTTTTCCATGTGTTTTTGTATTCTCTACTTGTGTATACATTATTAATCAGTCCTTTGTTTACTATGTAAAATGCTTTTTATTTATTCTCAATGTGTAAAGATTAACAACTACCCAAAAGACTCATATGTAGGATAACTGCAACATTACACTTTATGTAAAAGACTGAGCCCAAAACAAAGCTGTGTGATAAAAATGGGAAATATAAGGCAGTAAATGAAATATACTGGAAAGCTATTGAGGGAATGGTCATTATTTATGGTTTTCAGCTCCTTTCAAATAGGAAACTTTCAGCAGCAAAGCAGGTACTTCATATTATATATAATATTTTGGTTTCTTCCGAATCCACCATCTTCAGTGTTAGCTTCCTCTATTTTCATTTTTACAAATTTTTAGATTTAATCTGGTGGTGCTGCTTGGTCAGTGACCTTCCTCATCAACTTTTGATATTTTAGGTGTCCTTCTGCGTCAGCTGTTTATGCTCCAGGATGCCATCACGGTGATGTCAACAAATGCACATGTGGTAGGATGAAGCTGCATGTTTACACAGCAGCGTGGACTGTCGTGATGGTTAGGATTAGGCAACAAAGCCACAAACGGTTAAGTTTAGGTAATAGATACACATGGTAAGGTGTAGAAAAAACATACATCCACACTGAAAGCGAACTCCAGACTCTTGCGTAAAGGTCAGTTATTTGTGGGACACATTTTCCTCCCCACTTTTAAGTGCACTCCTGTTCCTCATATTATGTGGTTACCAGCAGCGTGATTACCTGATGCTGTCCTTCAGCGTTTCATGCACATGCGACTGGTACTGTAAGGGCACATCGTCAAGTGCGCCCATGCACATTGCATGTGGACGCACTTGGTACCATCTGGCCAAACGCCACTAATTCTGTCCGAGTGCATTCTCATTTGATGTCCAGCAACATTCCACTTGGACACAAAAGGTTGGTTCTGGCATAACGCTCATTTGCCTAAAGCACTGACAAAGCTGACATTTTTGACAAGTTCCTAATTAAAACCAACTCTCAAACAGCAAAAAGTCCCGATGTCACTCTTTTGGTCATAAACAAGTTAAATGAGTAAAAACAACTTGGAGAGATGAAGATGTTGACCTGATGACGGCTGTGTGAAAGTGGGCAGATGAAAAGTCAGGAAATCAACAAAGTTCTAATTCATCATATGTGGAGTGTCTGTACTACCCTTTAGAGTAATTCATCAAACTGTTGCTGAGATGTTCACGGAAAGATTGGTTGGAATTCCACCTCTGGGTACCATGACGGTCTCTACCAGAATTTCTTAACAGCATATGGACCAACCAAGGGACATTGCTCTGCCTAGTGAAATCACTTTTACTTTTTGATGATTCTAATTTTTGTTCATAGATAATGAACAAAATGCTAAATGTTATCAGAATTTTCTGAAGCTCTCTCAAAACTTCTACACTATTATTCATTCCATAAATGCTACTCTGTTTTTGTAGTGCACTTGCTTTTCTGCTCCTGTGCTCAAATTTTCCGCTTCTTCATGCCTTGCATAGGAATTAGATAATTTTTTCAAAATCAACTTATGTATTCTGTTTATGTAAGATTTTTTTCCATGCATGCATTGTCTTCTATCAGCGGACTTTGTAAAGCCTCCTGCCTGTCATCAGTGCACTAAAACTGGATATTTAGGGGGTTCCAAAGACATCTGCTGATGCCATATCCTGTCGAAGCCTTCTATTACATATAAGTTATATAAGTCTACTGTATATATAAAACTTCTCCCTGTTCTTTTCAATATCCTTAGGCCTGGATCTGCCCTTTCATCTTGGAACAATTCTTGTGTTTTGACAGATTGGAAAGAGCTGAAGGCTCAGACCTCAAGCTTAAATTAGTTTCCTCTGACATCCAAGACGAGTTGAGACGGAGGAAGAGCGAATCCTAGCGAGAAAAAGAGGGAGGATGGAGAGATAGACGGAGAGAGACCAATGATTTAAATGTTGCTTCCTGCTTCTGGGTGAAAGACAGAGGGAAAAAAATAAGATATATAGTAAAGGAGGAAGAGAGTGATGAGAACGATGGCCGAGGGAGAGAGCAATGAAGCATGAAGAGAGAAAGAAAGAAAGAAGAGGGATAGAAGGATGAGCCCAAAAATGTAGACAAAGGCTAAGGAGGAGACAGGAGATTTTAAATTCTACTTCTGGCATCTAGAGAGAGATAGAATTAAACATTCTCAAATTATCTTTGCTGACAAAACTAAACAGAAATGTAGTAGTGCATCACACTTCACAGCTCAACACTAAGCTGGCTTACTTTAGAAATGCATGTATTCCTGTTTCTTTTGTCAGGCTTGCTTTTCCTGACTTTAGCACTTGCCTCTACTACACAAATACATCAGCAACAGTAGATCTAAAAAAATTAATTTTATTTATATTTACTATTTGTACGTGATGCGTTCCTCATTGACAACAGTCCCCATGAGGTTTTCATGATACACTGGTGTTCCAGCATATTTAGGCATTTCTCATTCAGCAGCCAGCTGCTTCTGGACTGCAGAATACCAGCTGGCAGCGTGCATGTTGTCTTTCTGAAGCATTGTGAACACCAATCTGCATGGCTATGATTCCCAGCTCTGCAGCTTATCATATCTGGTTGTCCATAAGCCAATCAGTGGCCAAACAACAATGAACATTGTATTTGTACCAGGCAACATATTCTTGCTAACCAACAGAACCAGATGATGAATCAAGCAAATCCAGTGAGAATAGCACATCTTTTCCTCTGGAAAAACTCTGTGAGTGCTTGTATTGTTATTATAGACTCTACTGCTGGTTTAACTTTATTTATTACCTGTTTATTAATGTTAGAGCTTACTGTTGCAATTGTGACAACCCCGGAGTCGGGGCCTGGGGTTGTAGAGGTTGTGGTCCTCTGGGCATGTATACTGTGTGTGTTTTGTGTCTCCAGGTTCTGGGGCCTCCACGTGGAGCCGACTGACTAATTAGGGGCATCTGGCCAGCGCTCCTGATTATTTAAGCCGTGCTGCTGTGGGGCCCATTGTCGTTCCTGCTTCGCTGTTGGCCAGCCAAGCCGCCCTACGTTACTTATCCTTTTCTTACTTTTACACTTTACAACATGCACCACACATGATCATCGCATCCATACACCCCCACTCACTACTGATATTCATGTCCACATCCCACCATCTTTTGCCTCATTTATATTAATAAATATTGGTTGTTTGCTTTACACCTGCGCGCATCCTTGTTATTTGTTGCAGTGTGCGAGCCGGCCGTAACACAATGCAGTACCATAGCTTACACTGTCAGCTAAGGTATGGCTCTCGGATTAACCCAGATTGGCCCCAAATGGAATTTTATTTCTGGAAAGTGTTTGGGTCCGCAGAGTCCAGACTGATATACAGAGCAGAACAGAATGTCGAGCTGATGTCGCGAGGATGGTTCCACGGGGATGCTGCAAGGAGGAAGTACACTAGGGACTGATGGAAAATGGTAAATGGACTTGTATAGCCACTTTCGATGCTTCAGACCACTCAAAGCACTTTAAAATGCATGTTACATTCACCCATTTACTCACACGTTCATACACTGGGGCCCGAGGCCACTGTACATGGTGCCACCTGCTACTAACTTAAACATTTATACACAACTGTATCTATAAACCTCATTCTTTTTGTTTTTCTTCACTTATTTAAAGAAATACCAAAAAATCTCTGGAGTGTTTGTTGAGCAGTTACTTTTAAAAATGTCTCAGTTTTCAAAGATGACACTTTAAGTTTTTAAGCTTTCAATCATGCTTGTAATTTCGACAGGGTAACTGGGGGTCATGTCCCCCCAACATGTGAAAGAGGGAAATATTATACCCCCAAAACCTGTCATCCATGGATACAGGTTCAAGATTGTATATTCAATTTCACTCAATTGGGTAAAGGCTGCACTCATCTAAGCGTAGTGGCGTTTGTAACACAGGTAGAAGGTGATACTGATACTGGTGGTACTGAACTGTGTTGCTGTGAACAAACCTGCTGATCATTATGTTGTGGGTCAAAACACACAAATGTGCCCTGTCTTTGGTGCACAGTCCTTACCATTGTGTGTCCTGTGTTTTACTGAACATCCAACATACAGCAGCTGGTTAGAGAGTTAATACTGAAAATGCACAGAAATAGTTATTGGATTTTGTTTGTTTGTTTGTTTGTTTGTTTGTTTGTTTGTTTGTTTGTTTTTATGAAATATGCCTGTGTTCAGACTGTGTGCCAGGTGTCTGTGCATTTAGATACTAAAGTGTGGTTCAGGCTACACATTCAAGGAAATAAACCCGAGATTAATTTGACTATTTTCAATCTCTGACAAAAACAAGCCATTGAAAACAATGGCTAAATACACAGCTGATCAATAGATCCATTTTAGCAGACTGCCAGCACAGCTTAGTGCCAGAGACAGACAAAGTGCCTGAACAGTCAAATGTTCAGTGGTGGAAGATGACTTCTCACAACTTTTACAGAAGATTTTGTTTTAGTCTCAGTTTTAGTCAGACTGTAGATGGATTTTTTTTTAAATACCACAACGCATCAATCTGTCTCTCATCCAGCTGCTCTGTATTTGTTGTTATCAGGGGCAGATTCGGTGATTTAGGGGCCCTTCAGCCAGTCTCTAACTGGGAATGATGGTGGGCTGTTGGCAGTGGTAGAAGTTATGCTGTACTCTACACCCTCAGTGTAACAGACATAGACTCGTGCAGGTGATGTAGACAATAATGTTTAAATTACATTTTTTTCTGGTGGAGTAGCCTTAGATCCCCTGTCAATTATGCATCTTTTCAACTTTGCTCCTGCTATTTAATCACATATCATATCATATCAAAGTATATTGTATCATCATATCATATCATATCATATCATATCGTGTATATATATATATCTATATATATAGTTGGGTTGGTCCTCCCGACATCTGACTTAAGATTACACCCTTGCTTTCAAGTTTTGGCTCTTTAAAGCATCACAGCAGATGTGGCGGATCCAAAGCCATATATATATAATAATGCGCAAGCAAGTACACAGACCATTTTTCTGCAAAATAAGTATTTTTCCTTTTCATACTTCAAGGTGCATTTCTCTGGTAATACCACTTAGGAAAGGTTTTGAATGCCGATCTTGTGGACTGGAGTATTTTCATGGCTAAGTATTTTATTTCATGTAAAGGATCTGAATACATCTTCCACCACTGGTGATACAGTTCAGTAGACCTCTTCCTACAGCTGCCTCTTGCTCTGGTGCATGGCCCACAGGTGTCTGAAAAGAGTCTTGAGGTTGTGATGGGTGTTGAGTGCAACTCATGTTGCTCATGTCGTGGACAGCTGCCTTGGATCGAGAATGTTGTCTCCCTCCACAAACCGCCCCCACTCCCCTGGCTCCAAGCTGGGGTTGTACTGTCTGTGTAGCTGGCAGGGAATTTGCTGTGTCAGTGCATGTCAGAAAGTTATGTAGAGCAACACAAGCCTTCACTATATGCACAGTGTTGTCTGGGCTGCACTAAATTGGACAACTTAACACCCTCCAACATGATGCCAGATACTAAAAGTATTCTCTATTATCCCTCATGCCCCGCAGTGGAAATTGTTGTAGGTCTGTTGCTCTTAAGTGAGGCTGGAGCCAATGAAAATATAGCAGTAACAGAAGTATTAATAGCGGACATGATTGTGAAAAATGTCGGTAAACACTAAAACAATATGCCAGTGTATGTTACATTATATTATATTTACACAGTAATATGAAACTAAATTTTTTCTGGCTATGTGATATTTACTGTAATGTTCACATAATTATGATAAAGAATGCATTTAGTAAAATAAGTGATTTTATTTCTGGTGAAAAGATTAAAAACTCTAATTACAACTGCAGCAAATGTTTGGCATCATGCCTGTGGAGCTAATATCCTGCTAAACAGTAACAAATTCATACGACACGTTTTACAAATTTCCTTCAATTAACTAACAAGCAAAATATAGTTTGCAAACAATTGACATAATTAACAAATGCATTTTGTTTTGTAAATACAAAACGTATATCATATAAAGAAATTCACAACATATTTCTGCTACATCACACTTCAGAAACAAACACGACATATGTTACAATAACCAAAAAACATAGACTCTACAGAGACAAAAAAATATCAATTGCAATTTTTTCAGCTTAAATGATGCTGGGATTTTCTCACAAATATCCTGAGTAATTGTACCTCCACAACAGCAGGTGACACTGTGAGTCAATTTAAACCTTCCAGGAGGGAGCCACTTAGGATTACAGCATTGTACTCAGTGTTGCCAACCTGGTGACATACTCGCTAGATTTAGAGACTTTTCAGATCCCCTACATGAAATCTTACCTTATATACATGGGTTTGTGATCTACATGTAGATGAAAAAGAAAAACTTTTGTCTTTACTTAGATGGAATTTCAATCAAGTGCCCGAGGGATGACGTTTTTCTGTAGGCCAAATTGAAAGCTAAAATCACTGTGGTTCCCTCCTCAAAAAGCCTACAGGACTTTTCCATTGGACTTTGGATTGTTGCAGATAATAAGCTCTGTGGTAAACAAACATTTATGATACTTGCACGTTTTGTTTAGCAAGTTTACCACGTTCAGGAGCTTTAAAGATTAAATGCAATTGCCAAAAGTAAAAAGCAAACATTAGGCTAAAACGATGTACACTACGGTTGCATTGTCACTGCTACGAGGTTGGCAGCATGATAAGAACATGCTGATCTCACCAGTTCTTATTCACCATAAAGTACATACCTACTCCCCTTTTTCCCAAAGTCCTCATTCTGTCACATCAGTATATGGAAAGTCACCTGGTTGGATGGAACTGTCTGATATCTCTGGGTTGAGCCAAGTTTTTGTGAAACACAGCGCATTACAGTTCCTAATATCCTGCTGGAACCTGACTGAAGCATGGATCAGTGGTAGTTGAAAACTGGGTCCATGTGCAGCATTTACACACGGATGTGAAAACTTGAGGACTTTGGAGTGGTCAAGTTTATTCAGGGATTCACTTTTCCAAAGTGCAGTTTGAGCCACACAAAAGAACAAAGTCATTTGTGGGAAATTGAGAAGGCCCTACATCAGACTTTGTCTGATAGCAAAAGTAAGTAAACCATGAATTCAGCTAAATTAAAACACAGCTGTGGTGATGATGGAGAACAGGTGGGGACAGTGCACAGATTTACCCAGGCTGAATCTGTCCCACTCATCCCCCTGTCTCTGAACTCCCACTCCAATCATTTTTCGTGTACAAAACATCTTGACAAAAATGACCTGAAAATGCCAGCGTGGACAGTATGGCATTTCCAGATTTAGCTGGCTTAGTGTGGGTATTGTCTCAGGCACCATAGTAAAAACAGATACCCCCACTACGCAAAAAGGTAAAATTCAATTCCCTGAGCTCATCAACAGAGCACAGTATCATCTGCCTTTACCTAATCCTCTTCATGGCGTAAACCTTGGTTTATTTAAACGTCTCATTCCAGCACATCCATGGACATGAGATACAATATAACGATGCAACCACTAAAAGAAGCTGTGGAAAAAATAAATTTCAAAATGTAATCACACGTGGCAATTCAGCTGAGTGATCAGCGATCAGGGTGGTCCAAAATTTAGAGGTGATTCTTTGTTTGTTTTTTGTATAAGGCCTATTGGACTGTCTGAAAATAATACCTAATAATACCTAAACTAACCGAAATACTTTTGATGAGGTATAGATGTAAATGCACTGTCCCATACTGAACCCATACATGACTTTATTTGTCCACCTTTTTCATGCACAGAACTGTTAGAATGAGAATAATGTGAACCAGTTTGATAAGTTTGATTGATAAGGACAAATCTAGCAACCCCTAGTGGTTGATTTCAAGCAAACTTTCAAGCGCTGTCATGCACTGTGCACGACAGGCAGCTGTGGCTCAGAGATAAAGTGGGTCGTCTGCTAATTGGAGGATCGGCTGTTGCTGGCAAAGCTGAGCCATTTTTGTGTGACTGATTGGTTGCTGAGTAGCAGATGGCACCTTGTATAGTGGCCTTGTCCATCAGTGTATGAATGTGTTTGTGAATGGGTGAATGTGATCGTGTATAAGCGCTTTTAGTGGTTGGAAGTCTAGAAAATGCTATACAGTGCAGTCAATCAATTATTTACCAATCAGGTCTGGTAGTTGCAAGCCTGGCATACTGTTTATCCCGGCCTTACTGAATTACAATTATCTTGTTTTGGTGTATTCCAGGAGAGTAGAGCATCACTGTTAAAACGGACACTGGCAGTCCGAATTAAGGAAGGATGTCCAGTAGACTGAGGCCAGTGTGTTTTTAACTGCTGCAATGGGAGTACTGCATATGTACAAAGGGCAGCAGTGCAACAATGTGCTGGGCATGTTTTTTTTTGGTTTTTTTTTGAGCAACCTGATTTGAAAATGTTCAACTTTTGAAAAAAAAAAACCTCATCGCTTCTGCCATTCAGTTATAGTGCAGGGTGGACAAATACCGCAAGGACAAACCATCACATCTGACATGTACAAGAGCTAAACAACAACAACAGAAGAGAAATCTGTTAATATAGTGTGTAATTGTGTTTCCTCTCATGAACCCACACAGACCGGCGTGTCTGTTCTCTCTCCCTACTTCCTTCAGCCTTCCCCTCATCCAAAGCAGGTACTGTGCCACAAACATGTTTACTCCCGCAGATATTCTGTATCATAGCAACCAGATAGAACCAAAGCATCCCAACTAAAAAAACACTGTGCCTCTAAAGCATTCTGAAATGCTTCCAGCTGGAGGAGTACCTTGAATTTTCAGCTAGGAAAAAAAACACTTTGGTGTACAGGGGCCTAAAATAGCTTTCCTGCATTTCACCACATGGCCAGTGAGTGGACATGGATCAAGATGTAGTGTCACTGTTTCTGTTCATACACACAATTTTGCACCGGAGGTGAGTCATCAGTTGTTCATTTGATAGGCTGATAAGGGCTGGTCAGCCTTCTGTGTGAATGTTAGACTTGTACTCTCTGCTGTGGCTAAGGTGGTACAGTGGTAGAGTGGTCATTGTTTATTACAAGGTCAGCGGGTTAATCCCTAGATCCTTTGTCCACTTATTGTAGTTTCCTAGAGCAAGACATTGAACCCCATGTTGTTCCTGCTGGGCACTGCACTGCCCACTGCACACCACAGGTGTACAAATGAGTCTGTGTGTGTGTGTGTGTGTGTGTGTGTGTGTGTGTGTGTGTGTGTGTGTGTGTGTGTGTAAACAGGTGAATGAAAGGCACATAAAGCGCTATGTCCAGTAAGGAAAGGATAGGATAAGATAGTATAAACTTTAGTAATATCCGAAGGGAAAACTCATTGCTACCATGGTCAACATACAACAGCAAGGAATAAAACAAGTAAAATACATCATACAACAATAAATATAACACCAGGCATAGCGTAATAGTCTACCACAATGACAAAAGTAAAATGCTAAAACTATTTGTTAAACTGCCTCTGATAATGAACTAAAAAGAAAATGATAGATAATAAATAAATGAAATTTAAAAATTAAATCCATCTAAAAAATAAAAATTTTGAAAAGAGAGGAAAAATACACTTTTAATGATGTGTGATTATGCAAAGCGTAAAATTAGCCATGCCACCTCTGGCAACGTCAAACGCAGACTACAATGACAGCAGCTAAAATGCCATAACAGTGACAAGAAAAACAACACTGATAAAAAATGTGATTGCTGCAGGAACAAAAAACCTCCTAAATCTCTCTGTGGAGCATCTGGGTGGTAGGAGCCATTCATTCCTGCCACTTTCTACAAAAGTGCTGTGCAGAGGGTGGTCCTCCAGTGACAAAATGCTCCCCTGAGCTTGCTCATAGTTCTCTGCTCTAAGATGACCTTCAGAGAACTACGGCTCAGACCAAAGGTAGAACCACACAAAACTGCAGTCCATTAACAATCCAGTTAGAGCAACGTGTTTAAACAGATGTAATTTGTCACATTCTTCCTTAATATCTTATCTGTAGAAACCACCATCTGATTGTTTAAGCTGAAAGTCAGCTCATCGACACCAGCTGAACCATGCAGGGCACATTCACTCCACCCAGGGGCAGTCTGTAGATTAGCACCTCCAATGGAGCCAAGACTGCTGACCCGTGATACTGTAAAGGGTCATGTTGGTGAGAAACTATCCCAGTGGGGCACACTGACAGGCCCTGACACAACAGGCAGCACTGGAAGCCTTTGTTCAGGTTTATTTGTTATTTATTATTTTTTGAAGTTCAAGCTGTAAAGGGCAACAGAAGCCAATTTTCTGGTGTCGTGGTTCTCTCACAGATGATAAGGGACAAACACAACTCCATAGCATTGTGTCACTCTACAACACCTGCAGCAAAAGGAATTGGAAAGTACGGCAACTCTCGTTTATCAGTCCCTCTGATAAGGAAATACAGTTGTTAGCAAAGGCTCCAAGAAATGCACCAACAGGGAAATCAGACTCTGATTCTGCAGAGCACAGACAATAAAACACCTGCAGACAGCTGAGCTACTGAAAAGGCAGACACTGGAAAAATGTGTCACTCCTGATGAGTTTGAAATGTATGCCTCAACCTGCAGCACATTTAAATATATGGCTAAGAGCTTACTTGTCAAGCTTCACAAATCTCTCAGCCATAAAACTCCCATTTTTAAGGGGGTGAGCTATAGGCAGCCCATCATAATATGAGAGGCGTATTATGGCAGGCTGTTAGTGCATCAATCAAACACTCGCTGTCTGTCAATCAGTGTCATGTCTCTATTTAGAGAGTCATCATTTCATGATGACAATAACATTTTCCTGCAATATTTTAATCATCGCTTCGTGCATCATTTTGTGTGTCTTCTATTTAAGCATCGACTTTTATTTATTCTTAAAAGTTCATGAGCAGCTGTAGCAACATAGATTTTCTTTTTTCTTGAGTGTAACAAGAGGATGACCATAGAGTATGGGGTGAAAGGGAAATACTTTATAACCAGTCACACATAAGTTTTGCAGTGCAAAATTCATTAAATATTATGATTAAAGAGCAACCTTTAGTTAGAGAACCCAATGAATCAGTGAGTGAGAAAATTCTAATTTACAGAGACTAGATTTAAAAAAAAAAAAAAAAAAAGAATAAATAAATACATGTCTGTCCATTGAACCATTATGAGGCTGTCAGTTTGGTACACATTACAAACTGACACATACATTGAACTATCCTGTTACATTTGGAGTATAAAATATACAGGTTAAAATGTGTTTAAAATGTTGTCTGTGCTGTCTGACCCTTAGACCCCCATACCAAAACTACTTAAGGGAGACATGCTGGAAGGCACACCATGTTAAACTAGCTTCTTGAAATATTGTTTGTAACTCCATTACCAGATGAGGAATAAAAGATCAAATGTTTTTGAATTGTCTTGTCCTGTAGGCACATTTTTTCTCTCTTTTTTTGTCCTTCCTCAGGGGATAATATCATCTGGTAGATCACCCCTACGAGAAGATGTCTTGAGCCACTTTTATTTTTCTAGTGGTTCTGCAGACTAAATTATGTGAGTGTGAATGCTGATATTCCCTCGTTCTGCTGGGGGACTTCAATGCTCACGTTCACAGTAACAGTGAGACCTGGAAGGACGTGATCGGGAGGAATGCCCCCCCCAGCTGAACCCGAGTGGTATTTTGTTATTGGACTTCTGTGCTCACCACAGATTGTTCATAACAAACACTGTGCTCAGGCATAAGGGTCTCCATATGTGCATTTGGCATCAGGACACCCTAGGCCACAGTTTGATGATCGACTTTGTAGTCATGTCGTCGGTATTGCGGCCACATGTCTTGGACACTCGGGTAAAGAGAGCGGCAGAGCTGTCAACCGATCACCACCTGTTGGTGAGTAGGCTCCGATGGTGGAGGAGGACACTGGTCAGAACTGGTAGATCTAAACACATTGTGATGGTCTGAGGGGAATGTCTGACAGAGTCTCCCATAAGAAGGAGCTTCAACTCCCACCTCCGGGAGAGCTTCGCCCATCCCAGTGGAGGCGGGGGACATTGAGTCCAAATGGGCAATGTTCCATGCCTCCGTTGTTGAGGCGGCCGATCAGTGCTGTGGTCGTAAGGTGGTCAATGCCTGTGGTTGCATCAACACCCGAACCCATTGGTGGACACCAGCGGTGAAGGATGCCGTCAAGCTGAAGAAGGAGTCCTATCGGGCCTTCTTGGCCTGTGGGACTTCGGAGGCAGCAGACAGGTACCGGCAGCCAAGCGGAGCGCAGCTACGGCGGTCGCCAAGGCAAAAACCCAGGCATTGGAGGAGTTCGGTGAAGTCATGGAGAATGACTTCCCGGACGGCTTCGAAGAGGTTCTGGACCACCATTCAGCTTCTCAGTGGGGGGAAGCAGTGCTCTGTGTACACAGTGTATGGTGGGGATGGTTCACTGCTGACCTCGACTCGGGACGTTGTGGATCGGTGGAAGGAATACTTCGAAGACCTCTTCAATCCCACCGACACACCTTCCAAACAGGGCCTGGGGACTCATGAGTGGGCTCTCCCATCTCTAGGGCAGAGTTTGCCGAGGTGTGCAAAAAGCTCCTCGGTGGCAGGGCCCCAGGGGTGGATGAGATCTGCCCAGAGTTCCTTAAGGCCCTGGATTCTGTGGGGTTGTCATGGTTGACACGACTCTGCAGCATTGTGTGGACATCAGGGGTAGTGTCTCTGGACTGGCAGACTGGGATGGTGGTCCCTCTTTTTAAGAAGGGGGACCAGAGAGTGTGTTCCAACTATAGGGGAATCACACTCCTCAGCCTCCCTGGTAAGGTCTAATCAGGGGTACTGGCGAGGAGGGTCTGCCGGATAGTTGAACCTCGGATCCAGGAGGAGCAATGCAGTTTTCATCCTGGTCGTGGAACTGTGGACCAGCTCTTGATCCTTGGCAGGGTCCTTGAGGGTGAATGGGAGTTTGCCCAACCAGTCCACATGTGCTTTGTGGACTTAGAGAAGGCATTCGACCATGTCCCTTGGGGAGTCCCATGGGGGGTTTCCAGGAGTATGGGGGATTGGATCCCCTGATACAGGCTGGCTTGGTCCACATTGCCGGCAGTAAGTCAGACTCGTTTCCGGTGAGGGTTGGACTCCGCCAGGGCTGCCCTTTGTCACCAATTCTGTTCATAACATTTATAGACAGAATTTCTAGGCGCAGCCAGGGCGTTGAGGGGGTCCAGTTTGGTGACCTCAGGATTGGGTCGCTGCATCTTGCAGATGATGTGGTCCTGTTGGCTTCATCAGGCCATGACCTTCAGTTCTCACTGGAGCAGTTCGTGGTCGAGTGTGAACTGGGATGAGAATCAACACCTCAAAATCCGAGGCCGTGGTTCTCAGCCAGAAAAGGGTGGAGTGCCCTCTCCAGAATGGGGGGGGGGGGGTCCTGCCCCAAGTGGAGGAGTTTAAGTCCTCGGGTTCTTGTTCACGAGTGAGGGAAGGATGGAGCAGGAGATCGACAGGCGGATCTGTGCGGCATCTGCAGTAATGCGGATTCTGCACCAATCTGTCGTGCTGAAGAGGGAGCTGAGCCGAAAAGCAAAGCTCTCGATTTACCGGTTGATCTTCATTCCTACCCTCACCTATGATCACAAGCTTTGGGCAGTAACTGAAAGAACAAGATCACAGGTACAAGCGGCCAAAATGAGCTTCCTCCATAGGGTCGCTGGCCTCTCCCTTAGAGACAGGGTGAGAAGCTTGGTCATCCGAGAGGAGCAGAGGCTCTCTCGGAGTATCGGAGTAGAGCCTCTGCTCCTCCGCGTTGAGAAGAGCCAGACGAGGTGGCTTGGGCATCTAATTAGGATGCCTCCCTGGTGAGGTGTTCAGGGCACGTCCCACCGGTAGGAGGCCCCGGGGAAGACCCAGGACACGTTGGAGAGACTATGTCTCCCAGCTGGCCTGGATCCCCCAGGAAGAGCTGGACGAAGTGGCTGGGGAGAGGAAAGTCGGGGCTTCCCTGCTTAAGCTGCTACCCCCGCGACCCGGGAGGGGGGTGGCTGGGGGTGGCTGGGGTGGCTGGGGTTTAGGTGGCTGAAAACTAATCAATGAAGGCAAACTTTACTCAGTGTCATTTGATTATATGTACGTGACACGGTGGTTTTCAATCCCGTGGTTAAATGGAACTTAAACTTAATAAAATGTAAATGGCTGAATAAGAAACAAATGTATCCCCCCAAACTGATCTTCACACCAGGTTGTAAACATGTTTATTTCTGCTGTAAATTAATTAATTAAAGCTAGTATGCATTTTTAAGTGGTATAAGTTGGGGCGAAAAGTCAAGTCCATCCTGCCAGATGGCTCAGGGGTGTGTGTGTGTGTGTGTGTGTGTGTGTGTGTACAGTTTTGAAGTGCAGGCTGTCAGGCTCGGAGGCTGGGCCTTAATTCATGGTTTGGTTTGAGCCCAAATGATATAATACTTGATCAGAGAGAGGGCGGACTATAGGGAGCAACAGAGTGTGTATTTGATAATGCATCTGTGCACACACATCTCTTGATCCGTCCTCTCAGACTGAGTGGGGTGTATGAAGTGAATTAGAAGGAAGTAAAAGATTGCTTCACTGCTGTGCTATAGCAATCAGTGATGCAGCAGGACACTTAATGTACGCCCTGCCATCAGAAAACACTTCCACTTGAATTAATTAAAGGAACCATCCTGGTCACAAGACAAGGCTCTACAGCTATGCACCGATTTATATTCGTTATGAAAAGTACATTTACTCAAGTATCACACTCAAAGAAGTATTCATTGATATAAAGAGAGTCCTTGCATAAAATTACTCTGTCTCCGCAGTGGAAAGACACCATTACTTTTAAGATTGGTGCTACATGAGTGGAAACTGAGAAGAAGGACGCTACTACCAGAATACCCTGCTCCTCACCAGACCAATAAATGCCGGTGGGTGACGTAATGTGAACTCCATGTCATACTACAGTCAAACAGAAAGGTTCAATATGTCTCTGAAAACATTTGAGGCGACAAATATGCAACTCACTGACAGAATTTTGGTTTGTATTTGATCAGTGCTGGGCGGCACGGTGGCATCGTGGTTAGCACTGTTGCCTCACAGCAAGAGGGTTCCTGGTCCTTCCCCAGTGGGGGCCCTTCTGTGCGGAGTTTGCATGTTCTCTCCAGGATCTCCGGCTTCCTCCCACAGTCCAAAGACATGCAGCTTAGGTTGATTGGTGACTCTAAATTTCCCTTAGGTGTGAAATTGCCCTTAGGTGTGTCTATATGTGTCGGCCCTGCGATAGTCTGGCGACCTGTCCGGGGTGTACCCCACCTTCCGCCCGATGACAGCTGGGATTGGCTCCAGCCCCCCCAAGACCCTTACGAGGACAAGCGGTTACAGAAAATGACTGACTGACTGACTTGATCAGTGCTGCTTCATTTTACAGTTTGTTCCAAGGGCAGAAATCCCGGTGGCACACAGAGGAGAGAGTGTCTCCCCTAATAATATCATTGTAAAAGATAACTATATAATATAATATATTTTTGAAGAGTATAAAAATTTTCGTTAAAACGATTTTGGCTCATTATTGATGTCAACAAAACACGAGAGATTGTCGTTGGGAGCTAAGGGGAGGACCGGGTGCTTACGGAGGAACAGGGGAAGTTTTTCTGTTTTATTATGTAATACTTTACAGTAGAATTTTTTTATTTTGTTTATGCGGTCACAATTTATAACATCAATTTATAAAGTATAATGCATATTGAAGTTGCCCTACAGGTGGTGGCATACATGTCGTCTTGTTTTGAGGGACACTGAGACATTTTTAGACACTGAAGGTTCAGCACTATAAGGCAAGATGCAAAGGAACACATAACACGCCTACGTGGCCTTGAATTGGAAGTAATGATGGTTAGTGAGGTGGTTGCAATAGAAATAAAGCTTCTAATGGTTTGAACATCCGTCACTTTGCTTCACACAGGTCACAGAACATCACTCAGTGGAAACCAATTAAATTCTGTGCAAATGAATACAACTATCACTTCAGCAAACATGTAACTTTTAGTTACCTCTTCAGCATGTATTTGTTTGTTTTTGTATGTTGTTACTTTAATCTCTGTATAGCCATGGGTCTCTAGAAAGGGGGTATATAAATCCAAGCTAATGTTATTATCATTATTAATGTACAGAATGATCATATAAACATTATGTGGCATTGTTACATTCACACTATTAGATACCAACAGTATATAAACATCCAGCTGCAGCATTTCAATCTAGCATTCTGACGTACCTTTACATTCAGTTAGTTATTGCTACTCTTACATAAGAGGAGGATCTATTCAATGCAATTCAGTTCAATTTATAAAGCCCATTATCACAAATCACAATTTACCTCAGAAGGCTTTACAGCATACAACTTCCCTCTGTCCTTCGATCCTCACAGCAGATAAAGAGACAGTGGTAGGCTAGTTGGTATGGAGTAGGATCACGGTATCAACACAACCATGATCCAGGTGCAGCCATAATCCACGGAATATACGAAATAGGGGAGCACCAATGTTCTGGAGTCTCGAGTATTTCTGCTTATGATGCAGCTTTGTAGTTTGTTTGATTTGATTTTGTTTTGAACTTTATTTATTTCATATATGTAAAAAAAAATGTAGAATGAAGTAAAAAGGATTTAATATAGTTATATACAAACATACAAATATATCTGAAAAGGACTGGGAGGAAGTAAAAACTTATTAAATCCCACTCCTTCTCCATTAGTTATTGAAAAAAAATGCTTTGCTTCCATTTTCTTAAAAAAAGACATTTCTATACAATATTCTATGTGCAACATACCTTTATCTTACTTATGTGGTACCATTTAGCCATTTAACAAAGCAGCAACAGCTACAATACAGCTGCATAGAAAAGTCTGTAAAGGGCATAATTGTTATGTAATCATCATGCATCTCCCTTTCATTTAGGCTGAAATCAGTCAAGCAGAACAAATAACTAAATGTGCATTTTGCTTTTCTATCTGATTGCCATGGCAACATAGTGACTGTACACACCCGGCCTGTCAGCCAGCGTTTACATGTGCTGTTCTAAACATAACAGGCATTTAGAACGGCCTTCCTCTGAGAAATCCTCTGCCACACAGAGTGATGCATTTCACACTCTGCTCTCACACAGCACAATGATGTGGCTGTTAGTCTCTACGTAGTCTCACTGGCTAAGGAAAAGAAAAAAACAGAAAAACAAACCAAAAAGATGTCAAGACACAAAAATCACTGCGATGAGCATTTAGAAGACATTCCTGTCTGCATGTTTCATGTCTTTGATCTGGGAAGGTTTTACATATTTGGGCTTTGCTTACTTCTTATAATAATAATAATAATAATAATTGTTTTATTTATATAGCACTTTTAAAAACAGATTTTACAAAGTGCTATGACAAACATAGCAAAGCAAAAATGATAAACTGCAATACAACAACGGAAAACCAGACAGCGGTATTGAACCAAAGCAGGAAAAAACTAGGGTAGAGTTTGGATAAAATTACAACCAGAGAACAAATAATGTAAAAGGTAGGACACATCATGTCAATATAAAATAATACAAAGAAATAAACCAAAACAACAACAATAACAAATAAAATGAAATAAAACAGATAAAACATAAATTAAAAAGGTAAAATGTATAACAAATAATTAAAAAGACGACATTATGTAAACGCAAGTCTATGAAAATGGGTTTTAAGAAGTGATTTAAAAGAAGTCACTGATTCTGCAGCCTTATCTCCTCAGGCAGGTTGTTCCAAAGACGAGGGGCCCTGATGGCAAAAGCTCACTCACTTTAGTTTTAAGCCTCGACTTCGCAACGACCAGAAGGGCCCCACCTGAGGGTCTCAGGCTGCAAACTGGCTAACAAGGGGTCAAGATTTCTGTTATGTAGCTTGGGGCCAGACCAGGGCGAGCTTTAAAAGTGATCAGTAAAATCTTCAAATCAATTTTAAAACTAACAGGGAGCCAATGCAGAGAAGTGAGGATTAGGTGTTATGTAATGTCGTCTGTTAAAACCAGTGAGAATATGTGGACATGCAGCTTTTTTTTCAGTTAAGTAAATTGTATGTTGAACTATCTACCTTTCAATGGGACCATCCTGCTTCACTGATTAAATGGAAATATGCATTCTACTTGTTACGCTCGGATGACGCTCTATTTGTGTCTTGTTCCTCTATAAATAAACAAATTTATTTAATTCTATAAAGTAGAGTCGGTGCTGCAGTGCACAAATATATGACATACACCGGCATGCTTCCAACAGTTTGTGTTCGGCCCTTTTCTGTTTCAACTCTATAAAGAAACGGTTTACCCAGTTTAGTGTGCAAAAAGTTGAGACTGATCTTAACCCATCCAAAATCTTTGGGGTGAAGTGAACTGTGAGCCTGGCCCTATTACCCATAATCAGTCCTGGACCTCAATAATGCTCTGATGGTTAAATAGAAGCAATCCTGCAGCCATGTGGAAAATATGAATTTGTATTGTAGACTTTTTTTTCTTCTTGAGTATTTCCTTAGAGAGATAATAGCTTCATATTCTTAGCATTCTATCCATGGTAATTTTGTAGTGAAACGTTTTCTATGTTTTCTGAGCCCACTTGATGGCCCTCTGTGTTCAATAAAGATTTTAAAGCAAACTGAATTACTATTTTCTGGGCTGTTTTCTTTAAACGCAGAGTCTCATCTAGTGGGCTCTGAATTTTTTTAAATGGTTCATTTGGCCATCACCGAATTTTGAACAGTGTATTCCCAGGGTTCACATCATTTGTCGAACTCTTGTATTATTTGACATGTTAACATCATGTAAATGCCTGTTATCTTTGCTATGTCACTTGTTCAAGTCACCAAAATACTGTTCATTTAATTAAGGCCTTCAGCACACCAAGAGGATATATTTTGCTCAGTTTATTCTACCTGTCCAACATGGTCCAACATTGAGCTGCTGATAGCCTACCTTCCCAGTGAACTCACGTCACTCAGTCACAATTTATCACTTGGTTCAATTCCAGAACCATAAATAATTGCAAGACTTCCATTACACCTGGCAATAACGTACAGCATGATATGATTGAGTTTGGCGGTCTGTAACTATATGCCATCTAGAGTCAAGTTCATTAGTGAAATGAGCTGTGATGTTTGATATGAACGAAAACAATATCATGCACGGAGCTCTTACTAGAAACACTTATAAACCACTGGTACAGTTGAATTAGGTTTATACCTGAAATTAAAATGCTACTTCAGTGTGCATTTGAATTTGATTTCTTATCCCTTCACCGAAATGAAAATGCCCAAGCAGGGTTTCAGCAGTGGCATCCTTAGTCAACACCTGCTTGCTTTCTAGGCACGTTTATTGAGACAAATATGTTACAATTTGTTCATCTTTGGTTGACTCAAGTAGTAGAGCTTACTTCTTAGATTCATTATTTGCCTTAAAACCTTTTAGAGAGTCAGTCAAAGAAGAGAGAGACATCTGCGGTAAATGCTGCAGTGGATGAACTCCCTGCTGAGTAACTTAACAGTCACAAAGAAGCTTTCTGTCCAACAGAAGTCTCTGGTGGTGAATAATCCTATGTGTGTTTTGTGATTTTAAGTATACAGCACATTGTAACAGTGGTTTTGAAAAGTGCTCAAAAAACTTTCTTATTATTATAATTATTATAAATGTTTGGTTGCACCACCTGTGATTTCACTAAAAAGCACCTCTCCTTCTGCCTCACATCCCCATCTACAAATGTCTCTCTGTTACAGAGATATGCCTACATTTCCCCTCTATGCCCCACGACAGAACGCTCTGTGCCAGAGAGGAGGGAAAAAGGGAGAGAAATTTTTGAAAAACACTATAAAAATAAACTTTCTCATTATCATAATTATTATTATAAATGTTTGGTTGCACCACCTGTGATTTCACTAAAAAGCACCTCTCCTTCTGCTTCACAATCCCATCTACAAATTTCTCTACAGATGCCTATATTTTCTCTCTATGCCCCACGAGAGAAAGCTCGGTGCCAGAGAGGATGGAAAAGGGGAAACAAATTTTCAAAAACACTACCAGCACTAAAGGCAGATTACCCTCAGTTGCTATGGCTGGCTGGGATATATCAATCAATAAATACAAACACTGTTGATTTCTTCCTGTTTTACTGGCATGACAAATGTTTTGGTTCCTTAAATGTAGATGTAGAATGGGTAGGCCTCTGTCCTCTCTGCTCTGCAGGAGCTGCTGCTGACAGACGGCTGCTTCTGTAGACAAAGACAGTGAATGCAGGTCAGAGTCAGTGTGGATTTAAAAAGACTATCTCCATGATGACCATAGTAACAGTACCAGTCGCATAGGGCAACCAAATATGACAATGTCTGTAACAAGAAAAATCTCCATGTGTGTAAAATGATAGAAAAGTGTTAAGCGACACTTTTTTTTCTGTTGAAATTACATAATTTCTGTCAAGCAACATTCTGAAAGTGTTGCATGCCCAAACACAGATCAAGCTTAACAGTTAAACTGACCTAATCTGACTTTAACCCAAACACTCACACACACTCACAAAAGCCTCCTGTTTGATTCCAATTTCATTTCATCTGTCAAAAACTGGTTTGTTTTAACCATGACCTTAACCTCTACCAAATAGTTATAATTTTAACCCAGATGACAAACGTAGCTTCATTTTAGAAAAGTTCTTATTTCTACCCAAATCCTGATGTTTTCCTAACGCTGACCAAATTGTTTTGGTGCATAAACTCAAACAAATCTTGACCCAAAAGGTGTTTTATTTTTTGAAAGGCTGAACCAGAACAGTTTTGGAAGGTACTGACAACAGATTTTGTCCCGTATAAGTGTAAAGATCGGTAAAAGTCAAGTCAGGACAATTACAAACACAGAGAATAAGTACCTGACTCTGAAGATCCCCCAGCTCTATAGAGCATCTTTGCATCTTTAAGATCATTGTTTTGGTTTTACTCTACTTCCTCCCCATAGCTGATTTTAGGACAAGATATTTCCCTCAAATAAAGGGGAGTGAATACTGGACTTTAGTCATTCATTTGTCAGAAACACAACTCTAAATGAGTGACAGTGCTGCTTGGTATCTCCTTGATCTCAAAGTAAATGGACCTGGAATGGACCTGCACTTGTATAGCTCTTTTCTAGTCACTACTCAACATAAGCAACTGTCTTTCTAACATGGTCCATATAACAGCTTCATAAGTTGTTTGCACATTTAAAAAATACATCAACAACAAAATGAACATTTCTGTATGAGTTACTCACTCATTGCCTATTACCTTAAATTTGTGTAGAAAGCATTATTTTCGCATGGCTCCATGGTGACAAAAATCCAAAATAGGTGAACTTTCTTTGTGAATTGAAGTAAATGAGGTCCTTATTTAACAACAGCAAAACTTTATCAAAACATCCATTAACAAACTAACAACTTATGCAGTGTAATCCAAGTCTCATTTATCCAGCCGTATGTTCAGGGCTTTCTAAAACACATACAAATTTACTAAAATGGAGCAATATAAAACATTAGTCTGTTCTCATTCTGCAGTCGTCAAATACCACCTCTTTTAATGTGATTTTGGTGTAGGATCCTTACACCTTTTCCTTTCTCTCAACTGTCCTATAAATAAAGTGAAAATGCCCCAAAAAAATAATCGTCAAAAAAAAAAATACTGTATAAAAACTTGATCTGAAGAATAAACAATAAAACACTATGCGATAATGTAAAATAATTTATTTTATTTTTTTAAAGATATTTTTAAGGGTGCTTTTGCCTTTCATTGATAGGACAGCATGAGGGTGAAAGGGGGAGTGAGAAAGGGGATGACATGCAGCAAAGCCCTGAGGCTGGAATTGAACCTGCAGACACTGCGGCGAGGACACACTCTAAACATGGGGTGCCCGCTCTATCCGCTGAGCCACCAGGCACCCCAATAATGTAAAACAATAAGATAGTACAAATTAACTTTGTAACTGAACTGAGAATACAATAGTTTTGAAATTCTGGGCTGATACTAATGTTTTTATATTGTTGATTGTTTTAATTTTTTGTTTATTTATTCTTCCTTTGGGAAACAGAAATCTACACTATGAACAACTGAATCATTTTAGTTAAAGTTATTAAGCTCTTTATTACACTACCTTTGAATGAGCACAAATTCAGGGATCCAATTTATGAAACAACCGTCAAAATAACCTCCTTTCACGTGAAAAACAAGCAAAAAGCCTTTTTTTAAAAAAAAAAGAAGCTTGCTATTTTTAACATAATTCGCTCTCTAATATCTATTTTATATTGATGTGAAAACATCAACAAATTTCTTCTCCAAAACGCTGCATTTATTCAAGATTCTCGCCAAAAGCTACATTTTACAAGATTGCATTGAACACATCATGAAAACAATATAGTTGACCTGCGTCCAGTACTCATTTTCACTGAATAGAGCTTGAACATATCTTAAAAATTCAATCCAGTGCAACCTCTGTGAACTGTTAGTTGTGACCACCGGCTGCTTGGAGGAAACATTAATTAGCCTGACCTCTCCACCTGCTGATGTCAACACTCATTGGTTGATTTTTTTTTTCTTTCTCTCCACATTTTACACTCCACTCAGTGATGTAGTGTTGAGGTGGGTCTTCTGCCAGGTGGATGTGCTGGTTACAGAGGAGAAAGTAGGCATACTCTCTATCCCAGTGGCTTTGTGGCTGATAGGTGGGTGGAAAAATATCCTGACGTCTACTTGACTTGACATCGTGCATTGTTCAGACTGTGATGACTCACTGAAACTTCTTTTTTTTTGTTTATGGGCATAATCCATCACTGCCACTGATGGAATGTTAACTGCTTAGTTCACTTGTCACAAGGAAAACTACTCAGCATGCAAACAGTAGTTGAATATATTTTGCAGTTGTGGAAAATAACCCTGATGATGTCATCCGGATAATCTGGGCTTAGGTTTGAGACTGAAATATTCAACATATCTGTTACATCTATTGTGGTGTAGCAAATGGTATTATATAAGATGCTATCCAGTAGCATCAGGGGAAATGTAAGATCCAGTGTTTTCATAGTTTGACCCTTTATTTTTTCTTAGTCCAATTGCTTCAGAATGTAGAATTAATACTGCAATGCAATCACATCCACAAAGGCTTTAGAGAGCATCAGCATCATTTGGTTGCTGGTTGCCTCGGCAGCCGATGCAACCAGCTGTGAATAGAATTACACTAATTAGGCTTCAGTTTTTCTAGGCTCTTTGAAATGATGGGTTTGTATGTGTGAGCGTGTGAGATGGAATAGGTCATCACCATTCATTATAATGAGTGTTTGTGCACAAACTTAGAGGTTGTATACATGTTCTGTCACACGTGTGCTGCTCATTCTCAGTAGCCTCAATGTGTCTACGTGTGTGTGTGTGTGTGTGTGTGTGTGTGTGTGTGTGTGTGTGTGTGTGTGTGTGTGTGTTTGTGTGCTTGAGTGAGAGAGAGAGCTGCATCTTGTTATTTGTCTGATGAGTTTGTGTTCACCTGTAATTAATCATGTAGCTACAAATTGTAGAATCATTAGCTTAATGCGCCCATATAGTCATTTGGCCCACTCTTACTAACACTGTAATGGATTCAGACTGTTTGCCTTTAATACAAGCTTTCCTTCATGTCTTAAGAGAAATAAAAAGGGAACTCAATGATTTGTCTTTATTACACTCATGCATATCTTTTCTTTATGTAACATTTTGTATCTGTCCTGTCAAAGCCACGTAACTCTAAAACATCACTTTTTCGTGAGTTAAAGGGATACTTTGCTGATTTTCAACAAGCTTTGTTTCAAAACATTGTGGGTAGTATGTAGAGTATGTAGTATGTAGTAGATGAACTGTAGGAAACTTCCCTCCACCTAAACAGTGCCTGGATGTCCCTCCTCTCCGACAGCAGGGTCGTGGCTCGTCCTCTAGTTGAAGTTAAAGTTGAAGTTGATGTATTCTTGGGCAAGATCCTGAACCACAAATTGCTCCCAATACTCATCATCAGAGTGTGAGTGCATGTGAATGGTCACCAGTGTGTGAATGGGTGAATGCGACGTGTCGTGTCAAAGAGCTTTGAGTGCTCAAATGAGACTAGAAAAGCACTATAGAAGTAAAGTCCATTCACTCCACCGAATGACGTAGGTTGCTTGTTTTGGGGCTGTTGATTTAACTGCAGGCTGTACTTCTGCAGTTTTTTATTGCCTGCTAACTGTGCCGCCACCACAGACACAGCAATGCTAGAGCTGATCAAGAGACTGACCCACCTCTCTCTCTCTCTGTCTCTCTCTCTCTCTCTCTCTCTCCAACTCAGACAAAATTTGTTCAAGCGATAAAACTAGGCATTGTTGATCGAATATAAAACAAAATTATGTTACTGAGTTGACTCTATCTCACCTAAAATCTTTTCAGAAACATATTTTAACGCCCTCTTTAGCTGTAATAGTGAGAGTTTGTGAGCAGGAAGTTGGTGCCATACTGCTTCCTGCACAGTGGAAATAAAGGTCGAAAAAACTGAGATCAAACAGTAAAACTAAGCAGCCGCTGATCAAATATAAACAGACATTGTGATGCAGAGTTGTATATTTCTCACCTCAAATATTTCAGAAACATGTTTTAGCTGACTGTTAATACAGCATCGCCAGCTGCCATTGTTTCACACAGACCAGTCCATTTCACAAGTGCATGCTGGAGGTTGTAGGTCTTCTCCCTAGAACAAAAAACAGACTTTATCTTTGTGTTCTATGGTCATGTAGCACCGATTTTAAAGTCTTTGGGTCTTTGTAGTGCAGAAACAGCCCAGTTTTATGTGAAGGCTGTCTTTATATCGGTGAAATACTTCTTTAAGCATAACAGCCATTTTCAGGTTTGTGACTTTGCATTTTTCACACAATGCAGTGGTCCTCAAATTGTTTATGTAGCTTTGTGATAAGAATGATTTTGTCAGCCCTTAAAGGAACACTTCAGTTTCCAAGTTTAAAATTACCCCATATGGAGACACATAGTTGTCAGCAGCTAGGAACAAATTGTAACCAGGATCCTGCAGAAACCCCTTATGATAAAAAATGTCCACAGTATTGAGAAAAGCTGGCTACATCCCCCCTCATTCTCCCACATTATATGTTTTGACAGTACTTATTCTGTGGATATCTGATCTTTAAGATATTTTCATTGAATAAATGATTACTTTGTCATAAATATTTTGTATTAATTATGTATAATCTTGGGCAGAGAGGATGATGAAAAAAAACAGAACATCATGTGTTCTCTGGGTGATCCCAGGCACATGAAGGATGAGTATAATTTCCCTATGAATCATGACCCCTGAGATGAAAACGCATGATAGCTTTTACTGTGAGCGTATCTTCTTCTGAGTGTGTCTTTGACATGCACTCCTTGTTATGCCATATATTCAAAGGAACTAATGGAGACTGTAGTGGTTTTGTGTTGTTTGGAGTGCTTGTGACTGTGTGTCTGTGTGCTTGGTGTGTCTCTTCCTCTTCTGCTGTGTTTCAGGGGCTGTGGCCGCTGTGGTTTTCGGGTGCTGGAGCTCGCAGCACACTTCCTCACCTGCTCCTCATTGGCAATCAACTCTCTGCTGCATATATACCTTGGCTTCTCCCCTGTTCAGTGCCAGATTGTCTGTCCACCTCACAAGTGGTATATCAGCCGACTCTTATGAGTATAGATTTCTGTGTTTCTAGAAATCTCTGCGACCTCAAGACTTTTTTTGCTTATCTTGTATTTGCCTGTTTTCAGTACCTGCCGCCTCAGAGCTCCAGCGCCTCGCCGCCCAGCACCCACCACCTTCATGTTCAGAACCTCATCACTCACCTTCACGGACCAGCACTGCTCCACCAGCTCAACCATTCCCTCCGGCCTCACCAGCCCTCACCACCTACCTCGCCTCACCATCCCTCCAGCCACTCCTGCCTCCTCCGCCATCTCAAGTCACGGATTCCTTCCCCCAACTTCCACTTCCTTTATTCATTCCTCTCGTTTCCGGTACCCCGTACCATTACAGGAGGCACGAAAACTCCATCATCTCCATATAATCATTGGTGCAATCAAGTCTTAAAGGTCCCCTTCATTATGGCAGGGAAGTTACCAACTGGATTCCAAATGTGATGTGTCATTTTGCTTATGTTGAAATATTAAAAAGTAAAATATAAAAAATGTGCAGAGATGAGACAAGAGACAAGCCCTCAGCAATACTTCTGAACACATTCAGTGCTGGCTGATTTTGCGCCACTTTATTTTAGAACTTTCTCAGATCTTTTTCACTAGGCGCCATCTTTTTTACCTTTTTTTAGTCACACTTTTTAAGAAGTCAAACTGGAGCATTTTAGGGGCCAGGCAGCTCTTGTATCTTCCAATATTCTCCTTCTCCTTCTCAGAAAATCTAACTTCGTGTGCATGAAAATAAACCAAACTTTGCTCATAGTTCCAGTCCTATGCTAGAATTTGACAGGAACTAAACTCAACATAACAAAATTTGTTACTTCAGCACGGATATTGATCTTTCTCCAGTGGAAGAACCCTCACCCACCAAGCTAGACTCAGTGGCTGAGGGAGGTGATGATTTACATTAAATGGCTCTTTTGATAAATCTGTAGGAAAGACACTCACAGTGGGGTTTATTTTGTGAAACTGCTTTTTTTCTTATTTTTTGTTTTGTTTGTTTGTTTGTTTTTTGTTTTTTTTATTTTTATGTCTCTATGTGGGTGATTGTTTATGTGTGTTTATGGACACATATGGGTATATTTTATTTAATTCCACTATTGTCTTTCTGGTATGTTGTGTAGAAGTTTGTATGATTTATAAAAACCAATAAAAATTTTTTTTTTTTTTTTAAAAAGAAGATTTCTTCAACAGAAATTTGGGGCCAATATTCCTGATGGTGGCGCTACAGTGACTGTTTAAAGTTCAAAACTATGACGATTCATAACAAATCACCTGTATCACTTTCCCTAAAATATAGGTCCAATGGTGAAGTTACTTCTGTGAATCCTAGTTAAGTCCATCACTTTTTTTGTTCTCAAAAACTGTAGAGCTGATCAAATCTATCTCCTCCCACATCTTTCACACCAAACTCACCGCACAACATCTTCCCATTGTTCCACACAAATGCATTACACTGATTTTCGAATGCTCAAAAATGGAGCCCACAGTGCATCAAAATGCATTACTGTTCAGTGAACAGTACTGTAAACAGCTGCTGCGCATTCTCACTAAATAAGCCTCCAATAGTCATGAAAAAAATAATATTTTTCTGTCGGGTCAGATTAAGTATCTTCAATTTCATAACTCACAATTGTAAAAACTGAATTTTTATAGCATTTTGCATTCTGCCATCATGTAGCCTACAATGGAAAAAGAACACTTCAGCTATGGATCAATCAGTCTTTGTAAAAAGACATTCCAGATGTTTTCTGTGCAAAGTCTCAGAATTTTGTCTCCATAACTGACTTTTTGACACTAGTTTGAAATCTGCCTGTTATGCTGCACCCTGGTGGCTGGCTGTATCATAATGTGGAGTCGCCTGTGAATTCCACACTGGACAGGGAGCTCAGCTCGGTTACATGTTGCCTTGGGGCCACTGCTGCCAAAAGGCACTATCTGATACACTGCAAAATGAGATAAATAACATCACTTTGCAGTGTTTCACGGGGGCGATGGGGGTTAAGATGGATGAACGTTTACCCACTTCATCTACACACACTATTCCACATTTTGTTACAAAGCTGGTTGGAAATCATTAAAGTATCCCTTTAAGTTCAATTTTGATATACTAAATATATATATATCAATTTTGGAATATTTAAAGTAAAAAAAACTGTACTTAATTGTAAAGGTATCATACATTTTCTATCAGTGTACTTAAAAAAAATGTAAATTTCTAGGTAAATACTAAAAATTGCCCAATGAGAAAACTTTTTTCATCATCAGTGGATGGGCTCGATTTAAATGCAGCCAACTGAATCCCCTCTGAGAATATGCATATGACAGCCCAATAAGGGAATTATTTTCAACAGCCTTGAGGTGACTGGGGGTCAAATGCAACCCATTAGACATTTAGTCTAATTCTTTCCCAAAGGGTAGCCTTAAGACTGTCACTAAGGTGTGAAATGCAAATATGTAAGGTGTGGAAATTTTCCTTGGTGGAGGAGCTCAGAGGTCACTGTCGGCTAAGCAGAGTACATTTTCTCAAATATGTAGGACCATGCGGATTAGTGGCAAGAGACCTTTTCAGTCAGTAAGACCCAGACATAGGTCTGGAGTTTCTACATTCACATTTTAATCCCTTCATGCAGAGTAATATGGAACAAGAAGCTACCAAAAAAAAATAACCTTAAATCACCTAAGAAATGCCTTTAAGTCTGTTTTTCCTAAATTTATTTCTTCTCCTGGGCTGTCCAACACAGGCATCATAAAGTGTGACTCATCTGTGACACCCTGGAGAGCCAGAGAAAACACTCTAATTAATGACTCACTTTTCTCAGGTGTTTAATAATAGAGTGGAAGCTCTTGTTTCCAGTTCTTTAGCTGACGTTGAAGAATTTATATTAATAAAATCTAAATATAATTTAAGGCCCCACTTATTGAACACTAACATAGTTTTCATTGGCTCAGTGCCTCCTAAGTGTCCACACCGGGCAACAGGAACATACGGAGTGCCTTGGGACACCTTCCCTGTATTACATCCTTTAATGATGATACTCTCGAACAGATGGACCGCTTTCTCAAATGTTAATTAGCCTCCGCTTGCACTCATTTGGGAAATAGACTTACATGATTTATGGGAAATTTAACACACAACCTGCATCAGATGTTACAGTAGACACCTTTATTAGGAACTGATAATTGAAAACAGTGTTTGTTATATATTTACCAGACCAGTGGCTCAGTCATATTTAATATTTCTCCTGTTCGAAATTCTGAAAGGTGACAGTGGAATTGTTTTTCTCTGTGACCTGCCCACACACTGCTTTGGAATTTGAGGGGGGAACAAACTGAGATTATATAAGACTAGCTGGGTTTCTATTACAAACTCATGCAAAACTTAAGTGTTATTTTGGAAATTTCGATAAAACATAACTGTGAGATGCCTTTCCACTAAGTGATATCATGCAACTTGTCTCGCGATGTTACACGACTTTCCTGTCTCAATAACATTTCAGTAACCATTGTGATGGATGTCCAAAACATTGGCAGGTTTATTCCTATTGCAGCCACTCAGTGAAGCCAATCCAATATTGCCATAATTTCTTTGTCTCGTGTCAGAGTAGAGAAGATCACGGTCTCTTCCTCCATCCACACATACCCAGTCATGTTTTGTAGAATGTCACATGACTTTGTTGTACTTTTTCTTCTTCTTTGGGTTTGTGGCAGTTGGCATTACTGCTACCCGGTGTGACACGTCATATGAGCTATAAAAGCGAAAAAAGTGTTTCCGTTGCAGTTTTGGGAAAGATGGCTTTTTTGAATAATCTAAAATACCTCCTCGTGCCAGCATAAAAACTTATTACTATAAAAAGGAGGTTTTTCGAAATCAAAATGTTGCTATTAGGCGTATTTTGTATTCGCAATTTCATTTTGCAAAATTTGAGACATTTGAGATGGAAACATGCCTAGTCATACAGAAACTGGATAGTAAACTGTAGTGATTTCTTTACTTTTAAAAATCAGTTTATTACAAGTGGAATTTGTATACATATTCAGAGTGAATTTGATGTCATATTTAGGGGGGGATTGGCTTGCTGGAATTTTTACTTTGTTTTTCTAATGATAACCATTTAGATGTTTAAAATGGTTTAAATCCCAATTTGTGTAATGGAATATTTTTTAAAAAGAATGAAAAAAGATGGGTGGTTTCCACTATTCAGACTGTCTGACCTGTTGCAAATCCTTGTAGGATCAAAACGTTCCCATTATTAAACTTTTGTGGCGTTAAGTAAGGTAGTCTAACTGAGTTCCACACCCTAACAGTGTTCCATAAAGGTGACCTTTATTCGCCGATAGCTGAATAAATACTTCCAGCCGTGAATAAATTTATTTGGGTGTCATTTTCATTTCTCCCCCTGTCATTCCCAACCAGGCAGGAGACCTCCATGGCTCAGTATGACCTCATGACTTTGTGTGAGATTTCAGTAAGTTTGCTCTGTGTGCCCACAGCGCCTGATAATAGAGGGAGGGGAGGCTTCAGTCCCAGCTGCAGCTTGACAGTGGAGATGACCAGAGCATCGAGCACACCTTAATTTAGGCCTCTCAGAGTATGACATTAAGTAAGTTCTAGTAAGTAAGATAGTACGTTTTTAAATAGGCCTGTATTATTGTGTTGAATAAATGCTTTTAAATGGGCATATTTTACATCTTTAGCTGGCGATGAGTACTTGGCAGCACTCTGACTGCAGTGGTTCTTTAAGGGGTGGTTTTTTTTAATCAACTTCATTTAGACAATTATGCTGGTTCATTATAAATCTACACGACCACTGTAAATCTATCAAAATCATTGATGGTCCAAACGCTGTTTGCACATCATCCTGCATCCTGCAATGATGGTAGGATTTCACAGATTTGATTCATAATTGGTAACATTTGATTATTTTAAATAAATGATCAGATAAAATACACGAGTTTTTTTTTTGTTTTTTTTTTGACATTTCTATTCTTCTGCGGCGCCACTAGCCAAGGCCAGAGGAATTGTAGGGATATCAGTCCATCCATACATAACACAAACATTCACTTGGACTCAATGATGAACTGATTAGATTTTAGTGGTCATAGGTCAAAGGTGAAAGTCACTGTGACCCCGTCCGTCTCACCCTTGTGAACATGATATCTCAAGAAAACAAGACTTTCTTCAAATTTGGCACAAACATCCAAGTGGACTCAGGGATGAGCTGAGCAGACTTAAGTAGTCGAGGTCAAGGTCACCATGACCTTGTGTTTGTGTCATTCTTGTGAACGTGATATCTCAAGAACACTTTGAGGGGCAGGGCCAGCTCTAGACATTTTGGTGCACTAGGCAGGATTGGGTATCAGAGACGAAGCAGTTCACACTATAAAACTGGCTGGATGTGGTGATGCTGGTGGTGTCTGTTGCCTGACCCACAGTAAAAACATACAGTAATTCCAGACTGTTACACCACTGCATTAAGTCTGTTGTTTCATTCTACTTTATGTAAAGTAGGCACTGAACAAATTAACTTTATTTAATTTGATTAAGAACCTGCATTTAGTAACAAGATTTAACAGTTACATTCAGTAATAACAAAAACAACAATAATGAAAGTAACAATGATAACAGCAGTTACTCAGAGGCCACAAATAATTTTCTAAATGTTCTGCTTCAGAGAGATGTGTAGATTAGAAGGCTCTTCTCCAGCAGCTGCTGGAAGCTTCTGCAAAAGCCACCAGAGTGCATCTGGACAGTTATAGAGGACATTAGCCGATTACTGCACAGGCAAAAACATGTATCTGCAGCAGACAGTGTAAGACAAACACCTACTGCAATGCATCAATTATTTCTTAGTTGTGATTAGTCATTAATCAAATAAAAGAGGATGCACCACAATTAAACAGTAACACATGCCTAACAATATGATTGTCTATACTGGTCAGTTAGTTTCAGCACAATGTCTAACGTACTTACTGGGTAGAAAGAGCAGCACTAAGCAGCCAGCAGCAGCAGCAATTAACTATATAAACTACCAGCTTGACATACAGATGATTCATAAACAGCCCTCAATTCATAGCAGCTACCAAAGCATAATTATCTAATGTCATTATCTTGCTTTGCTTGATTTTAACTGAGATAGCCTGAACAAATGAAACGTCTTCACACAAAACAGCCTTTTCAATGAAATTAAGGAAGACATACCTCTGCATTTGGATCTCTTTTCCTCCTCCTCCTCTATTCTTAGTTTTATAAATGGCGCACCTGAAGGTTTAGACCTTTTTTTTATTGATAAAAAAAAAATGTAAATGTAGATGTAGATGTAGAACTTATAACCTGCCTGTTGACATGTGTCAGTCAGGCTTCTCTCTCTGACATGAGGTGCGTATCAGTAACTCATCCCCAACTTTCACTTTCAATACGCAGCGCCATCAGTGCTTATGGTGTAGGCTGGTCAGGAACACACAGAGAGACGAGGGTTGTATCTGTTCACCAGTTCTATTGACAAGATGATGTCATAGGTCCCGAGTCCGCCACACTTGATCAGTGGCAGTTCAAAAACTGGGTTAATGGGTGAATTTCGCACTTAGGTGTAAAATGTGAAGGACCCTTGGAAGCTGAGTCCTTTGTTTGTGGAAACCAAAGGTAATATGGTCTCAGCTGCCTTTTCTAGCTGACTGGAGTCGCAGCCTGTTCTCACTTCAAACACATCAAATAGCGTCATTCTGTCAGTGCTTTCTGCGTACAAGTGTGACACCAAAAGCCACCTCAATGGAAATGGGTCGCATCACTTGAGAATGCAGACACACGGAACCGGTTGCATGCATATGAAACGCTGCAGAATAGCATCAGGTAAAAATACTGTTGGTAACCACATAACATAATGTGTGCAAATGTGCTCACAGGGCTGGCAGGGCTTACCGTATGGAGGACAGGGTTAGGTAGTAACGCTGCCACAAACAACTGAGCTTCATGCCAGAGTCCAGAGTTCACGTCTCGTGTCGATGTGTTAGTGTGTTTTTTTCCTACATCGCACCATGTGCCTCTTTTGCCTAAACCTAACCATCTGTGACTTTTGTGCCTAATCCTAACCATCGTGCCAGTCCACGCTGTTGTGTAAACATAAGGATCATGCTGCTTTCCGCATGATGTGACATCACAGTTACAGGCTGTGTCATCTCACCATGTGCATTTGTTGACATCACCATAACAGCATCTCAGAGTGTAAACAACTGATGCCCAACACTGACCACATTAGATTTCCACCAGCTGGATACACAAACACAGTGAAGAATCTCATGTACCCACATTACACTAGAATGTGGCCAAAAGACCCAAAATCAGACAAAGACAAAATTGGATTAACAATTGTAGACAATATATCATAAGATACAATAAATAACTGATTGCCATTTCCCATAGGTGCCATGCAGCACTATTGTTGCTGTTTTTAAAGTTCACATTGTTTCAAAGGCCTGAACCTGACACTTGGCACTGACTTCTAAGTAAAAGTGCTTTTATACTCCTTCCATTTGTTTCCACATTGTTAATCTTTGTCTTTTAATGTCATGGCACGCCTCCCAGGCTTTTCTTCTTGGCATTTCCTGACCTCTGCTCTGACAACTAGGTACATTTCAATGAAACCCTTTGTTCTGTCCTTTCATTTTATACACATGCTGTTTTCTTTTTCTTTTTCATTTTACTGTCTTCCATCCATCAGTCTTTTGTTTACTTGAGTCCTCCTCTACTTTTTCTTACCTTCTTTCAGTCAGGTGATTAAAGCACGTACCAGGACACTGTGGCAATCTGGGTTGCCTTGCTCTCACTTTTGCCCTCATCCCTCCATCTTGATTGCTCTCTCTTTGCATCATTAATATCTTGTCTGCCCCTATCACCAGTAGGTGATTCGTTAATTTTTAACAGGGGGAATGGTTCGTTTCATTGAACAACATTAAACTCTCTTAAAAGCCATCCATCTTTATTGTGAATAAAAAGAAAGAAGGGGAAAAAAAGCCATCCAATTTACAGAAACCATAAGTACCAGAGAGTAATTCATTCAGAGACCGAAATAAAGTGCTGACTACCTACCTTTGAAGTGGTTCTGAAGTCTGAATATGCATCCTATCCTTGATTTTTCATATTCCTTTAGTCCATAAGGGTCTACTGATTAGAAGTATCCAAAAGGTTTTCATAAAAAAATAATCCAAGTTGTGAATATCATGTAAAGTGCATGGTAACTGTGTTTATTTTTTTATCAAACAGACTGTAATTCCTCCTACATATGTTCTTTTCTTCCTGCACTGTGTTGTTGGATGTTTGATTTTTTTTACCTTGCTAGCTACAAAACGAAAGTCCCTCTCAGCTTTTCTGTGTATTTTTTACTTGCCTAATAATGTACTTAATAAATTGCCAGCCTGTTCTCACTCGAAACTTGTCAAATAGCGTTGCTCTGTCAGTGCTTTTTGCGTACAGGCATGATACCAAAAGTTACCTTCCAAGTCCAACCAGAACGTCAGCCAGCTGGACAAATAAGAATGTGCTTTGACAAAACTGCTGGTGTTGTTATCATATGCTGGCAGATGGCTGGATGGCAGTGGGTGCGTCCACATGCAACGTGCACAGGTGGTGTCACTTGAAAACACAACCAGGCCTGGTAATAATGCTGCCACAAACACCTGAGGTTCACTTCCTGATGTGTGTGTGTGTGTGTGTGTGTGTGTGTGTGTGTGTGTGTGTGTGTGTGTGTGTGTTTTAAACCTAACCATTTGTGACATTGTTACTTAATCCTAACCATCATGACATTTGTTGTGTAAACAAAAGGACTGTGCTGCTTCATCCCACATCACAGTAACAGGCTGCATCATCCCACCATGATGTCATCCCCCCATGCAAGTTCAAGGCTTTAAGGTAAATCTGTGAATTCCATAGTATTTAAATAGGGAGTGTGTTAATATGAATGTTAACATCTCTGTTTAAAAATCATATTATGATAATGGGAGTGGGTAGCTAGGAGAACTCTGGAAGAAACAGAGGTAACTGTTTTGAATGAATGAATGAATAAATGATCTTTGCCATTATATTCAGGTGTGATGACATTTTGCAATAGATTCTTCTCTACATCCTACATCAATATTCATCAATATTGATGACCCACCTGGAAAAAAAAAAAAAAAAAAAAAGAAATAGTCAACACCATTGAAACACTTAAGAATGTAAAATCAGGTGCTGAAAAATGAAATGCAAATCCAGAACAAGAACATCCAGAACAAACATACTCCTTCCACTTTGACATCTTGTTGGAGGGAAAGATAGCATCAGATTTTAAATAGTATTCAGAGGCATATGATGGACCACAAAAGTACAATTATGAACCAGGTTCAAGAGGAGCAGCTAAGAATTAGGAGATGTAACTGCCATCACAGGGAAACTGAGTTGTTGTGTGAGGATAACCTGTGGAGAACTGGGCAAGTGTTTCGGTGAGTTACCAGCATCAGCTAGGTAATGACAATGCATCTTGTAGGATTGCTATCATATATCAATCCATAACTGAACTAGTGTTGGTAATAATCTACTGGCAGGAGAACTGACTTATTATAGTCTATCTCATATTGCCGAATGTAAGATCAGATCGGCTTAGGTGGCATTGGACCAGATGAAGGGCGTGAAGGGGGAGAGAAATGGAAAACTGTTTCCTGATAAAGTTTTGTTTGGTGAGGTACTTGTGGCGGATGTCTACTGGGTCCTGGTGGAGAATCTCACCCTTAGACCAGACGTGATATGGCTGACACAGTACATAGGCTCTGAAGCATGCTGTATGAATCCCTTTGTGCATAGATAGCCCGCTTGACCTTCAGACAGGAGCATGGCCCTCTCCAGGCCAGCAGACATGAGAATGTTTAGGGCAGGAATTTGAATTAACTATGCTATTTTCTATGCATTCAAAGGATTAAATACAATTAAAGCATTGTGAACCAAGATAATGAAGTAGATATTGATCCTGAGTTTTCAGTGGGGATGGGAAATGTTCATTTTTATGTATATTGATGCCATTATCAAGATTTCTTAACAATCCGAGTCTTAATCAATTCATACTTTCCTATTATTTGGTGGAAAGACAATACATTTTTAACAGAAATGGAATTCATTTCATTTTCACACTTAAGTGTTGGTTAATGTCTACTGTCAATTTCAGTCACTTTACTTTTCAAGTTTTTAGTGATTATTGTATTTCACTTCAAATATTTATACTGAAAAATATTGGCATCAGTAGTTTAATGGTGCGTTATAAGATGATTAGAGATCGTGACAGGATATTTAACAGGTTGCAATTCCATTTCTATCATCCATTTTATATTGCTGGGAAAACAGGTTTCTTACCCAAACAGCTGTTACTCAAATATCTGTTGTTAATGTTATGTTATAGGACCCACAGGACTCAAGTATCTATGAGCTCAATCATTACTGATTTTTGGGTTTTGAAAAAAAGCAAAAGCAGGTCCTCAATAAAAACAGGTTTCAATCCCCATCCATGGTATACAGGAGCTTTTAAAACCCAAGAATTGTTGCTTGTAATCATGAGCTTTTATCTTTTTTATCTTTTTTGAATAAAACTTGACTTTACAAATTTGAAATTGTATAATTATGATTGCAAATAGTATAGCTGATAAGTATTTAGATGTGGATAAATAAGAGACTTGTGTGACAGCCTTGCTAATTCATCTCTGTCTCTGTGCAGCTCTCCCCTGTTTTGTGCCTTGAGAGCCAGGCCATCTGTGCAGCCTGACCCAAGGGTGTGGTATCATCCTATAAAACTGACCATTAAATCTTTCTGCACAGACTGGAACACTTAATTGGCTTTAAAGGAATGGCACTAAGCTGGTTCAAATCATACTTATCAGATCATTCTCATCAATGATCAGTCCTCTGTGCATACTAAGGTCTGCTTCAGAGTGCCACAAGGTTCAGTGCTTGGACCAATCCTTTTTACTTTATATATGCTTCCCCTAGGCAACACATAATCAGAAATCACTCTGTAAATTCCAATTGTTATGCTGATGATACGCAACTATTTCTATCTATGAAACCAGATGAAACTGATCAGTTATCCAGATTTCAAACATGTCTTAAGGACATAAAAGCCTGGATGAGCCACAATTTCTTGATGTTAAATTCAGATAAAACTGAAGTTATTGTTCTTGGCCCCAGTCACCTCAGAAACTACTTCTCTAAGGATATAATTTCTCTAGATGGCATTACCTTGGCCTCTAGCACAACTGTAAGGAACCTCAGAGTTTTATTTGATCAAGATCTATCTTTTGTCTCCAATATAAAACAAACTTCAAAGTCTGCTTTCTTTCACTTGCATTATTTTGCGACAATTAGACATACCCTGTCCCAAACAGATGCCAAAAAATTAGTACATGCATTTGTTGCTTCTAGGCTGGTTTACTGTAACTCCCAAATGTCTTATGTCTCTCCAACTGGTGCAGAACGCTGCTGCATGTGTTCTAACCAGAACCAAGAGAAGGGATCATATTTTTGCTGTTTTAGCTTCGCACTCGCTCCCTAAAAAAATCCAGGATGAATTTAAAATCCTCCTCCTTACTTACAAAGCTCTAAATGGTCAGGCTCCATCCTATCTGTCACAGCTCATAGTTCCTTACCAACCCTCAAGATCACTGCGCTCTGAAAATGCAGGGTTACTTGTGGTTCCCAAAGTCTCCAAATGTAAGATGGGAGCCAGAGCCTTCAGCTACCACGCTCCTCTTTTATGGAACCATCTTCCAGTTTCGGTCAGGGAGGCAGACACCGTGTCTACTTTTAAGGGTACACTAAAGACCTTCCTCTTTCTGCACCAGTTAGAGAGACTTAAGAGATTTGTTGGGGTAACTGGATACTAGGGAGTTACAGCCTAGAATTAACAAATGCGTGTACTAATTTTTCTGCATCTGTTTGAGACAGGATATGTCTAGTTATGCAAGTGAAAGAAAGCAGTCCTAGAGGTTTGTTTTATATTGGAGGCAAAAGATAGATCTTGATCCAATATAACTCCGAGGTCCCTTACAGTTGTGCTAAGGGCCAAGGTAATGCCATCTTGAGAAATTATATCCTTAAAAAATGAGTTTCTGAGGTGTTTGGGGCCAAGAACAATAACTTCAGTTTTGCCTGAATTTAACATCAAGAAATTGTGGCTCATCCAGGCTTTTATGTCCTTAAGACATGCTTGTAGTCTAGATAACTGATCAGTTTCATCTGGTTTCATAGGTAGATACAGGTTTTTGTGTTTGGTTCTGCTTTTTGTTTCCACCCGGTTTATTGATAGTAATGATTTTGCTCCTTGTTCACCAGGGTCATTGTGGCTGCTGGTAATCTGGACAGAGGAGAGAGAGGGGCTCAGCAGTCTGAGCTCTTCTGTCTGTGTGATCAGACACTGGTGACAGATAGAGGATTTGGGAGCATATAATTCATCCTAGAGAGAGGGATAGATTGATTCTGGCTCACCTGTAAATATTTTGCCAGTTATACGTTGATGTTGGCCGGATAGAATCTAGTTTAAGATTTATTTTCTTTTTGGTGTAATAAGGAGGTGTAATAAGAAGCCACCTGGGCATTGACTGTGAGAAAGGTGTCAGTGGAAGCTTGCTGAGAGGTTGTGATTTTTTTTTCAGTTGTTTCAGAAAAAAAAACATGTCACACCCGATAGGCACACTGTACCACAGGGAAACAATGGTTTTACTGGCTACATTTTTCTAGTGATGCATCCCTGATCGGTCCTAAGACCATCTATGACCAGCTAAAACCAAAAAATACCAGCTTCCAGAACAAGCTGTTTTTTAGCTGTTTTTTTCAGCAGTGTGATGACTTATTTCACCAAAAACGTCATTCATTCCTTTTAATTTGCTGAATATATCCGTTATCGTATTAACAATGAATCATAGTGTTAGTGAGGACACCGCCAGACTGGAGCCCCTGAGCAGTTGAGGCCTAGGGCGACTGCGCACAGTCAACTGCTGTGGAGCTGCTGGCCTCAGATCCATGGCTCCCTCCTCCTCATCCTGACTCTGCCTGGCTCAGGTTGGCAGATGACGATGTGATCCTGACGCTGCGTTCCCCAGTGTTCACATTACCAGTGACAATAACCCCACGTTCACACTGCAAGCCTTAGGGCTCAAGTCAGAGCTTTTTATATAGCTGTTTAAATTATCATTTAAAATGTGGCCCTGATGTGGCCTACATGCTCAGAAGAACAACAAGACGTCACTATACGGGCACAGGCAGAGGGTGAATGAGACAAAGGGTTTCATCAGTCTCTACCTATGGCAAATGTCAATGCCCGTGTGCAATTTCAAATTGTTTTTAACCAACTCGGAAAGAATCTTTTAAGCTGCAATTCCACCTTCAACCACAGTGTGTGCTGCAATGGCAGAGTGGCGCTCTGTGTTTTCACTCATGTCCTCATTCAAGTCAGTGTTTTTTATGTAAGTATTTTTAAACAAAAGCACAGGCAGTGCTTGAATGAGACAAAGGGCTTGGTCAGTCTCTGCCTACAGCAATTCTCTCAATGTGCAATTTTAGATTGATTGGCCAACCCATCGAGGAGAGAAATGTATGCAGACAGACAGAGTGAGGGATTCTACATCTTATAGAAGGATGTTCATCTAGAGTGACGTAAAAGTGGCGTTGAATTCCGATACGTGTCATGTGGCTGTTCAGACTGAGGTCACAAAAAAGCAGATCTGTATCTGATTTAGAACCATAAATGAAAGTGGCCCAAGTCTGATCTGAAAAGATGAGATTCCATGTGATTTGTGCTTTTCACACTGACATTAAACAATCATATCTGGGTCACATAGGGGGAAAAAAAATCTGATTTTGGCCACATGGGCTCGCAGTGTGAACGTAGTGTAAAGAACATTATTTTCTTAACTCCATGTCTCCTGCCTGCTTATTGAACTGTAACATGTGCCTGACAGATGGTATGAGTCATGCTACATTTTATGTACTTAGCAGGAGTGATACATTCTCTGAGTCACCCTCATGTGCCAGCAGGATGCCAGAAAGGATGCTTTCTCCAATGATGGCAGCCAGTCCTTCCTCATGTGGTGTCACCACGGCTTTCCTGGGCCCCCAGCTGTGGTTGTTACACTCTGCCGATGCATGGCTACCCTTTGTTTGACATCAGCTTTGAAGTTAAACAATTTTTTCTTGATTTCAGCTGTTGTGCATGTCTCTGACCCTGCTGCGTGAACTGCAGTTGTGACACTGCCACTCAGTCATGTTGAGTTTGTTACTGATTCCAAAGGAAAAAACACTAAGTAACATATCTTTTCCGCTTCTGCCTCAGCAACAAGCATTTCAAGTTCAGTCTCAGTGAAGCTTTGTGAAGCTCTTCTTTTTTTGTTTCTCTTCCAGGGCGATTTTCTAGTTTTTATTTCTTTAATTGGCGATGGCATTGGGCATATTTATAGTCATTTGTAGTTATTAATGGGAGGACACAAGGTGGGTCAAGTGGCATGTGCAGCTGCGGTCAATTAACTGGGAAGTACAAAAGAAAGGTGCACAGGAACAGGCGCACAAATGCTTTTATACATGTGAAAATTTCTTTGCATAATATTTTTCAATTCAGCGCATGTAGATGCAGCAGCCTGTAGCTCCTCAAATCCTTCCTAATTTTTTTGCTATATATTTTTTTTAGACACCAAGGCCCCTTCTGCTGAAGCTTGACTTTTCTAAGATACTTATCAACATCAGGAGAAGTTGTGTGAGGTTTTGACTGGTGCAGACTGCCGACGACATACACCGAGCAGCCAGTCAACCAGAGGGGAGAAACAAAACCAAAAGCGCAGGATGAAGAGACTGAGGAGAGTCGGCATCAGGGCAAGGCTGACCCGACTTGGACCGAGAGCTGTTCCTTTACCAAGTGGATGAGATGTAACTGAGGCTCGCTCAGCAGCAGGGGACCGGGGACTGCTCTGCACACATCTTCAGAGAGACACGGTTAACACCTGGCATCCCGGATCAAGCTGTTGCACTGGATGGACTGACCTTGTGGGGGCCTTTTGGACATGGGAATCTGTTGCAAGTTGAAAATATGCATTGCAGGAATTGAACGAAGGCATCAGCAGCAACATCACTAAGCAGCTGGATGGAATCTTCATAGAAGCTGCTGATTTTAATCAACTCAACCTTCAACCCCAAAGATGTAGCAGGATCAAGGACAAATGTAATTTAAAAAAAATTGTAGGTAAAATGACTCAGAAATCTACCTTCTACCCTCTTCTCTACAATCAGTATAAAAGCTGTGCAGTGTTTTTATACATGAGGCCCCTGGTGATTTTAAACAGTCACATCACTGAATAAAGCATTTTTCATTTTTCAAGTTTTACACGTCATGTTTTTAACTTAACATGGCCATATTGAACTGAACAGCACACACACACACACACACTTACACTTACACACATAGTTACAAAGATATTTTTCAGTCCAAAGAAATCCTTTCCTGTAGTCACATTAGTGATACACCATCGCAGCGACTGTTTTGTGTTTTAGCTAAAAGCTATTATGAATAAATGATTAGGCTTCCAGAAATCTGGGTAACACTTTACAGAAAGCACACTCCTTAAATGAATTATGTGTTCTACACGTCCATTTATCTTCATAAAACAATTACCAGTCTTCTCTTGGCAGTAGTTTAGTGTGATTATTGATGTAGGATGTTACAGGCCGGGATGTAATGGAGGCAAATAGATTGGGCATTGTTTACATGAGGTTCAGGATTGTTGGTTTTCATTACTTACAGTGATCATCAACAAGGTTACAACTAAGTTGAGTCACTCCTTTGTTAACCCTTTGACACCTGGATTAACATCAGTTTTCTGGTGTTGCGTTCAGATACCTTTCACAAGTATTTGATCCTTTGAAAACTAAGCAAACTGTTTTAATATCTGTTAAAAAATATGGGGGTAAAAAGGTTATGACCATCTTGGCAAGTAATGTACAAACAAATTGCAAGAGATCAGTAACTTTTTGTTTTTGTTTTTGTTTTTGTCTTATTTTCAGGTAATTTTCCTGTTAACTTTTTACCATTTTTTATTGCAAGTTTTGGGACCATGTCTCATTAAATTCTCCCCAAAATAAAATCAGACCAAACTGCTCAGGTTTCAAAGGATTACCAGTGCTTCATCACAGAGAAGGAGAAACAGTTTGATATAGTTTAAGCCACAAATCTTGTCTGTTCTATGGTAGTAATCCGCTGGGAGATTAGCCATCCAAATTAGAGAAGACACTGCACCTGCAAGCTAATGTGGTGCACCATGTATTACAGGAACAATCTGATGAGGTGACCCATATCAAACATCTCAACTTCAGCCCACACATCTATTCCAGAACACCCACTGGCATATTTATTACTGCACCTGGACTCATGGAAGAGGATATAACACACTTCCTCTTCTTAATGAAAAGCTGAATTCAGAAAAGTCAAACAGTAAGGTAACACACTGTTAGCCTGGTGAGACCTTCCTGATAACACAAGCTCAACATTGTGTTGATTCAAACTGCAATTCTTGATCTCACAGCCATCAAAACATAAAAACATATTTTTGGGTGTCATTCTTTTGCCTTGGAAATTTTTCTTTTTTTACTATTTTCCAGCTGATGATGTAATTTTTTACCATATTTGGCTTATGGAGAAAATACATGCCATTTCCACTAGGTGTACTGTCATAATCAATGTTGCTGCAAATCATTGCAGCAACATATCCCAGACATATCTACTTGGCATATAGTATATTGAAAATAATTTATTTTCTGTGTATTTTTCATTGAAAATCATAGTAGCATCATGAAAAAAACATGGCATTTAAAGGATTAAAATTTTGTTGTAATATTTTTTAAAGCATGATTTTGAAAATCGTCTTTTGTGTGCAGTTTATTATGAGTATGTGTAATATTAAAGCGGGCCCTAAGGCATGATTGTTGTTACAGACACTATTTCTGCAATAACTTATCGCAGAAATATAATATAGAATATAATAATATATCATAATATATATATATTATATAGGTGTTTTCTCTGCTAATGTCAGACTTAAGCTTGTTGCTGTGAGAGCTGATTGGCTGCTTACATTGTTAACAATGGGGCTTAATGGAAAATGTTTGGGGCAGCAGCAAGTCTAGCTGTCATCACAATTGTCTGACTATTTTCATCAAATGGCGTTTTCATAGCATGGCAGCTGTTTTGCAAATTTTACCATTAAACAGGACGCTGTAATAACGTGAGCTTACATTGTCTAATCTGCCTTAAATGTTTCATGTTTGATATGAGTCCTGGCCTCAAAACATCTCTTTGCCAAAATTGAGTTATAGTGATAGCGCCACCTACTGCCAACAGGAAATGACATGTTTTATACTTTGATGTGCATATCCTACCAGGTTGACTACATTCAGCTCAAATGTGAAGAGGAAAGCCATCAGACCTTGATGATGTTTCTTATGAAGATTGGGAGTCTTCCTTGAACACTGTTGCCATGTGAACGCATTTGCCCCAAATTAACATGTCTTATAACAGTCCAGCCCTGACAACATCAACATGCCATTTAGTTGTCAGTAATTGTACCATCTACTGGCAACAGGAAGTAAGCCCTGTGTGATAATGTCCTTTGATATTTGTTCATAAAGGTCAACAGCAAATAAACACATATGTGTGTGATATATGCAAAGACGTGAGGTGTCGTTCATCTCTGCTTACAGCTTTACTTTTTTTAGTATCCTTTGTCTTTTTTATTGCTTCTCTGATATATAAAACTTAACATGTATATTCATACTGTAGTTTTAGTTGCTTAAGAATTCACAGCTTCCATTATGACCAATATACACAGCACAACACCACTCTGTAGAGTTGTAATGTCCATGTCATGGTAGGTTCTGTGCACATTTTCAAACACACTAACAAACTATGTCAACCACACACTTTATACCGGTAAGGGTTGCACTGACTGATTATTCAATGGAACATAGCAGGAGGAGAGACAGAGCACACACATACACACACTAATCTCAGACATACTACATTCACATTTTTCTCAATATTTAAGAAATATTGCTGGCAGCTGCTAGTGAGATCCAAGCACGTGTGGTCAGCTGGATTTCTGCTGTTTAAATATCACAGACTGAGAGATGGGCTGAACTGTGAGTATAAAGGGAGAGAGAAAATTAGAGGGGGAGCGAAGACTACAGATAAAGAAAAATAGATAGAGAGGAAACAAGAGTGATGAAGAGGATGAAGCAGAGTGAGAGAGAGAGAGAGAGAGGTTGGACTGCAATGCTGCAAAGAAGTAATCCACTCGGTTTTACAGCTCAGGAGACATTCGTAAAGCTATGCTGCCACTCTGTGGTTGGACATGGTGAGAGAGGACCATATACAGTCTGTGGGGAGGACTGAGGAGGAGGGTTTTGAGTCCTGATCATGCATGTGATGCACAAAACAGACTTATTTATTTATCTATTTATTGAACTAGTACAGGGGCTCTGTTTGCTCTTTAATCTGTTAATTCAGGTTGTGCACACTGTGCATTTTAAACACTGATAAAGTTCAGGTTTTTTTCAGGGGTTTTTTTTTTCGTTTTTATGTCTGTGCAGCGTGGTACTGAGTTGTTGAAAACCAGAATTTCCCTTTGAGAATAACAATCTATCTATTTATCTATGTAGCTAGATAGATAGATAGATAGATAGATAGATAGATAGATAGATAGATAGATAGATAGATAGATAGATAGATAGATAGATAGCTATATAGCTATCTAATAGACAGTGGTTGAAAGTGGAATCCCTTTTTTCAAGTATATTAGTATAATGTAGAGGTATTTGTACTTTATTTGAGTAATTCCATTTTTCCATTCCTCTTCTTATTCTGCTACATTTCACAGATATTCTTGCTAGTTACTTACACATAATAAGCTTAGAAAATACAACTTTACTTAGCTTGCTTACCTAGACCTTTGTATTCCCTTTAGAACAGAAACAACTGATGGGCTGTTTCCATCCTCGTCTGTCTTGTGCCATCCTTTCCAGATGTTGCCTCATCAGGCCCTCATTTTTTAACTCTTGCTCTGAGCTCCTTCTCCAGGTAGTTTTTGGGTCTTCCTCTCCCTCACTCAACAGTAAAACTAAGCAGCTCTTATCAAATATAAACCAAGATTCTGTTATTGAGCTGCGTATTTTTACAGTCTTTTACAGTCTTTTACAGTCTTATTTATTATACAGTCTTATTTATTTCTTGCGCACTGCTCTTTCCACTATGTATATAGTTTATTCTGTCATTATGTGCACTATGTGCATTGTCTTGTTTTTCTTACCTGTTTGTTGTTGTTGAGCGGAGCACTGTTACGAACAGAATTTCCCTTGGGATGAATAAAGGATTCTGATTCTAATTTCTCACCTCAAATGTTTTCAGAAACATGTTTTAGATCAGCTGTTACACAGTTGAACTGTACTACAGTTGAACTGTGAGATCCAGCCAGCCGCCTTTTTTTCTTTCTCTCTATATTTCAAAAGTAACGTTTCAGAACAGAGTCATACATAGGTTAATAGCCGTTGAAAAGAATTTCAAATAGTGATAGGAAAAGAGAGAAATAGAAACTAACAGATGAAAGACTTGACTTTGACTTGGTATTCAGGACTTGAAAGGACATGAACATGTTTATTAACCCTTTGAAACCTAGAGAAACATCAATTTTCTTGTGCTGTTTTTAGAGGCCTTTCACGAGTATTTAAACCTTTGAGCTCTGAGCAAATTGGTTTGATTTCTATAAAAACATAGCGAAAAAGACAATGAGAAACTTGGTAATGTTCCAGGAACTGCAAGAAATACGTAGATATAGTGAATTATTTTTAAAAGCTAGAGAAACATGTCTAGGGAAAAAGAAAAAAAGCTAGGGAGAAACAATATATATAATTACATATTTAAAATATGTTACAGATTTTTTTTAATCTTTTTTTTTCTTTTTTGTTCTGTTTCTTTAAACTAATTTTTCGGGGTCTTTTCTCCTTTCATTGCTCATTGTCATCTTCATGTTTTAAAGAAATCAAGCCAATTTCCTCAGGTTTCAAAGGGTTACATATTTGCATTTCATTTAGATTTAGTGGCAATTAGCAATGAGGATTGCAGATTGCAACCAGCTGAAACTTCTCCTGGTTAGAATTCCCTGAGTGTTTATTGTTCAGGAGGTTTTCGTTGCAAACTAAATTATCCACAGAGATTTCTTACTCTAAAAAAACTACTACTAAAAAAAAAGACCGCGTGAGTTAGACAGGTAAAAATACAGAGGAAATGTTGAACAGGTGTCAGTACTCATGTTGTGTTTGTTGACCCCAGCTGGCTATGCATGAGAATCTTATTTTGAGTTTATTAAATAGCTGCAGCATTTATGTGTTCTTTTATTAGTGCAGCTAAGCCTATAAAATAAAATTTATGAAAACTCCAGATACTGCAGACCTTCCATGTCTGTATTTATCAACGTGCATATTTGTTATAAATTACTTATCCAGGAGATTGAATTACAGGACCAATAAATGTCTTGAATCAATCCTCTGTCTGCCTTGTTTAGTCCTCTGTGATTAATCCTTTCAACAGGACAGCCAGTACCAAAACAGAAGATGTGGCCTTACAGATGGCACCAGGAGGAGGTGGCACCCACAGGTCCTTACCATAACCCAGGGTAAGGCTAATAGATGAATAAATCATATATAGAATACAGGGTGTATACGGAGTAGTTGTAATTCATTATAAAAAATGAAAGTAACCAGTGGTGGAAGACGTATTCAGTTCTTTTAGTACTACAGTAATACTAGATTACAAGTAAAAGTCCTGCATTCAAACTCTTACACCAAGTATAAAATTCTTAGAATTAAAATATATTTAAGGAGCCAAATGAAAAATAGGCACAAGGCAGACTGGCCAATTTCAGTTATTCTCCCAATCATATGATATGATTTATTTACAACCATTATTGCATTAATATGCTCATTATTTTAATGCTGTAGTTGTTAAAGTTGGAGCTCATTTCAGTTACTTCATATAGCCTATTGCTGCGCAAATTCTAACCTACAATTTTATGTCATAATTTATAAGTCGTATATTTTGTATTTATAGTCTCAATTTCGCAAGTAAAGTTATGAAATAATGTAGCAGAGTAAAAATACAATATATGCTTGAGATGTAGTTGAGGGGAAATAAAAAATAGCATAAAACAGAAATAAACAAAATGAAGTGCAAAAACTCAAGTATTGTACTTAGGCACAGTGAGGGGAGCAGGAAAAAAAAGGTTAAAAGTTAGAAATAAGTTAACTTACATTCAGTGGATACGTAAGGAGAATATCCCATTAACGTCCTGCGCAACTGTTTGGTGGTAATACATTTTGAGGCGCTACATCTTAATGAAAAATCAAACAGTTGATTTGGCCTTTATGCAAAGGTAGTGAAGCTAAGCCAATGAAATCAAAACTGACTATTTGCTAACATATAAATTAACATAATAATAACAACAATATATACAGTGAAAAAAAATGTTTTTTTACTGTTAAAAACTGTAGTATTAATTATTATTATTATTATTATTGTTGTTATTATATGTATATATATATATATATATATATATATATATATATATGTATATATATATATATATATATATATATATTCTATATCAGTATGTCTGTTTCACAATTTCCGGTAATCTTAATACTTCTAATTCCATGGTCACAAATTGATTTGGTCTACTAACATATTACAGTATTATCACAGTACATTATTTGTAATTTTCTATTCTATTTTTCTTTTTTTATCACTACTAGCCATCTCAACCGTTTGACAGTGGTCTTTATTTTAAAATAACTAACAAACACATAAACAAACAAAAAAAGAGTGAAGAAGTTCTTTCACCTTTAAATAATGTTGTTACACTACCTCCTCCTGTACAGTAGGTGGCGGTATGAACCTTATGAGTAACGAACTGCAATTTGCCGTGTAGAAGAAGAAACTAACAGGAAGTTGAATATGACAAACAATGCTGGTTGACCATAGTAGAGGGCTCAGATAAAGTATGGAGAGCCCGGAGTTAACTTTCACTTTAGCTTACTTGGTGTTCTCTCTCTGTTTCGTGTTCACTCCCAACGAGTTCCGCTCGGCCGGTCTGACCGTCCAGAACCTGTTCTCCTCCTGGCTGGGCAGCGAGGATGTGGGCTTCATCCAGTACCACGTCCGGAGGACCAGCATCACCGTCCTGGTGCACTCGGCTCTGCCGCTGGGTAAAACCTGACACTAACACACACACAGCGGCTCTGACACGGTTTGTCATATGTCACCCTCAGCGAGCTGACACATAGTGGATGAGTCAGCAGGTGCTCATGGTTTTCCTGCAGATGACTCGCTCCGCTGGAGAAACTCACAGCGACTCATTTGTTGACAGGCAGAGGTTGTGTTCTGTCCTAATTTATGTTTTAGCAAAGCTCATTAACACACCGAGTGTAACATACGTTCTTCTGGCTTCATGTGTTCCTGTCAACTCCTTCATGTCAAGGAGGACAGCACTGGACTGTCTCTGCACGCGCTTCCTGTTTATGGAACACGTAGCATAGTGATGCTTAACTTAAGGTCCGCGGGCCAAATCTGCCCCCCAAAACATTTCCTCATTCACAATAAAAAATAAAGTGATTGACACTGGGGATTGTTTTTTTTGTACTTCTAGTATCCATAAGTTGTCAGGGTGCATAAAACAGCATCATAATAGAGCTTGTTGATCAAAAAAAGAGCCAGTGGAGGATCCTCCACAACCCCCAACAGAGGTCCTTGATAAGACCCTAATGTCCTAAAATCCTAGAAATGTCATAAAACCAGAGAAATTAACTAAAGTAAACTGTGCTAAATACTAGAAATGCCCTGAAATCCCAGAAATGTCCTAAAATCTGAGAAATGCGTTTAAATAAGCCCAGAGCCAGACTGTAAATTTAGAGATGACACTGCAGTATTTGTAGGGACCATTAAGCATGTGTATTGATTTTATATTGTTCTATAGCTTGGTATGTATAGACAATATATTTTGAGCACTAGTGTGGGTTTGTAGTCTATGCTGTCACATTGTTCAGGTTCAGGTGGTGACATTAGGTGTTTTAAAGTCAAGGTGGAAGGAAAAATTCCCATGAGCACAGGTGCAGGAACAGACGGTTCTTGCTGTAACATAACTGTGATCACAGCAAAGCAGAAGTTAACCTGATCACGTCACGTTTACATCATATCACAAGGTAATCAACTCTGCCATCAATTTGCAACAGACGAGAACATCACCCAAAGTGTATACATTGTTTCGACATTTCCGCATAAATAACAGTCTGTCCACCTATGCAAATGACCGTATTGAATTATTTAAATTTTATTAAGAGTCAGACGGTGAGTGACAGTTAAAAAATGTTGAGTCTGTCTTTCTGGGGATTTCATGATGAAATCGGAGCACAAACACAAGAGAGTAATAGAGCAAATATTTATTTGTTACTGCTGGTCCATTTTCCCCGCAGCACAGAGGTCACCTGAGGCCGCGGTCATGCTCTCACACATGACTGGATTGTGTGACTCTTTGGTAATAAGAGTGTGGCAGTTTTGTAATTTTGAATTTCTATTTAAGTAAAAACTGAGATTGTGCACAGAGTCCAGCAGTCTTGAGTCTTGGTGTTGATACATGAGCCTCAGGGTACTCATTTTTTGTGTGTCAACAAAGGAGAAAAACTCATATGTGTTCCTGTCAGATCCTTCATCTTAACGTGGACAACACTGGACTGTTTCCACATGTTCTTCCTGTTTTTTGAACATGTAGGACAGGCATGTCCAAAGTCCAGCCCGGGGCCCAATTGTGGCCTGACTTTAAATGGCCCTTGGCTTGTCTTTCAGAGTATGCTATACATGTGGCCCACCTTTCAATTTTGGTTAATATAACAAGCTCACTTTGCATTTTTCCCATCACCTCATGATGGCAACAAAGACAACTGCAGATTCTTTAGGAGTAACTGAAATTCTATATTTTTTGAGAAATTCTGTATAAATCTTAGTAGAAATCTGTTTTCATTTAGTAATTGGGTTACCAACAAGATACTATTTTTAACCTAGCTATCAATATACAATGTTTTATTTTTAAATCTAACATCTTTGTTATTCCAAATTAGATTTCTGTATGGACAAAAATGTGATTATGAATAAATAACCAGGATAATAATACTTTCTTATGGTAGTTGGATAGTTTAGTAACTTGAATTTAACTATGAAACTAGACTGTGTGTTTAATGTGGATGTGATGTGTTCCTGATGTCAGGGTTGATGACAGCATGTGTTGTTGTCCATGTTTTCAGGTTACTACATGGGGATGTCTATCGCTGCTCCAGAGAAAAACCTGGGATACATTCACCAGGTTAGTCTTCCTCCTCTCTCTCATCGAGGTTCTGCGTGTAGGCTCCCTTAATGTTAATGGGGTAAAAGGGGGGGGTGTTTTTTAAATATGTTGTACATAAAAATGTGAATGTCATGTTCTTACAAGAGACCCATAGTGATGCTGGTAATGAGGCAGACTCGGGGTTCAGCTGGAGGGAGTTTGGTAATGAGTCATGGCACAAATGTTAGTGCAGGGGTGGCAGTCCTGTTTTCTCCAGGTTTAGGGGTAAGCATCCTCTCTCAGAGTGAGGTGTGTAAAGGCAGACAGCTGCTGGTGAGGGCTATTAATTGGATGCTCCTAATACAGGCAGGGAGAGGATAGTGTTGTTTGGGCTGCTGAGACAGGAGCTGTTAGCTCTGAACCCTGACATGGTGCTGGTGTTAGGGGGGGACTGGAACTGCAATGTGGACCCCACTATGGATAGAAGTGGGAGGACAGGAGGGGTGCAGTTCTGCTTGACCGCCTTTATATCTTCAGTCAGCATAGCAACAGGTTAGAGAAACTAGTTTTTCTGATCACCATTTTGTGGCTGCACATTTAGTTATCTCACCATGTCCCTGTCGCTCTGCTTATTGGAAATTTAATGTAAAGCTTACAAGATGCCACCTTTTCCTTCAGTTTCTTCAGTTTTCAAGAGTTTTGGGAGAGTTGAAGGAAGAGAGAGGGGCAGTTTGAGTCCCAGAGTCAGTGGTGGGATACAAGTAAGGCCCAGATAAGACTGTGTTGTCAGCAGTATACTGCCTTTTCCACAGCTGATTCCAGCAGAACCCTTGAGAATCTGGAGCAGAGTATTAGGCAGGTGGAGGTTGAGTTGGTGGGGAGTGATTGGGGGGGGTGGGGGCTTCAGGAGAAGTTGTCAGACCCTGCACACATTTAATTTGTGTGAAGAACTTTGTTCTGATGTCATCATATGTGCTACAGTGTAGCAGGAAATGTGTCAGTCTCCACCTCTCTCTGTGGACAGAGCAGACACAGCCTGTCTTCACGAGGCAGCCAGGTCTGTCTGTGTCTAGCCAAGCTGTGACCACTGAGTCTGAACATAGTCAATGTCTTTCTCAGTTTCTGATCAGTCACGCTGCTCAGATAGTTGGCAACTGTGTATTGTCTGTTTGGAGCCAAATAGCACTGAAGTTTGCTTTGAGTATTTGTGATGGATGTCCAATAGTTAATGTAATGTTCTTTTTCTTTAGCTATATTTGGTTGGGCCAGATTGTGTGAGGGCTGTCCTGAGGCCATGTGCTGTTAGAGGAGGTGAGCCGCAGCACCAGCTGGCTGAGGAGACTCTTCTCTATGTTTTCCTCTTGGCAATGAATAGCTTTGTAGTGGTAGGAGTTGGGGTCACTTGCTTTAAGTTTGTTTGTAGAATTTGATGGCTCTTTTTTGAATCTTCATTAAAAGGGGAAATTGTCCTTGTTCAGCCCTGCAGCCATTGTTGGGCATATCCCTGTGGACTTTGATGATACTCTTACAGAACTCAGTGTGTAGGGTTTTAGTTGGGTGTTTGTCCCATTTTTCAAAGTCTTGATTTGCAAGAGGATCCCATACTTCACTATCATACAGTATTATTGGTTCGATTATGGATTGGAATATTCTAATGGGTGTATTACTGTTTAAAGACTTTTTTATAGCATGGAAGGTCCTTCTCCCCTTGTCTCTGAGATCATTCAGGGCCAGATAGAAATGTCCTGTAGAGGTAATGTTTAATCCCAATATGTGTAGTTGTGTGTGTTCGATGTCTGTTGAGCCCAGCGAAAACCTATTTGGGTTTCGCTGACATCTGGGTCATTTCTGGAAGACCATAACCCTGGTCTTCTCCAGATGAACTGTCCTGGACAGGAGTTTTGCAGATGATCCAGTTGCTGTTGTAAGATCTCTTTAGATGGAGACATCAATTAGAAATCATCTGCAAAGAGTAGGCATTTAATCTCTGAGTCAGAAAGATTTTGCCAGATCATCAATATAAATATTAAACCGGGTTTAGTTATCAGGAAGATGCACATGACAACAGGTTGTCTTGATAAGGAATCCAGTGACATCATTCCCACTTTGCTGTAGCACAAAGTGGGCATATCTGTAAAGGGGAGACTCGTGTACCACAGAACCCATTTTCAATCAGATGTCTTGAGGTCAAAGGTCAAGGGACACCTGTGAAATGGCCATGGCCGTTTTTCCATTACCAAAGTTTAACTTAAATTTGAGGCATTATTAACTGTTTTCTGAAAAGGTAGCATGAAATTCTTCAGGTCCTCTAGTTTCAGGTGATGCCAGCATAATCGCTGTAGCTTTAAGAGTCGGCCCAGTACAGCCTCTTAAAGACAGGGATGTCAGCTGGAGATTAGTGCGATTTCAGAAAAGTAAGCTTGTTATGTACAGACCTTAATAGCATCACAATTAACAAATTAAGGCTGACAGCCCTGATAATTTAGTATTTAATTCTTTATTAAACTGAAAAGTTCACTTTTTATGGGGTTTGTTTTCATATTCCAATTCCAATCTTCCTAATAATTAAAAAAAACTTTCTCTTTGAAAGGGTGAACTTGCATTATTAGGCCATAATGTCATCATTATACCAGTGGCATAAAGTGGTCTCAAAATGACATTTTTATTGTATATCAAAGTTACTTACGGGACAATATAATATCCAACATGAGTTGGATATTACCTGTTTCATCTGTTCCTGTGAAATGTCATTAAACTTGTAAAGAAAACACACAGGTACTGTTAAGTTCATCCTCCTCTGTTGAAATATCCATTTTCACCAGACTTTGTGTTCATTTACAGCTAAAACATTGAAATGAAACAGTGATGCATTGAGTGGCTCTTGAGGCTGATTTCTGGTTGTGGACAGTAATTATTAATGCTGGTCTCAGCTGTGTTGTCATGTTGTGTTTCTCTAGGTGAGTGACAGCTGGAGAGCGTTTCTTCTCCTCTCTCTCTGCCTCCAGTTGGCCAGCTGGACACTCGTCATCTACTGGTCCCGCCATCACTGGCACAACCATCCCATCAGCCGGGCCCTGCAGGCCCACATCCAGCCTCCTCACTCTAGCTGGGGCTCCGTAGCGAGCAGTGTCAACACAGAGTTCAGGCGCATTGATAAGTTTGCTACAGGGGCGCCTGGAGCCAGAGTCATCGTTACTGACAGCTGGGTGTTCAAGGTGAGTCACTTGCCTCTCTCTGTATTTGCAGAGTTTCCTGTGAATTAAGGGTGCGACCTGTGGGCCACGTGCAGGTGGACACATTAACTGTTATGTCATTTAAATTATTTACAAACAGTGACAGAGGAAGTACCTAAAAGACATACTTGAATAAAATTACAGATTTCTCACCAGAGAAAGTCTTAAAGCATCTGGTATTTACTATACTCAAGTATCACAAATATTTTTTGATATTAAATGCAATTAAGTATTGAAAGTAAAAGTTCAAGTAAATGCTGTTAATAAAAAAGCAAGCGGTAAGAAGTTTAAGAATTATAAAGTTTGTTTCTTCATAACATGCACCACCTTGAAAATGGATTTAAAGAGCAAAATCCAGTTTTTCTTTCCCTCCCATTTTTCCCTCCTTCCTTTCCTATTTTTTACTAAGTTACTAAGATGCTTAGGGAAAATGTGGAGGAGTAAAAGTATACATGTTATTTAGTCAATTCAAAGTCACCTTTGTCATTTCTGCCATATGTACAGGACATAGACAGGATTTAAATGCTTTTTCTCTCAGACCCCACTGTAAACATGAAAGTACACAATCAAAAGAATTAAAAAAAATTTAAAAGTGGGTAAGTATAAAATAAAAGTTCTAAAATATTAGTTAAAGGAAGGCACAAATGAAAACAGACAAGCACCAAGTGCAAATATAATAAATAGTTCAGATGTAATAAAAAGTGAAACACAGCTTACGGATGTGTGCATAATTTAAAAAAGAGGGATTTGGTTATTTAGGAAATGTATTTTAAAAAGTGAAAGCTGATAGAAATATAAGAATTCAAGTTAAGAACAAATACTCCCAAAAACACTTAATCACTGTAACAAAGTATTATTATTTTGTTACATTACATCATTGTTTAAAAATGAAATCGATACATGGCCTGTTGGCCATATTAACATGCAGTTCTTACATTAAACACTAGGTGTCACTATAAGCACGTGTAGATTGCCAGATGCCATCAAGGCATTTTTTTTTTCCTCTGGAAAAATTGTGGTTAATGAGTCCGTTCCAGCTCTCCAGCCAAGACAGGTGAGCAGAATGAAATGACAGCGCTAATGTGGATTAAAGTTAGCGAGTCTGAAGCAGAGGCTGTGATTATACAACAGGAAGCACTATGTGCCACAGCTGCCCAGCCGAGTGATGTGATCAGATCTCGTTGTTCCACTAAGGTTTGGAAAAGTGAAATTTAATGATGATGATCAAGTATGCAGCGCAAAGTTCTTAAAACGTCTCTCATTGCAATAGTAACTGAAATTAAAGGTTGTGTTTACATTCACTCATGTCTTTTTCCAGGGGTTGCCTCAAAGAGCTCTGAATTTCCACGTATAAAGGACAGTACCTTATGTTGTCCTCCAGTATTTCATGCACATTGCATGTGCATGTGCCCGGTGCCTTCCAGCCGTCCCACATGTGACACATGTAACCAGCACTATCAGGCATTGTGCTATGTTTTAGGTGATGGAATGTTAACGTACTGCAAATCAGCAACTTCCAACTTAAAGAGCGCTCACACAGCAAGGTGCAGACCAGTACAGGCCTCAATGCAGGTCCATTCAAATTGGGACTTTTCTCCGGTAAACCATGCAAAATGTTTTTCAAATATCTTGCCTTCAACAGGATGATGTTTATTTTAACAGCCAAAAATCATACCTCCTCATGGCTGACCATTTCTGTCCCTCGTCAGGTGACCACCTACTACATCCACATGGCCTTACAGAATGAATGTCATGTGACCGTGACAGAGTCCAGACAGCACCAGCTGAGTCCAGACTCGCCGTCCCCCACACAGATCCTGACCTTGAGAGTGGACAGCATTAACCCTGCTGCCAGACCCTTTGATATCAGGTACCAATTGTGTGTGTCATATTTTCTTTAAAAATCACCCAAAAAACAAAAAATTGCCACAATTTTCTTGCCAGACATTAAAAAATAAAATAAAATCACCAAATTTTTTTCTTTAAACATCACCAGAAATGAAAAGGAAAGGAAGCCAAAATATTTTCTTCAAAAATTGCCTCGAATTTGTTTTAAGAAAAGAAAAGTGCAAAAATGTTTGTTTTGTTTTTTTTTAGAAAAAAGGTCAATGTCTAAAATGTTTTTGTTATAAAATGCCAAAAATAATAAAAACATTGCCAAGTCTTGTATTATAAAATATTTTAAAGAAAAATACAAAAATTGTTGAAATGGCTTCTTAAAATGGACACAAAAAATTAAAGGGGAAGTTTTCCCTTCAAATCAGCGGTAAAACAAGTACAGAATACAGAAATCTAAAATTGTATGCCCCTCCCCTAACCCAGAACAAAAAAGTCCCTCCCCAAAACTTACAGTTCCTTAGTTATATTTAAATATTCAGTTCTAATCCTCTTCTGAACTTATAAAAAAATTTTAACAATATATGTGTGAAAAAGCTGTTATACAGCAATAAAAAAAGAACCAATAAGGAGTATGAAAGGTCACTTCAGATTTGCCTCAAAGTCATGGAAATTTATTGGTAAAAATGTTCATCAACCTGGTGTGTGCTGAGTCCTCACATGTCAGGACAAAACAGCATATGCCATGTCCAAAAAAAACAAAAAAAAGTCACTTCTCCACAAGGCGAGGGCTGTATCATACATCACATACGATACATCCTCGGTACAGCATCAGAGTGGAGTTAAAGTACTTAAAATAATGCGTTTATGTTTTTTAAAAGCCCTACATCACTGTAACACCATGACTGTGACCAAACCTGTTTTCAACTGTTTCCAGGCTCAACTCCACAGAGTATGCAGAGCTCAGGGAGAAGCTCCATGCTCCCATCAGAAACTCTCCTAATGTCGTGATCCACCAAACCATGAGCGAACTCTTCCTGGAAACATTCAGAGCTCAGGTGGAACTCAATCAGCCATACACCCCGCCCAGTGGACAGGTGCACTACTGTTTGTTTATATGCCAGAATCCTTTCCATACCATCACAATCAAAATATAACATGTTTTCTCTCCATCCGCAGGAGATGGAGCCCTGTATCGGCTGCATGCAGGTTCCAGCAGGCACCAAGCTGGTCAGACTCTGCCACACAGAAGGTGAGAGACATTCTGTGTTAGGTCATTCATGTGTATAGTAGGCATGGGCGGTATGTAATATTTCATACCTTCCTGAGATTTCAGGGGGGTATATACGGTTTTTAAAACTTTGCTGTTGTTTGGCTTTTTAATCACACCACAACGCCGTTCTGGAGGCCTGAAAATGCAAACTTTTGAAATCGGGTTCCAGGGTATAGTCTTTTGAAAATGCCACCCCTTCTGTCTTAGTGTAAACTGGCAATGTGCAGATCCTGTGAGAACACACTTTGCGCATGATCCTAATGTTCTTTTACGGTGTGTCGTTACAAAGTTATACCACTAACTACTGGCCTGGCATGCATGCTACAGCGTTTTGACAATGTTACCATATGAACATAGATTTCTTCAAAAATGGAAATGAAAGACTTTTCAGTTTTAGTAGGGCCCTTCTCGTCTAGACGTGGCCTTAATTACCTTGTTAACATATCATAAAACGCACCTCAAACAGTAAAACTCACCCAAACCATCTTGGTTACTCTTGTGAGTAATCTAGTTAGTAAGTCCACAGTTCCAACAATCACCAGCTCCAGTTTGGTTCAAATAAATCCGTAATTCACCAAGTTGGATGTAAAGACATGCTGTTATTCCCTGCAATCTCTCTCTGTCTGCTGGCCGCCAGCTGTTTACAGTCCTGTAACTTCTCCGTCCACCACTAGGTATCGCTGTGTCTTTCAGTTCAGCTGCCTGTTCCACCAGTAGAGACTGGAGACTGAGCTCTGGAGTTGCATGCTCTTCACTACATAAAATGAGTTTGATTGAAAAAGGAGTGTCTCTATTTATGACAGTATTGACAAACATACCTTCATGATTTCTAAAGACCCTGGTATACTGTGATACCGTCCCAGTCTCGTGTGTTTGCACACATCCCTGTCCAGTGAAGCAGGTTGTGACTGAGACCGCTGTGTGTTGTAGGAGCAGAGAATGAGTCGGAGTGCCAGCAGTGTTTCTGCAGACCCATGTGGTGTCTGTCCTGTCTGTGTCGATGGTTCGCCAGCCGCCAAGACCAGCAAAGACCTGAGACCTGGTTGTCCAGCAGAGTCCCCTGCCCGACCTGTAGAGCCAAATTCTGTATACTGGACATCTGTGTGGTCCACTGACAAGACACACACAAACACACACACACACACGCACACACACACACACACACACACACACACACACACACCTCCAAACAGACTCTTTCCTCTCACAGTTATGCAGAGTGTGCTTTTAAACAGCAGACATCTAAAGGAGAGGAGCAGTGGACAGGACGCTGACTGAAGTTAGCTATTCTTTGCTTTCAATAAAAAGGGATCGTTCAGAATGATGATGTAACACTCTGATTGGTTCTAATCCCAAACATAGTTAATAGTTGTCTGGTCTGTTCAATGTGACATTTTGGGAGGTATGCTTGTTTGGTTGAATCACAAGGGAAGATATCAGTGAGCTCAGCATAAAGACTAGATGCTTTTGAAGTGTAGAAGCTGCTTTTTAGAGCGACTCACAGGTGATCACATGGTTATTCAAATGTGTCGTCTAGAGCAGCAAATCAGAAATAAAGATTTAACCCTTTAACGCTAACACCTGCATAAACATCAGATTTCTTGTGCCGTGTTCAGATGCCTTTCACAAACATTTAAACCTATTAAATCAGATAGAATTTGTTTGATTTTTTTAGAAAATAAAAAGAAAACATGGAAGAAACATAATGAGCAACTTGGCAAGGAATGGTCAATAAACTGCAAAAACAAATAAAAAGTTTACCAGGAAATGAACTGAAAAGTAGCTGGGGGGAATGTTAGATATTATCAAATTACAAAAGGAAAATGTCAAGAAACTATATTTATAATTCTGTTAATATTATCTTTAAAATTATCTTTCAGAATAAAGAAAAAACATTAAATATTTGAGCACTTTCCTGAGGTCATTTTCTTATTTTTTTTATGCTTATTTTCTTTTAATTTTTAATTATTTATTGCCAGTTCTGTGGTCATTTCTTCTTAGGCTGCTTGTTGCCCTCTCCCTATGTTTTTTAAAAGAAACGGAGCCAATTTTCTCATGTTTCAAAGGTTTCACCAGTAAACTAACATATTTATTCTTTCCCAAATCCGTCCATGTTCTCAATGAAAATGTTATTCTGCAAATGTGCAGGTTGGAGACCAGGTGAATTCATACATATGGAAATGAATGAAGGATGAATGAAGGAAAAAAATCTCTACGACAGTGGCATCTGGAGTTGTAGCTGTAAGGCATCTTTATTTCCCCTTTTCAAAATTGGACCTGATGTCACATAGGGTAGAGAGGTCACACTATTTGAAAACTGTTAGTTTTGACACAGTGAAGGCTGTAAATATATATTCAGATGACAGAGCACAGCCTTTCATTCTGAGCCTGCTAGATGACCAACAGACAAGATGAACAGAAATATGGACCCTCAGTGTGACATGGGGCCTTTCCCAAACCGGCCCCTGCACTCTGTCCCACTCTCTGAAACCAGGGTTGGTACGTTGAAAAACCTTGAAAAGTCATGGAATTTGCAAATAGGAATTTCCAGGTATGGAAAAGGTTTGGAAAACTAAATATACCCTGAAAGTTATGGAAAAGTCATATCGTTTTTATGTAATGAACCTGTGAAATAATATATGATGTGTACAATGACTGTTGGAAATTTGAGAATCCAACAATAATTTCTGTTTTTACAGTTTCTGGCTGTGAGAAATGGTGTCATTTTTGTTGATTTTCAAGGAAAACATGCCTTCTTAAACCAGTCACCAAAAAAGTTTTTATTTAACTTTTATTTAACCAGGTTGGTCCCATTGAGATTAATTATCTCTTTTCCTTTTTTTTTTTTTTTAACCTGTCCTGTTCGGCAGCTTAGGCATGCAGTATGAGAGGTCTGGATGCCTTGAGGTGCCATAACAGATTTGCTCTGCAAAGGAGGAGTCTGATATACTTCTTCCTGTTGCAGTCCGTACTGAGATTTATTGGCAAGGCTACCGGACAGCACAACATCTGAGTGGATAGGGAGAGAGAAAAGAGAGAGGTTGGGGGACACAGAGGGGAGGGGAAGACACAAGAGACAACAAAAACAACAGCAACAATAACAACAACGACAATGAAAACGATGACAACAATGCTAACTACAATAATGACAGCTGCAAGTATTTACAACAGTATTAACGGTGGAAGCAGGAAGAAAATGAGTAAGTAAAAAAGAGGAAAAGAAAAGAAAAAAATAAATAAATGAATAAAAAAATAAACAAAAATTTTAAAAAAAACAGATTGCATAAACACCCAAAATAACCTTGACATGGATAACATCAACATTTGTAACTGTTGTACGTGTGTGATTGTATAACAGTTGTGTGTGTGTGTGTGTGAGGGTTTGTCATTGGATGTGGTTTGTAGTTGACGGGGGGGCCGCAACAACACCCCCCAAACTCCCAGGGGCAAGCAGGCCAAATATCTCTTTTCCAAGAGAGACCTGGCCAAGACAGTCAACAGTGAGAACACAACGAAATATAAAGAAAAAAATGGCCCAGAGTTTTTGCCCTCCAAATCCATGCATGTTTTCTTTACTCTTTCTATCAACACAGCAGCTAATTCAAAGCTCACAGCAGAAGTGTCTGACCTGTATGCCATCAAGTTTAAAGCTACTGCTGAGTACATCAGCGGAGAAGTTAAGAATGCAGACCCCTTCAGTCATGCAGAGGAGACCTAACTGGCATGAAAGGAAGGAAAACTGTCCACTGACATCAATGAGAAGCAAATTAACTGAGGCAAACCTCATCATCTCCCACGTTCACTGCTCCTGTCACAATGAACGGCTGGATGGAGCAGGTGCTCACACTTGGCTCTCACAAGGAGTGATGCAGCCAGGTAGTCTTCAAGGACAAACTGGCCATGCTTTCCTTCACCACTGGCTCTCAGAAGTCGATGTTCAGACATTAATGGAGGCATGAAGATCACGCTGTAGCCCCTGCAGAACAGCATCCAGCACTGTGTGGCCTCAAGGTTCTGGCTCCGTCTCACTCCATTGACTCCGAGACTCCAAGACTTATTATTTTTTGAAAGCTATTTTCAGAACAGCCTCAGAATTGAGCTTCAGAAATGTTAAAATAAGAAAAATAATAAAACTTTTTAAACAACATTTTTTTTATCTTATTAGTTGCTACTGTTTAAAATTACAAAACAGATTCACAAGCTTCAGATCAATGTTTTCGATCACAAGAGTAAGAACTACTTAAAGAACAAAACACTTCATTTGGCTGTGAAGGCGACTACAGAGTGACTCAGCGTGCAGTGGGAGTGGACAGAATGTAGTTTGGGAAAGGCCTGTAGAGTTGAGGAGAAGTGGTGGACAGCAGGGCAGCTGTCTCAGTGAGGGACAGGTGTTGTATAGCGACAGCTAATACTGTGTTTACATCCCAACACTGTAGAGTTACTGTGATACTGAATTTCATAACAACACTAGTATGGGTTGTCTAATACTGGCAGGACTATTGATACACTTTCAAAAAAAAACTATACAGCTTGTGTCAGTAGTGTCCTGCATTGTCCTCTAGGACTTGCAGTAAAGACAGTGAGGTACTTTCTGCACTACAAATGTAAACTAACTGCACCATCAAAACTCAAAGCACAAGACTTGAACTATTTAAAATATGAATGTGACTTTAGACAATGTAGAAAATAGATCCATTTCAAACTACAAAAGAACTCCTTCAGAATAAAGCTGTGCTATCCTCAATGCCAGATGTTAAATCAGTATAAATATCAGAATGAGTAAATGGTGAAAGCTTTTAAAAAATGTCCTGTGTTGTTGAAAGTGTCACTCTGTGGTTAACACATGGCCTAATTGTTGACCATATTTAATCAAAATCTCAGCAGGTTTTAAAGTATCTTGCACATAAATGTGGCATTTCCATAAGCTCCATTCCACGGGCTGATATGATTGATCTGACTCTGTCTTCATAATCTTAAGCTCTAAATCAGGCTGAACCATGAATGCTGTGTAGGATACGGGCCAGCTGCTTCATCCATTGGGGTTAGGGTGGATTATGTGGGGCTGCAGGTGCAGCACTGCTGTCTTGTAGAGTCTTTGGTGACCTGACGGACCCCTCTCTCAGAAACTCCATGAGGGCCAATGCCAAGGGCCAATGCCAAGGGCGTAGCCTTCGTTCCAACATTGGGAGGGTACACATTAAGGTCTGGGGGTAAACTGAGCATTCAGAGCCATTTTTACACCGATGGCACTGTAGGGTCCCAACAAAGTCCCTTATTTCTGCCTCCTTAACATGTTTACACAGAACCAAACATCAGTGAAATCATACTGCTCCAGCTTGTGATGTAAAATTGGTTACAGCATCATGGGACCAAAAGTGGCATAACAGGTGTGATGTTTAACATATCAGTATCTGCCAATAGTGTGACTTATAAGTCAGTAGCCCTTTCTAAACAATGTCAATGACACAAAATGGCAATAACAATCATTTAACGTCACATAATACAGTGGCTGCTCTCCTCCTTTTTGATATTTAAAGAATGTTAACCTTAATTTAAGAAGAACATTCTGGGAACTAAAAGAAAACTTGCCGCTAAAACATTACTAAAACATTGCATTGTACAATTTTCAAAACATTTTTAGAACTAAAAATTGCTAGCTGGGTAGCCACTGTCTGAAAGTACAGTTCAGCTGCAGCATCCGTTCACCTGATGAGGACGGCTTCAGCCACAGGTGTTTTCCCTGTTTGTTTTCTGTCCCTAACACTTAGCCAGAAGCTTCTAGGGGACCACAGTGTCATGGAGTCGGCAGTAGTTTTACATTTTCATGCCTCCTCGCCGACGATAGCCAAGGCCCGAGGCATTTTGTTTTCACGTTGTCCAAAGGGTCAATCCAGGTTTCAAAGGGTCAATGAATATAGAACACATACAATGTACAGTCGATGTATTTCATAAGCATATTGTGAAAAATCACACTGGAGGTCAAAATTTTCAAAATCTTTTTAATTGTATTGCATAAACATAATTGGCATATTCTGAATTATAACAGGCTTATAAACTATAAAACATCTACTGTTACAAACTGCATATTGTATGAGTTGCTTGAACTGCAGTAACGTTTGTATAATTTGACTTCAGATGTTTGATCCTCATTAAACTGGTGTTTCACCTTTTCTATGAGTAGACCAGCTTCTTGCTCATGGGGATTTTTGCAGCTCACAGGTCAGGGCTGCCATGAAATAGAAACTGTTAGATGGCTCCAACACAGAGATGGAGCTCAGCAGTGGAGTTATGAGTGGAAGTTATTGCTCAGGGCTGAAGTTTTTCAATGTTGTTGGTGGGCCTTGACACAGCTTTCACAATAGCACCTCAGATATGTACTGACGTTAGTTTATCTGCTAATGAGTGGTGAGAGCAGCTCATGTTTAACCTCTCGCTCATCCTCTCTCTAAACCTCATCTCGTCATCTGTCCTCCCGGTGCTCTCCTCACAGCTGTGTGTGTTGAACGTGTCCATCGCTACCAGCTTTACTCCTGAAACACAGAAAGGAATGAGTCATTCAAAACATGCTGCCATGATCCCATTACTGACTGCTGCTGCTTTTACTAGACGGACTTCCTTTACAGGTTTGCGCAAAACTAAAGCGGTACTTAAAAATGTTGATCAAACACAATATGGTGATGACTGTGTTTCCACTGAGTGATGTTTTGCGACTTCTCCTTTGGTGATAACACTCCAAGAAGCATGGTGTGATGGATGTTGAAAACATTAGCAGCTTTATTTCTATTGCAGCCACCACACTAGCCGTCATTATTTACAATCCAAGGCTACGTAGGCGTGTTATGGAGCCATAATGGAAAAAAGAGCCCCTTATATGTGGGAACGGCTAGGTATGCATTTCTGGGAGGTCATACTCCATGATTTTACAGAGGAATTCAGGATTTAAAACTTCTGGATGATCCACTCAACTTTTGAAGAGTTATGTGATGCAATAACACCTCTTGTAACTCCTGCTGCATCATGAGGGAGCCAGTTACTACTGACAAGCATATAGCTAAAGCATCATGTGACCTGGAAAAGCCAAAAAAAATGTTTCCATTGCAATTTTGTGAAATATGGCTTTTTCAAATTGCCTGAAATACCACATTTTGCATAAGTTTACAAGTTTACATTTTGTGACCATGGAGTTCTACTGCGATTTGCAAGTACTGTTAATATATGAAGCTGTTAGTTTGTTTCCAGCTTAAAGAGAATAAATCATCAGACTTAATGGCACTGCAGTAACAGTCTAACCTAATGACTCGTAGTGGTGGTAGTGTGTGAGCAGGTGAGGTGTGTGAGCTAACATCCAACTGTTGACCAGAAGCTTTAAGTGCACAACAAAAACATCGACATTTCCTGTCTGAGAGAAGCCAGGTCCTTCAAACTAAAAGCACCATGGATCCCCTTTGATTTATTTAATTATAACAATTCTTATAATTAATTATATAATTATAATTTCCTTATAAAAGTACTTTATTTAACTTCCTTATAACTGTATTTCATTAAATGTTATTATAACAGTAGTGTATTCAGTTTTATTATATTTTATAACTTATAATTTACCTTTAATGTGACTGCAGTTCATTCATTAATTTTGGATTTTAGTAGTCAACATTAGTTTAAAGGACATTTAAAAATATTGACATATATATCGTGTATTGCGGTATAGCTTTAAAATATCACAATGTCATTTTAAAGCCCCATCGCACAGCCCTAAAAAAAAGAAAGTAAACACATATGAGCTACATTTTTCTGCAGAAAAAGCATATCTGTAAAAGTGCTAACATTATGTGGCATTATAACTACAATGTAAATAGTGTAAACTGTTAGAACTGACAGGATGTCCATCAGTCAGGTGATATTTGTGTGACCTCAGGCATACGCTTTAGCAAGAATCAAAGTCACAATGAAGTAATACAAGTATTTTTTTCCTGATAACTGTGCACACAGACTAAGTGGCTCTGAGAAATATAAAAAAAGAGTATTTCATCTCCCCTCCACACACACACACACACACACACACACACAGACAGACACAGCCTACTCTCTCTCTCTCTCTCTCTCTCTCTCTCTCTCTCCCTCTCTGTGTTTCCACCAGCTGCTGATGTCTGACAGGCTGATGATGACTGTGTTTTTTCCCCTCCTTGTTTCAAAGTATGTTGGAGCAGATGGCCTGGAGAGGCAGAGTGGGGGAATGTGTTGGAGAGACTGCTGGGGAATGTGCCAAGTGTGTGTGTGTGTGTGTGTGTGTGTGTGTGTGTGTGTGTGTGTGTGTGTGTGTGTGTGTGTGTGTGTGTGTCTGTGTGTGTCTGTGTGTGTGAGTGCGCGCATTTGTGTGGTTTCAGTTCGCGTGCCTTCTCGCTGCCCTCTGCCCTTCATGGCGCCAGCTCCACTTCCCCTCCACTCTAAACATCTGGTGTCTGGAACTTTGAGAACACACACACACACACACACACACACACACACACACACACACATGCAGGCATGCACACGGTGAAAAACAGCCAGCGAGCAGGGAAAAAGCCCTCAGCTAGTTTACATCTAAAAGAGCAACATGAGTGCACAAGTGTGAAGCTGGATATGAAAGCTGTACACTGTGATTGTGTGTCATTAATAAAAACCTTTCACCCAGGCTTATTTATTTTAATGTAGGTTTATTCCATAACCACAAGGGTGCAGAATGTGTTCAGAGTGCACTCAAACCTGTATAAATGTGAATTTCAATGTAAATATCAATATATATCTTGCACTCCAACCATTCTTGTATATACTTTAATTCCATGGTTCTGTTTCTTGCACTGTTACACTGTTACTTGTGTTACTTGTTTTGTTTTGCACTGTAAGACTCGTACCTTTTATATTTTATATTTTATATTTTATATTTTATATTTGTATCTTCTATTTTATCTGTTTTCTTTGTCTATATTTATGTTGCACCAACCCACCAGAACAAATTCCTCGTATTGTGTTAACTATACCTGGCAATAAATCTTTTTCTGATTCTGATTCTGATTCTGAGATGGCCGTTTGGGTCATGCTCCTTTAGAGTCTTGTCAAAAATATGAAAATCACATGAACTCATCCCTCTTTGTAGTAAAAGATAAAGTCAACATGTGTTTCACATTCATGTTTCATAATTTTGTATACTTTAAAGAAAAGGTCTTTGGGGAAACATCAGAAATGTTGGAGGGGAGTGTCCCTGTCTGTGTTTGACTGACAGCAGCTGGCAGGCTGCCAGAGTCCCGGTGTTACACCGTAGGGTAGTGGTTCCAAACCGGTGGGTTGCGGGTCCATTTTGAATGAATTGAACATTGAATTCCTGGTACAGAGCTTTTATTTCGAAGTGCTGTTTCTGTTTATTTTTTCAAGATGTTTTATTTCTTATGCTCTGAGCCAATGTGTTGTTAACATTTTGTGAAATAAAATTGAATATATGGTTATTAATAATGTTTGAACCTTGAACTTACAACTAAGGAGAAATCTATACCCCATGACTGGACCAGTTACAACATTGACATGATGTTGGAATCAAATTATTGTGTTAGTCTAACTAAAACTGGATTTTTTCTTAAGTCAAATTTCTCAAAGTCGTACTAACAAACCTGGATTATGCAGTTGGGGGTTGATTTACTCTTTCATGTAATTGCCTGAACTGGCCTAGGCGTTCTGCACATACTCCATAATCCCTGCATGGGCTTTGGCCCACAAGTCAAACAGCAAACATTTGTAGATAAAAGCTGTGAAAAACAAAATAAGAAGGGAAGAAAACAAAACAAAGTTACCAAGTCAAGTGTAGAGTACGTACGAAATGTACAGCACTGAAAAGTTTTCCATGTTGTCAATATTCCACATGCAACCCGTTTGCCAACTTGTGTTGTATGTGATGTAATCGGTCAACCTGAAGAAGGTCCTTGCTGAAAGGGGGCATATCTCCACCTGCTGTGGTGGAGTCAGACGTACTTCTGTCAGTTAATGGATTCTCCCCCTGCACTTGTACATTGTGACAAGAACAGTAGTCCAGTTTATTGAGCTTTAAGTGTAGCTCCATTTAACTGTGCATGCTCTACAGCAGGTGATTAAAACTGCCGAGAACACCACTGATTCCCATCTACAGAGCATCAGTGACCTCTGTGAAGTGAGGTGGCACAGAGCCCAAAAGATATTGAAAGACAGCAGCCACCCCAGCCACAGTCTGCTCACCCTGCTGCCATCTGGAAAAAGATACAGAAGTATCTTGCTGCAGAACCACCAGACTACAGAGCAGCTTCTTTCCCCAGACTGTGAGACTCCTCAACTCCTCCTTCCACACCAAAAAGATGTAGAAGGATTTAGGATAATTTTTAATTTAATTTCTTCTTAAACTACGTTTAAGAAAAATGACAAATAAATCTATCTTGTAACTTGTACCTTGTAAATGTGCTGACTGCTGTAGGGAACTCATTAGTAAACAATCTTGTGCTGTATCCTACATTTCATGGGCTGACACATTGACATGATTTACCCATTGTATGATATATGGATAGGCTCATATTGGCCATTGTGTTTACATGCGTGTTTGCTTACATATGAATGTCACCAACATTTTTGCCAACATGCTGCCAGAATAAAAAGCATGGTTCCTCACCATTATAGAACTTTGGGGCATCTATTCTCCTTTATTTCACCTCTCCACCCCTGCTTATTTGTGCAAGTCTGAAGAAAAATAATACAAAGGAGCACGCAGCTGCACTTTCGAGCAGAAGATGCACAATCCTGATAGTAGTAGATGGTAATTTTACACAGGCCCCAAGGAAGTATGCCAGGCTTTGATTTTTTTTCTTTTTTTTTTGTAGTGGCCATAAACAGTAATAGTAAAATACATCATCACATGATGCCCTGTGATCCAAAAAGACATTTTCCCATTGACTTCCATGGCAAACCAGACATCTGTAAATCAGTGGATGCTTTTTTGAGTATCACAAAGGTAAAGGTATTTACCTTTACCTGCACCTTTATAGCGCTTTTCAAGTTGTTTGACCACTTAAAGCACTTTCACACCACACACATTCATATACTGACCAAGGATACATTACAAGGTGCCACCTGTACTCAGTTTTATAAACATTCATGCGCACTCACACAGCTCTGTGCATATTGAGGGAACAGTGAAGGTAGTTCAATTTATGCAATAGTAATAAAATTTATGTCATAGGATTATGCTAATAACATAAGCATGTTGATTTTGTGGGAAAACGTGTCCAGCAGAAGTCTATTGTTTTGTCTGTGAAGCTTGTGAGTTATAAAGAAATTAATTAGTGTACCTGTGATTAATATTGTCCTTATTAAGCCATGTTTAATGTGTGTTTAAGGTGTGTTTTGAATCAATCAAACTCTAAGTCACTTCACAGAAACTCCATCGTCAACTAGTGTTGTGGAGGTGTAACTGCAGTGCAAAATAGACACTGCACAGGTGTAAATGTTCCAAATGGTGTAGGCCACTTGCATAGGCTGCTACGTAAGCTCTGCATAGAGCTGACACACAAGTATAAATCTACTTTTACTGCACATAAAAGGATGGCAAAGTAGAAATGACTGGAATTAATGAGTAAAAACAGTATTTGTGTTAAAAATGTGTGTGGTGGAATTCGTCCTGTATGTCTTGTAAAGAATTTATCAAGGAAACAGGTTAACATGGAGAATGCGTCAAGTTATAATCAATGGCAAATTAAGACAGGAGCAAGGAGGGCTTCTTACTGAGATATGATCAAAAATAAACATGAAGCAGGCAGAATAATATATAGAGACCAGACGAATTTGTCTCTTTCTGTTACTGGAACCACAGACACTGTTTTAAGAATGTATGTTATATACAGAGAGAGTGCAGCATTTACCTTCCTCTTCTTGCTCCTGCCCTCGGCCTGCAGGGTCCTGGTACACTGCTCTACACACTGAGAGAAGTTCAGACTGCTGTGGTCTGAACTGTAGTCCAGCTCAGCTAACTGAGCCAGGGACAGGATGTAGTTACAGGCAATACGCAATATAGCCAGCTTGGATAGCTTCTGCCCATAGGAGTAACACGGCACCTGGAGAGAGAAGGAAATGAAGGAGGATGTGCAAAGAAAGTTATTTTTGTTATATTTGCTCCCATTTTTCATTGGTTTGAGTTACAAATAAAAGACTTCTTTTGTGCACTCAATCGATATAGTATAGTATTTCTTTCAAATTTCTGTTACAAATGTGTTTGAATCAGTGTTAGTGAGCACTCCTCCTTTTCCAAGATAATCCATCCACGTGACAGGTGCTGCATGTCAAGATGCTAATTAAACAGCATCATTACTACACAGGTGCATTAATGTGTAGTACACAGGTGTGAAAAACAGTATGTAAAAAAAGTATGTAATGTATGTAGTAAATATGCAAAAGAAGCCACCACACCAGATTGGTATGGTCGAAAAGGCTTTTTTGGAGAGCACATTGAGGTGCGGTGTGAGGGTCGTGGCCTTTTGGAATACTATTTTTTAGGCCTAAATTATACCCCCACCATGTGGCAAATTTGGCCCATATTTCTTGAGAAGCATTTGCACCTCATTTAAGTCATGTTTCGTGTCTGGAGCTTATTTCAGTTTACGGCAATTTAAGCGACAGAATAAGTAAATTTTTTTTAAAAAAATACTGAATCGGTACAAACTCAATAGTATTCTGCCCCTTAGGGTCACCAAAATGATCATGGTCAAGTCTATTGTATAATAAGTCAATAAAATAATTATTGACAGGCTTACTTATTTTTGTTTTATGTCTTAGTCATAGGTATAGTATGGTTAGTATCTGCACATTGAAGCCACCATAAACACATCTATTGTCAAAGGAAACCAAAACCACCATGTATGCAGTTTTGCATAATGTTTCTGTGTACAGTATGTGTGTGTTTGAGCTCCTACATACATTGTTGTTGGTGTTTGTTTTCAGGGTGAACTGGCTGTAATCTGACCTGCTTCCTCAGGGCCTCGAACGCAGCACTGATGGTGTGGACACGGGTCCTCTCTCGGGCGTTGGCTAGAAGCCTCCTGGTCTGCTGAATGGCTTTGACCTCTGGAAGACGCCCAGGTCCATCAGCACTCACCCCAACCCGCTTCCTGGTCAACTCCTGAGAGTAGAAGGACATTTTTCTGTTTCACTCAACAAAACATCAGCACACTTGTTGAACTTGTCCTTATGTCACTTATAGGGTTTCTCCAGAGTGGGGGGGTTACCACAGTAACAGCCTGTCACCTGCAGTTCCTTTCAGCTCACTGTGGTTGTTTCTGCTTGTGTATGTAAACAAATCCGACACAGACGTGTATTTTAACAGCCACTGAATACTTCATATTAAAATTTAAACACCACTGAATTCATAGAATGAAAATATTTTACTTTGAAAACCATGTACTTTATAAGATTTCAAATGGCAACATCCTTGCTACCTAGGACAGGATAGGCCGGGCAGCCCAGATATTGCTATGTGAATTATTTTTACTTCGACTTTGTAGATCTGAATTTAACCAATCAAATTAGTTTTTTTTTCTTTGAAAATTTTCAACATGAATTTTTGCATCTGAATTTAATCCATGGAAATTAAACAACCTTTTTTCATTTTCTTTCTTACTTAATTTCTTTCAAAAACTTGAAATTCTGAAATATTCTATTCTTTCAAAATAAAATATTTCAAGTCAATGGTGTTAGAAATTCAATATGAAGTTTTCAGTCCCGTTTCTTATAGTTTCTTATTTGCTTCCATAGTTATACTATTCCTCGCTGTAGTATTTAAAACTCGTCTGCTGAACAGAATATGTCCGGAACTGCTCGATTAGACCTGTTTTTGTTAAAAAATAGCACCACTAAAGCTCTGCTAACTTGCTGAAAACACATTTCATTTCCTTCTTCACAATAAAAGCATCCTGCCAGTTCATCAGTGGATAGTTTTAATGTGAACAGTAGGAAAGGAAACTCCACACAGCTCCAGTCCAGCTGAAAGCAATCAGGAAAATCACAATCTGATATCTGAGAGTTCAGACAGAACAAAGGAGGAAGACTAAACTCCAAACCACAGACATTCAGTTAGACGCTACAGAAGCACTGAGAACTGAACGCAGAGAGACTTTGTAGAACAGATATTTCTTTCTGGTCTCTGGAATAGTCACACAGCTGGATAGACAGGGAGGAGGACATCACAGGTAGGTGGACCACAGCAGCACATTACAGTTTTCCCCTACTGCTAGCTCGGCACACCGTGACTTAAGTGGACCAACTCCGGCCGATTAAAACCCTTTCAGATATAGAAGGAAGCAGTTCAGGCTTTGGTGATATATAATATTTCACATCTTCATACCTTCCTGAAATTTTACCCGCGCTTGCAACCCCTTGTTAACTCATCATAAAACATGCTTGATTCATGTTTGAAGAAACACAATAAAACTCAGCCAAACTGTCTTGGTTACTCTTGCTAGTAATCTAGTCAGTAAGTCCACTGTTCCAACAATCACCAACTCCAGTTTGGTCCAAATAAATCTGCAATTCACCAAGTTAGATTAAAAAAACATGCTGCTATTCCCCACAGTCTCTCTCTCCCTGCTGGCCACCGGCTGTTTGCGGTCCTGTAATTTCTCCCTCCACCACTAGGTGGGGTGTCTTTCAGTTCAGCTGCCTGTTCCACCGGTCGAGACCAGGGACTGAGCTCTGGTGGTCCGTGCTGTGCACTAAATACAATTACTGTTATAGAAGAAAAGCACCTGTATTGATGATTGTATTGAAAAAAATACCTTCAGGATTCCTAAATACCCCAGAATATCGTAATACCATGAAACCTCCCAAGCCTAATTGACATGCCAAAATATTGTGATACTATTGCCATATTGATTTTGCCTCCACCCCTACCTAGTGGTGATGTTGGCTCATGTAAAAATGTGAATTGCCCTTTTTAGGGTTAGTGTTTGGTTTGTCTTTTCTGGGCTATTGTAGAAACAACATGGCAGACAGAGGATATGTAGATATAAACAGTTAATTCTACGTTAGCGAAAACACAACGATCCTTAGTTACAGGTGGTTATGCACGAATGAAAGCATAGCTATGACTGTTGTATTCTATTTCTCCATGGATTAATGGAAAAACAACCAATAAATTAAAGTCCAGTGCATATTCTATTGGTTTTTCAGCACTTAGAATTATAATGACCTAGAAGACTGAAAATCTTCACCAACTTCTATACAAAGATATTTTTCCAAGGTAATATTTATCAGGACAGGTTTTCATTCACCTTAGGTGACTGGACTTGGGGCTCCACATGTTCGTGACACTGGGAGGTCTGGGAGACTCTGGGGGCAGGAGGAGCTCCAGTTTGGGTTGGAAGAGAGGGCTCCAGGGAGAAGGCCCGGTGGCTGGGAGAGTGGCTGTGGCTGCTGCTGCTGGATGATGACAGAGGGAAGGTTGAGCGGAGGCCCAGTTTGAGTCTGTTGGACAGAGGCTGGGAGATGGCAGTGGGCCAGTGGGATATCTCTGAGTTAGAGAATGGCGAGGCAGGTAGCTGGGACAGTTTGGAAGTGATGGCTGGCACATTGATGCCAATTCGCATGTCTATGGCACCACTCTGAGCTGGAGCCACGCTGCCTTCTGGTGGTCCTGAAGGAGCCCCTGTAGAACTGGACATCCCCTCCTGTGACACCATCAGCTGTCTCTCTAGAGGAGCCAACCTGCTCACATGACACCCCTCAGCCTGGGTGTCATCTACAGAGTCCACATCTGACATGTTTGCTGGGTACGTTTTCATGTGTTCAGGCTCAGGGCTGCTGAAGACCCTTTTAGGCTCCCGGGACTTCCTCTTGAACTTCTTGTTAGTGTCGGGCACAGACATCAGTACTGGCTCTTTGTTCATGGATCTGCTCCAGGTACCACTCAGGGGATGAGGGTTCTTCATTTTCCCACAATTAGTGTCACAAATAAGCTCCTGAACTGAAATTAATTGTACAACAAATGTACTTCCAACTAAGAAAAATATCAGTGACACAGAACTAGGGCTGCCCCTTGAAAGTCAGAGATTGGAATCATCAGTCGGAGACCCTTTGTCAGCTGAAATTACTTGAAGTCAAGTCGTTGTGTTTTTTCCTGAGCAGTGTACTTCTGGGGATGTCTTGGTCCCCAGATTTTGCTGCAGTGTGAGTGCTCTTGACATTCACAAAGCTGCAGACATGCAAACAGCAGCACTCTACAACACAGAGACCTTCTCCTTAGAGATGGTGACTTTACAGCTCACAGAAACTTCATACAATACAGTCTCTGGCTTTTGTTTGATATCTAGTGACAGCAAAAAATGTTGTTCCACATTTACGACGTGCTGCCAGTGCTGTTAGCTTGTTTACTATATTACGTGAATGCTGCTCACACTGAACATCCCACTGTGTATGTTTAACCTTTATATAGAAAACAAAATAATTTGTTGAATATTTGTAGTGAACAACCTAGTCTGATTCAACTGTAATAATTCTGAATCAGGTACAGCCCTACACTGAACTATGTGTAAATTCTGCAACGTCTTCAAAACTGTCAAGAGTGTTGGTATTGAACAGGGTCTCTCACTGTGTGAGTGTCATTTTTCCAAACGTTCACCTCCTGGAAGCTTTGCTTCATTACTGTGAAAAAAGTCTAAGAGGACGTTTGTGTAAGACTGAACTTTTGGTCCCAGTCTGAGTGAAACGTTCACATTCTTAATGTACACATAGCCTACTTAACCAGTGTAAGCTGTGTTCAGTACCACACAAACTCGGCAGAAAACCCCAACCTTCCTGACAAACTCTCAGCTGCCAACTGTGTAACACAAGCTGCTCAGCTGCACTGACAGAAGCTGCACAGCCGTGTGTGTTACTTTAACTTCAGCAGCAGATTTTCTGTGGCTCCACTCTGTCTGCATAGCAGCATCCTGAATGATCCACATTAGTACACAAAGCTGTGTAACATCTGCTATTCCGCACAAGTCGTCCCTTTGGATTGAGACTTGCAGGGAGCGTTACTCAGCTCTAGAGGTTTCTTTCTGTGAGGCCTCAGAACTGGGCTTACTGTGGAGCTGTCTGAGCGCGGCTCCACTCAGTCTGCATAGCAGCTCTGTGAATAACCCACACTGATACACACACTGAGCACAGATAGGCTGCAGTGGACCCGCAGCTGCTGGACACAATAACGGGAACAGCACATGAACGGAATAACAACTGTTCAGAGGCAAAATCAACACTCCAAACACACTGACCGGTGCTGTTATTAAAGTGAATTGGTCTCACAGAAGCTGTTTAACATAAATTTTTAAAGCGACCATAATATGACTGGATAAATTACAAAAGTGGACAAAATGAGGCTTATTTGTCCAGGGCTGTCACTTTGTCATCATATTCCAAATTGAGACAAACATTTTTTAAACTCCAGCAAACTGTGAAAAGTGTCACAGGTCACAGTTCAGCTGTCAGCTTGACTGTGAGAACGCCTGTAACGTTACTTTTCCAAGACGCGTAAGTCCTCTACACGCTGTCCCGGTACCGACACATCCCTCTGTGAAACTCCCGGTCCCCTCTTGAAGAAAGCTCCGGTATGCGCTGCCGCTCCAACGCTCACACTCAGTGAGCTGGCTCTGCACCAGATATTAATCACACTTCATAAATCCACAAACGGTGTCTTCTGATGACACCGGTAGCTCTGCTCCGGTCCCCTCCGTGTCTCTGGATCCTCTACGGTCTTTAAACGCTGCAGCGCGTGCAGGGTTCAGCCTGCCGCTACACAGGAAAGATCTACAGTGACAAAGCAGAGGGGGGCTCGCGCTCCTCTAACTCTGCTGGCGTCTGACTGGCTGGAGCTGTCTCGAGCCTCACACACACACACACACACACACACACACACACACACACACACACACACACAGTAGTCTGTTTCAAAGTATTTCCACTTTAATTTATTTCTCTCCAGCCGCGCATTCAGGTGCCATGATTTCTGTACCATCGTATGTGTAGCCGTTTCACCAGATATGACAGATTATAGACCATTTAAAGAAAAAGATTAGCCTCCACTGAAAGTTAGAGAAAAGACTCAGCAGCGCCACCTGCGGGAACTCCCCGAGCCTAATTTGCACAAATAAAACCAACTATAACACAGTTAATCATATTACAGTTGGTTAAACTGGAGCAAAGAGGACTAAGAGTGTGCAAGTTAGCCTGCTTACAATCTAAGTTTGACTAGCCATCTTTTATATGCTAATTTCAAGGTGTAGGCTATCTTGCTTGTCTTGATTTTTCCAGTTTTGTCATACTTTTTACTCCTTTTAGTTACTCTTTTTGTTTTATATTGCTTGTTTTGGAGTTGCATATTCTGATTTTGTACTTTTTGTTGTGTGTTATACATCTGTAGGCTAACTTGCTGCCTGTCTTGGCTTTAACACTTTTGAAAAAAGAGCAAAAATTACCAAAAAGCCAGCTGTAATAATTTAAGGTGGATTATTCTCGTTATGTTTCAGAGACTTCATTAAATAAACAAACAAAAAAAATCAATCAAAAAACTTTTAAAGAGGGGGATTATTTGGTAAATTAAAATTTATGAAACACCTCAACCACAGACTAAATTCTCAGTAAGTCACAGGAAAAGCTTTAACTTTAAGAAGGTTACATGGCTTAAGAAATGGCCACTATCAAACACATCAGTAACAAAGATGATATTTTTTATTGATCCATGCTTGTAAGAACATACTTTTGCTTTTACTAGTGATTTCACAGTTATTCCACAAAATTGTCTTATTGGGTAAAAAGTCATGTACAAAACATATTCTATGCAATAAATGCCTGCTGATATGATGATATTGTAATGATATGATAATTGCATGAATTACCCAAACATTGGGCCAGTTTATTTGGCCTGATTCTGGGGCGTCATTCATCCTGAGTCTTAGATGAGTCAGGCAACTGGATGCTGCCCGACTCATTTCTACTGGCAAGCCGGGTTTAGACCAGTGCTGGGCCAGGTCAATTTTGATAATGGTCCAGTGATGGCAGTTATAGCAGCTGCAATCAGGCCAGTTTATTTGCCCTGACTCTGGGGCATCTTTCATCAGCTGAGTTTAGCAACCAGATGTAGCCCGACTTCATTCTTCCAGCGTGCCGAGTTTGGGCCAATACAAGGCCAGGTCATTTTTTTTTGTAACGGCCCAGTGTTGGCAGCCCTAATTGAGCCAGTTTACTTGGCCTGGTTCTGGGGTCTCATTTATGGGCAACTAGATGTGTCCTGACTCATTTCTTCCAGGAAGCCAAGTTCATGCCGATGTTGGGCCTCCAGCTTTTTTAAGGACATAATGTGGAATAAAATAGCCTAAAGACTCAGGATATTCTAAGCACTTTTTCAACCACTTAATCTTAAAGGTGCTCATATCCACAGATTCCAATAACTCAGTACCCCCTACGGGCACATACAACTACCTGTCCTCCATGTAATGTTACACACGAGTAAATAACAAACAAATCATGACACAAGCAGAAAACAAGTTTAAAAACAATTAAAAGGGGTACACTATAACTATTTACATAATGATATATATGTTCAGAAGGTGGTGTTAACAATTATCAACAATAAAAGTGTTACGCTTTCTTCCCCGAATCATCTGACCGAATGTAGGTTAATTAAGCAATATGACAGGAGAGGGAGTGATGTTGAGCTCGTATATCGTCACGGCTGTGATTCGGTCGTAGGCACGAGTCCGCAGGCCGAGTGCTGAAGATAATCACAGCCGTGATGATATAGCTACAGCACAACACACGACCTCGAGTGTGATATTGCTTTTATACAACAGCTCTACAGGCATCTTTTATTTGTCAATAGTAACAGGCGAAAACAGATTATGATTTCTTTGTTTAATTAAAGTTTTTTTTTTGGCTACGCCGAAACAAATAGTTCCGCTACCGCTGGACGTGACAGCTGTTGCCTAGCAACACATTAACATTTTCCTGCACGCTGCTCGCTCATCTGTGTTAGCTAGGTCTTCATGTTATGCAAAGAGCAGCTGCTCAGTATCATTAACATTTATCTCTGTGTTTTCAGTGAAATCAGTCTGTTAACAGACACTTTGGTGGCCTGTGTGATTCAGATGAGCTAGTTAGATCAGACAGATCGTCGCTGCAGTGTGTGTCCGCTCGTTGCTGTGATCTCCGTTACCTCGAGTACCGTATCAGCATGTGTGTGTGTGTGTGTGTGAGGCTGTGGATAGGTTCAGACGAGTGTGTCCCTGTCTCACTCCACATCCTTGTAACATCTGTGACAGCTGGTTTACTCCCAGTGAACGGAAGTTTACCAAAACCCGTCCGTCACAGCTGCTCCCTCCTGGGCTTCCTCATAACTTTTAGTAACTCCAATGCATGAACAGTCAGCTCTAACCACACTTCAAAATTCCCGTCCTTTCTTGCTCGCCTCCCACTCCTCTTTCTCTCTCTCTCTCTCTCTCTCTCTCTCTCTCTCTTTCTCTCTCTCTCCTCTTCTTCTCTCCTCCCTCAACCTGTCCAACTGGCCAACTGGCAGCTGCGTGAACAGCGCAAACCAACAGTTTGAACCTATGCTTACACCGTACTATAAACATATCCCACTTTCACTCTTGCACTAATTATCGGATTTTGAACGGCCGTGAAGCTGAGTGATACATGCAGAGTTAAAAGTTAACAGTCCAAGTGATGTTGTACTCCTGTATCAGCACTCATGGAATGCCCCTTAACCAATCAATTTGCTTGGTCAGAACGAACTGTTGTATAATGTGTATTTGTACGTTTGCACCAGAGCCCTTTAAGGGAGAGTCGCGTCATCTCCGTTCGCTCCAATGGACCGTTTTTTTCACAACAGAACGTGGAGCATCGCAATAGTTCCCGGAAGTAGCAGCACAGCAATCATGGATGTATTATAAGGAAGGACAGCAAAGCATGGTCTATTTGAGAGGACACCACAAAAGAAGGACATATACCAACTGCTTGATGTACTATTTATGTTTCTAAGTTTATTAGATATTAATGAAATTAATTAATTGCAGTAAGTCAGTATAAAGACAAAGATCAAAAATCAAATCTTTATTTGTATGGCACTTTTCATACAAAGAGTAACACAAAGTGCCTAACAGAGATTAAAAACAATAACAGAAATGAAAAACATCAATGAAAATCAAGAAAAATACAGACAGCCTGACCTCCCACCCCCACATATCGTGCACGCAACAACACACACACAATCATGTAGATATTCCCCACACATATTAGCAAAAGGCACCCGAACATCCACCCTTACCACCCACACACGCACATACACCAACACACACCAATTGTTACTAAAGATGGCTAGAGAGACACGGCTGGGCACTGAGACCTGAGGCGAGGAGAAGCTACCTTTGGGGGCCAACCTCACTGAGAAAGGTCACGGTCCAGCACCAGCTGGCGCCACAGAGACCATCCCAACCCGGGCGGACAGGAGTGCCCGCACCAAGATGCCGAGCCCTCTAGCCACCCGGGCCGAAACAGTCCACGGTACAGCACCCCCAATGGTGGACCAGAGACCACTCCCAGTCCGGCAGGCCCCGATGAGGAAACACTGGAGCTAAAAACTAACACAATAAAATAAGGTAAAGAACATAAAAGCTAAGAACGTAAGGGACTGAAACAGTAAAATAAGACAAAGAATACAAGTGCACAGTAAAATAGTTTAAAGGTTATAACCGCTAATAATTAGATAAATAAATAAATGGGAGACTAAAACAGTGGGATAAGATAAAATAAAAAAGTAGAATAAATAAATAAATAGTTATTTAGTTAGTTAAAAGCCTGATTGAAAAGATGGGTCTTGAGCCTCTTTTAAAAACCTCAACACTGTTCTGTGATCCTGAGGTTCTCCGGCAGGCTGTTCCTGAGCCGGGGCCATAGTAACTGGCCGCCTCCCCATTTCTTTTAGAGCTAACTTGTGGTATGGTTAAAAGGCCAGTGCGGGAGGACCTCAGGGTCCCATGAGGGGTTGATAAGGTAAAAAGCAGCTCAGTTAGGTAAGAAGGCCCAAGACCTTTGAGACACTTAAAAACAAGTAAAGAACCTTAAAATCAATCCTGAAAGCACGGGGAGCCAATGAAGCGATTTTAAAACCCGGTGTAATATGCTCCGCCCTCTGGTCCTCGTCAGCACTTTCGTGCGGCCGAGTTCTGCACAATAGTTGTAAATTGGAAATGCTCTTTTTGGGAAGACCAGAGAGCAGGGCATTACAATAATCTAGGCGACAAGAGATAAAAGCATGCATCAGTACCTCCGTGCTGGCCTGAGAGAGAGAAATGGGCGGACTCTGGCTATGTTCTTTAGATGATAAAACCAATTTTTGTTGTGTTTTTGATGTGTGGATAAAAGTAAGCTCAGAGTCAAAAATCGCACCCAGATTTGTTACAGATTGTGATGTTCTAAAAGCCTGTAACTTTGGTAAAGTCTCTCTTTCTGGCCTTCAGGACCCGATGACTAAAACCTCTGTTTTGTCCTGGTTGAGCTGTAGGAAATTTGCTGCCATCCATGAATTTATGTCTGAAATGCAGTTAAAAGGGCATCAATAGGCCCTGTGTCATCAGGAGACACAGCGATGTACAGTTAGTGTCGTCAGCATAACTATGAAAGCTGATGCCGTGACTCCTGATGGCGTCCCCCAAGGGAAGCATGTATAGATTAAAAGAGTTGGGCCTAAAATTGACCCTTGGGGAACCCACACTTTTATCTCATGGATTCCTGAGGAACATGTATCCATACTTACAAAAGAAGTGTCGATCTGTGAGGGTAGGAGTCAAACCAGTTCAGAACAGTACCAGAGAGAGGCCGACCAGGTTCCTCAGTCTATTTAATAAAATGTGATGGTCTACTGTATCGAAGGCGGCGGTTAGATCCAGTAGTACCAAGACAGTGAGTTTATGGTTATCTAAGTTGAGCCTGATGTCATTTAAAAAATCTTTACAAGGGCCGTCTCGGTACTGTGATTCATCCTAAAACCAGACTGACACCTCTCTAAAATGTTATTTGTGGTTAAAAGTCATTTACTTGGTTAAACACAAGTTTTTCCAAGATTTTACTTAAGAATGGTAAGTTCGATACAGGCCGATAATTATTAAAAATGTTGGGATCTAAATTGCTCTTCTTCAGAAGGGGCTTCACCACCGCCGTTTTAAAGGAGGTGGGGAAGACACCCGTCTGAAGAGCAATTCTACATAACAATTGTTCCTCAAAGAATGCATGAAACGTTTTAAAAAATGGAGTGGGAATTGGGTCTAAGAGGCAGGTTGTGGGCTTTACTTGGGAGAAAACTCGACCAAGTGTCCTCGCATCTACCAGGGCAAAACTCTCCAGTGTTTCCTCCGGTAAAATCAATGATCTGGGTCAGTAAACACTTAAAATCTGATGCGGTAAAAGACTCGATCTGATGTCATTGATTTTACTTCTGAAGTGGTCTGCAAAATCCTCACAAAGGGCGTCACTTGGTATCTTGGAGGGTCTATTAAAATTTGCGTTTGTTAAAAGGTCGATTGTGGAGAAGAGGAATTTTGGGTTGGTTTTATGGTCGTTGATTAATTTTTGAAAGTGAGAAATTCTTGCCTGTTTGACAGTGTTATTGTAGGTTTTGAGGTGTTCACGGAATATTTAAATGCGTGAACTGTTAACTGACTTTCGCCATCTCCTCTCAGCACTCCTGCAGTTTCTCTTCAGCTTTTTGATGTTCATATTTCTCCAGGGCGGTGTAGGTTTTGTCTTCAATTGAAGTGGGGCCACTGAGTCCAGTGTTGTCTTTAATTTATTGTTAAAACTGTCAACAATGAAATCACATGAAATCAGATAAATAAAATACACGTTTATATATATAACCAATAAACAGCAACCTGCTCCTTTACCATGATATGGTTAGTCTAAAATTATGACAGCATAACCATATATGTCATATCCACATCACTCATATTTATACTATGTTATTATACATTTTACATATATAGGTACTATACATATACAGTATATATATGAGTATGTGTGTATAGATTTGATATATTTTGCATTTTAAAATATATTTTTTTGTATTTTAATCATATTTAACCCTTATTTAGCACTCAGTCTATTCTTTTCTATTCTTGAGCTGCTGAAATGTGTGAATCTCTCAAGTGTGACATTAATCAGTCTAATCTAGCCCTAGCTATTCACATTAATCTTCAAATATAAGCATGTTTTACTTTTAAAAAAAACAATATAATAATGAAACTACATTCAATGCGCTTCGTGTATATTGTAAATCAATGCAGTTATTGAGTGCTATTTAGCGAAAAATTGAGTTTTGTCTCTCCGTATTATGTATTCAAATGGCCCGCCAGACATTTCCGGGAACTATTCGAAGCCTCCATGTGTCACGAGACACCGGAGCATTTTGAACTTCCGTTGTCAGTACTCTGCTTGTTCCAGTGTACTAGTTTGCACATCTATTTACTTTTCTTGTTATATTTTCTTGCTTGAATATTTATTTTTTTTACCTGCATTTTTAACTGTGTCATCTATATTATTTGTATACTGCATCTTAACTTGTTTTTTAAATCTGTGTACCTTTTAACTGATGTTTTGTATATACTCTGTTTATCAGGTTTTTTTTAAAGAAGGGGTGGGAAAAATGTTTCTACATTGCCCCATCGTTCTTAGACATAGCATTACAGTATAACACCCACATTAATCCCTGTATTTTTGCAGGACTACCAGTGAACTCGTTTCAAGTCTTTTATTTTGTAGCTTGTTTACATATGTGAGTTGGAGCCGGAAAATACGTCAGCTCCTCTGTGTACACCAGCTGATCGGAGCAAAATCAGATCCGTCATCACTGTCGTTTTCTGATGTTGTGAACATCTGGGAGCTCGGCGGCGGTAGGGCTCGGTCCCCGCACACGTTCAGCAGGAACCTGCAGCGCGTGCGGCAGATCTCGAGCGCAGCGAGGCCTGTTTGTTTTGCTTCATACCGAGGCCTAACTGCGAGGCTAAGCTAATTAGCTAGCTGTCACTGTTAGCAGGATTCCTGAATGTAAAGTACTGGGGAAGGAAGGGAACGGTCGGAAGATATCTTTCCAGCCACACTCGATAAAACGATGAAGCTCCGAGCGACGTACAGATATTGAACATAAAGCTAATATTCGCTGTGAATGGCTGGGAAGTTGATGAAGCCCGTGTAGCCTGTGCGGGTTCCCAGACAGACATTGTGTGGTCCAGCTGCGCTCTCGTCCAGCTGCAAGATGTGGCTGAAACTCTTCTTTTTGTTGCTGTATTTCATAGTCTTGTTTACAATAGCGAGGATTTTTGAGGCGGTAGTCTGGTATGAGACAGGCATGTTCGCAACTCAGCTGGTGGATCCAGTTACTCTGAGCTATAAGAAGTTAAAGACCATCCTGGAGTGTCGGGGGCTGGGGTACTCTGGACTGGCCGAGAAGAAGGATGTCAGCGAGCTGGTGGAGAAATCAGGTAAAGGTCACACATGATGAGTCATCTGCTGGTTTCATGTTTAAGGGCTGGGAGATGCCACATCATCTGGATTCAGTCTGACACCAAGTCAGAGCCCGAATCCTTCACATTGTTATTACAGTTAGTACTCCCAGCTAGCAGGGAACGTTCCCACAACATTGATTAACGTTACCTACAAGTTGCAACAATGTTTAAAAGAAAACCTTTTCATCTAATGTTCAAAGAACGTTTTAAGGATGTTTATCTTTTCAAATAATTTCCCTGTAAGGTTAATGCGGACTGATGAGACGCAAAACTTTAACTGCAACATTCTGAGGTTATTCTGTTGATATTGAGAAGTGGCAGATCATGTTCCCACAATGTTACATGAGAACAAAGGAAGAACATTTTCAAAGCAACATTCATAACATGTTTGAGGCCTGAGATTACACAACATTTCTCTAAATGAAAATGTTATGTAATTGTTAAAAATTAAAAAAATAAAAATCTCTTCAACATATTTTGATGTTTATGAAGAACGTATTTTACAGGTGCAGTATTTCAAATCTCTGTTTGATCGAAAATGTTGTACAATTAAAACCTTTAATGGGAGCTTTTAATATGGTGTACAGATCTTTTGTTTTATTCTTGCCAAAAATAGCAAGAAATAGAAATTACAAAAAAAATAAATCAAGGAAATGATCTCGAAAAGTGCTTAAAAATACAACAGTTAATCTATATATGTAATTACAATAATGATAAATGTTTTCCCTTCGCATTTTACTTTTCTCTCAAGACATTTTCCTAGGCTTTTTGAAGATAATTTTTTCAACCTAATTATTTCTTGGAATTTGTGAAAAAAAACTTTTTTATTTTTTTTAAACTTTATTGCCATTTACATCAATGAACAGGCAATTAGCATTGCAGAACAGAAGCCTGGAGAGTTGTCTTACCCTACACAATTGCACAAGTGGGCAAAGATTCACCATAGCACCGTAGTTGATACTTACATAGTAGACATACATACATACCCATGTATACACCTTCCATGAACATAATTACATGCATCCATCCATACACATACACCTAAGCATAACTCATATGTATACACATACACATACTACACACATGCTGGTATACATAATATACCTACATGCAGACATACATGCAGGAGTGCATGAAGGACCAAGCTTTAAAATACTTTAAAAAAGATTTTAAAAAACAATAAGGATAAAAGTATATAAAAATATATAAGCATATACAGACACATGTACATATACCCACATCCAAACATACTCATACATATATATACATACATGTATATATACATACACACCTACACAAACATACACACCCACATACAGTACATACATATACAACTGGAAATTATTTTAAAAAATAAATAAATAAAAAAGGAGGGGAAAAAAACAAAGGCTAAGGGAAATAAAAAGGTTTCTTACCAAGATAATCAACTACTGATGCCCATCTTCGTTTAAAAATAGGGAGTTTTAGTTGTAGTTGAGCTGTCATGCGCTCCATCATATAGACGTGTTTGACTTTTTGCAACCATTGAACAGTCGTAGGAGGGTTAGGTTTCAGCCGATTGATGGTTATTGTTTTTCTTGTAGTCATCAGCAGAATATGCACCATATGACGCTTGTTTGTGGTAAACCTGTGATCAGGCAATACGTCCAATAAAAAAACCAATGGATCCAAAGGAATGACCAATTTCAGGATTCTCTCCATTTATCCTTCAACGTTCTTCCAAAATGTCTGTATTCTTGGGCAGTCCCAAAAAATGTGGATGTGGTTGCCGACCATACCACAGTTTCTCCAGCATTTGTTGGTAAAATTATTTTTAAACATACGGGTCATCAGCGGGGTCCTGAAGAACCTCATCATGAAAAGTTTCTTACCAGAATTTTCTTCATTTATGGCCACAAAAGAAAAAGATAATTTCCCAAAAGAAGTCTTGGGTTTTGGAATACTGCACTTTCCCCTGACCAAGTGACTTGTGTTGTTTTTTTTTCTGAGCTGAGTGTAATTAAGTTTTTCAAAGGAGGAGCAGCAGCATTATGAATGATTTTAAAGAGCAGGCAAACGTCTAAAAAAACAACAAAAGAACCAAACAATGAATAATGAATAATAAATAATTCATATATGTTATTATGATAATTATAAATATAGTTTTCCATTAGCATTTTTTCTCCTAGACATTTTACCCTAGCTTTTAAAAAATGCTTTTCTAAATCTACTAATTTCTTGAAATTTGTGAAAAATTAATCACCAAGTTGCTCATTGCCTTTGTGTCCCATATTTTTTGTCAGAAATCACACCAACTTAAATATTTTTCTTCAACATTGTTTAACCCTTTGAAACTTGAGCAGATTAGCTTGATTCCTTTCAAACAACATAGAAAGAAGGCAATAAGCAACAAAAGAGTATATGACCGAAAAATGAGAAAGAAATTCAAAAAAAAGTACATGAAAATTACCTGAAATTATTTAATAAGAAAAAAGAAAGAAATAGAAAGTTAAAAATCAAAAAGGGTCATGATTACTCACATCCTATTGTTTTCTGATATTAAGACAACAAATACTACACCTCAAACTCAAAAGCATTGCTGTGACACATAAATTCATTTAATCACTGTATCTTCCAGCAGTTATATCCATCAGCTGTCCCAGTGTGGGTTCGGGGAAACCATTTACAGACTGGAGCAGCATTAGTTAACATTAGTTAAAGCTGTTTTTTTTTAATATTTGCAAGTCTGTAAAAGTCAATAGAAAATATAAAATGGCCCAATAACAACGTTTGGTGACACGTGATTTAACATTAGCAGCAGTGCAGAAAATTTCAGTGACTACTACAAATATAAACATGCTTCACATGTTGAAAATTCCAACATATCAAGCTTGGGCAGTGAAGAAAGTAAACAGGAAAATGTGTCAATATCTGCACTGGTGGTCAAGTAAAATTTGGGTAGCTGTATTCAAACTCTTACTCATGTTACAGTTTAGTGTAAACTGTAACAACTTGTATTTAAATGTTTGCTTTGGTTTGGTTGGATAAGTCTCATCACTGCGCTGTTTTGTCCCCCCACAGGAGAGCTGACGCAGGGGGAGCTGTACTCAGCCATCAAGAAAGAGTCGGAGCAGACAGAGGCAGGAGATGCCAGCACTACACACTTCAGCGGGGAGATGCACTTCTATGAATTAGTGGAGGACACTAAAGACGGGATATGGCTTGTTCAGGTAAAAGCACTCGAAAAAGGGACAACTAACTGCCTCCCCTGCTACGCTGAAGTGACTGTGAGAAAACTGCAGCTGAGTCCTTCCTCTACAGAGGAAAAAGAGGTAGATAAAGTACAGCAGCTGGGATGCACCACATTTGTTGATAGGTGCACCAGTTCTGCCTTCTTTATTTGCATTTTGAGATCTGAGGGGTGTGTCATAAAGTCAGAATACCAGTTCAACCAGATTTTCCACTGAACATGGCTTTATTTTATTTCTTCGTTAAGTTGGTTTAAATAAGTCTGACCTCTCTACAGTGTAAACGTATCCCTCCAAAGTAGCCTGGTCCTGGTCAGGTTGGTTCTTAGCTTCACTTTAGGCGAAACCAACTTGAACTGAGGTCTGAACTGAACTGAGAACTGTCAGGTTGTCTGACTAAAATATTTTTTGTTGAGTTCTGCCTCGACATCTCCTCTTTAATATTACTGTTGTCAACAATAATATTGACATGAGTGATAGCTAATTGTATATTTAAAATTTGAGCTCTAGGCTTGGGTGTTATCTATTTTTTTATGATTTCATACCTTCCTTGAATTTCACAGAGGGCTTACATAGTATAAGACAGTACTTGTGTGTGACGCTTTTGACTGTATTGAAAATCATACCATCAGGATTTCTAAATCCTCCAGTATACCGTATACTTTTATTTAAAGTGCTGCAGTAAGTGGATTTGAGAGCATTTTCTGAAGACACATTTTACTTTGTTTCTTGTGCTGCACTAAGTGGAATAGTGATGAGAGCCATATCTAATATTTTTTGTTTAATTACTTTGTTATTTAAGTAAAAAAATAAAAAAATAACCTGAAGGAATTGTTTGGTTTGGATGCAGAGATTTTTTCTTGTATTGCATTGCAGAGCTATGAAACTGTCAAGCACATATGCCGGCTTGATCTGTATAACTTTAAAGTAGCTGAAGTGTGCAGCTGGATTATCCAGGTAAATACGAGTAGCGGAGTGGGACTCAATATCTGCACATACTCAATATCAAATAACTCGGATCGGGGAAAAAAATGTGTTCGGGAGTAACTACTAACAAGCAGAGTGCAATGCCAGATGAGCCTGTCAGGGGGGCTTTCATGAGATTTGCGTTGTGCTAGTTGTGTGAGCATGTCATGTCCCTGTGTGTACCTGCAGGTCATCGCTCAGGACCGTGACGCTCTGCTCAGCCAGTCCAACTGGGGGAAGATGGTGCAGAAAGTGTCCCAGTTTGGGATCAGAACTGGAACCTTCAACTGCTCTAATGACTACAGGTGAGAAGCAGGGCCTCCCTCCCACAAATCAAATGTTAAAATTTGTCCTTACTGACTGAGAAAAGAAAAATGGTCAGGCAGATTTCCCTCACAATGCCTTCATTCCTGAATGCTAAATGCAGCCGTATAAAGATTTGACGATGTATGCAAGTGTTGTTATTATTAGTGCATTATCACCACTCATGGAAACGGCCATAACTGAGTGACTTTAAATCCGATGTACTTGAAATGATAAATGGACCTGTACTTGAATAGTTCTTTTTTAGTTTTCTTACCTCTCAAAGCGCTTTTGCACTTCATGTCACATTCACACACACATTCACACACTGGTGGAACAGGACATTTGATGTGGTGATGTCATCACTATCATTGTAAGTGTGGGCAGCAAACAGTGAGACTGTTTTGTGCATTTTACACGCTTTTCATTCTTGTTTTTTTTAAATAATTTTAGCTGTGTTCATTAATATGGCATACATTTTTGCAAGATTGTGTATTTTTGTTTAATCTTTGAATTTCCAGCTCAGCTCCTACAATAAGTCTAAAATACACTGTGGAAACTAAATAGTTACATTCAGACTGTGAAGTGTAAAAAATGCTCCATTGAAACCCATTCAAACTGACATTTATGATCCCACAGCCACCAAAGCATAAAAACACGCATTGTATTATTTCTGGGTGTCATTCTGGGCTTTTCCCTTAGAATTTGTCATTTTGACTATTTTCCACTTGATTATGTTATTTTGACCATATTCAGCATATGGAGAAAGTACATGCTATTTCCACTAGGTGCACTGTCACAATTAATGTTACTGCTAACCACTGACATATCCCAGACTGTCAGAAGCAAAAATCTACTTCGCAATTAGCATGTTTAAAATAATGTATTTTCTGTGTGTGTGTGTGTGCGCGCGCGCGTGTTTTTAATCTAAAAACAGTGACATCATGACAAAAATCTGGCATTTAAAGGGTTAAAATTCTGAAAATGAATGAATATATATATGATTGGGACTTATGTTGGATAAAAATGATCTCAATGAAAGTAAAAATAATATTAATGTATAATATTTTCAAAGCTTGATTTTGAAAAGTGCATCTTGTGTGCGGAGCAATATAAGTGTCTGTAAAATAAAAGCGGGCCCTAAGGGTTAAAGATCACCCAGCAATGGTCAGTTCATACATGTCATGTGTTCCTTGGGTAACGTCTGCCATGGCGCTCTCTGCTCCGCCCAGCAGGTCATGTATCAAGCGTGGCTGGCAGCGCTCCACCCTCATAATGTCTGTTCCTCAGACCTCAGCGTCGAAGGGCAAAGTCATGCTTAAAGAGTACAATGGCCGCCGCATTGAAACGGAACACATCTTTCGATGGATGACCTCGCATGTGGCTCATCGAGTCAAAACTCTGCGTCGTTCTGAGCAGTTGGTGGAGGAGTGGCGCCCTGACCCCACCCACCCGGTGAAGATGTTCTTGTTCGCCCATCTGTCCCAGCCGCCCGCCTTCTTCTCCTCACTGTCCGTCAAGTTCACCGGCAGGATCGAGTTCATCTTCGTGGATGTGCGTCACTGGGACAACCACAGCAGCCTATCAGAGATCGGTGTGACACAGAGCCCCGCCTACATTCTCAAGATGCCAGAGGGCATTTATCGCTATGGCAACAGGTGATGATCAAACGTGGGAATTACCCTGCCTTCACGTGCTCCTCGGAAATATCCTACTTCCCAGTCGTACAGTCATCATTACAACACGGATTCGAGTGCTGTGGTCAGAAAAAAGCAACAAACATACACGTTAGAAGTAAAATGGTTGTTTTTTTGTGGCTGATGTTTTACCAAAAAAAAAAAAGGCTTGACTCTGCATCTAGGAATACAAGATAATGCAACATGCATAATAAGGGATAGTTAGACATTTAGATGATTTTTTAAACTCTTTCATCAAAGTTGTATTGTTAATTATAGCAAGCTAATTTAACGTTATCAATGTCAGTATACTCGCCTGGCATGCTTTATAGTTCAAGTTTACTTGCTTGCTACAGCTAATAGATGCTTTTACCAAAATGTGTAACTACTAAAAGTATACGATAGCTACTAGGAAGAAAATTACAAAATATGTAATTCTTTCCCATCAGTTCTTGACACTGTTTTCAAGCTTTCCACCATTTCTGCTGCCCTGAAATGTCCCGCTAACATCACAACTCGGGTGTCATCGCAATTTCTCAATTTCTGACTTGTAATTATAACTTTAGAGAGCCGTTCATGTGCTATTTACTTTTAAATGCTATGTTTCCGAGGAGCACGTGAAGGCAGCATTAGACTGGGTTATTGTTTCTACAAACAAATACAGATGTCAATCAGCTGTCTCAGCTTCTTTTTTCTACTCCCTGTCTCCACCTCTTCTCCTGTACTCCTCCTCCTCTTCTCTCCTCTTTTCTACCTCTTCTCCACTCCTCTTTCCCTCCTCCTCTTCTCTGTTTAGTACTGGGGAGTTTCTGTCCCTGGCTGCCATGGATACGTTCCTGCGTTCAGTCCAGCCGGAGGTCAATGACCTGTTTGTCCTCAGTCTGGTCCTGATCAATCTGCTGGCCTGGATGGACCTCTTCATTACACAGGTCACTGTCTGTTTATCCAGTAGACACAGCGGTGATAGTTAACTGTGCATTGACTGTTAAGTACAATTTTGAGGTACATGCATTTCCCCTGGGTATTTGACTTGATCCTCCTCTTCTAGATACCAAAAGGGAAATAATGAACCTTGTATTCCACTACATACATCAGCTGCATTCTGCGAGCTTCATGCTCAGGCTGCCTACATGTTTGTGCAGCCTGTCTCTTGAATTTTGAAATATCAAGGTCTGACCTATACAGGTTCATTCTGAAGAACTTTGATGCTTACAATTTGTTGGTTAAAACGTGGTTGTGGAAATACTGTACTTTACTTAGAATAATGTTTGAATTTGTTTTGTTTTTCACATTGTGCTACAGCTAGTCTTATTTGTAGGATCTGAACACTTACTCCACACTTTGGGGCTGTTTACACGGCAACAGTTCTTGCATGAAACATTAAACTTTTAGTGCAGTTTTGGCCTTTGATCACACTACAACAGCATTTTGGGGGCCTGAAAACGCAAAGCTTTGAGACCAGAGTATAATCTTTTGAAAACGCCACCCCCTCTGTTGACATGTAAACTGCCAATGCAAGGATGCATTTCACGCATGCAGATTACGTTTCACACAAACAGCCATGCACGAGCAGGAAGACAACAATAACAAAAATGGCGGACTACCGAGCTGTGTTTGTGCTGCTGACTAGAGATGGCAAATTCGACACCCAAGATCAAATTGTTTCGAAACGTTTCATCACTTCCGGCTTCGGCACGTAGCTCGAGACGGGTTTTGAAACATTACGTGATCGGTAGCAAACCCTGACAGACAGTTTCAAAAGAGCGTTTGAAGTGTTGTGTTGTGGCGAAAAGTAGAGGGAGAATTGTGCGAATTGAACTGAGTTGTTGGTAGATTGATAGATTGACAGATACATGCATACATACATATAATATAATATAATCATATTATATATAAATAAATATACACACATAGATATATTTATAGATTTATATAGATACATGTAACTATATTATAGCTATACAGGCTTTTAGGCTGGGGAAAAGGGAGCTTACAATATAAACAATGATAAATGGGTGCAATGCAAGCTTTACCAGGAGATGCCAATGTAGAGCAAACAGGTTTTGAAACGTTTGAAAACGTTTCAAAACAATGGTTTAAAAGTATTGAAACGTTTCAAAGTGTTGAATTTGCCATCTCTACTGCTGACCACTGAGGTTATTAACGCTTCCCGTTCTCCTGCGTGTGTTCACAGTCATCTTCTTGGTTGTTTATACTCACTGCTCTGTAGAAGAACACCTTTATGTTCTTCTATGGTGTGTCATTACAAAGTTACACTGCCAACTACAGGCCTGGCATGCATTTTTGGATGTCTTTGCGGATGTTTTGCTCTCTTCTATAGGTGACTCTGGAGTAATATTTTGAATGCAGGACTAACCGTTTTTCTACACTGTGCTATGCTACAGCTAGTTTTATTTAAAGGATCTGAATACTTTTTATACACTTTATTTCATTTCATTTTCTGAATCGGTTCTCCACAGTGCTGGAGGGAGAGAATACAGAGATGCAGTCAGTTCTGCATTCATGTCCAGCTTCTGGTTAACATTTTTTCCTTCTTATGTTCAGGGAGCAACAGTGAAACGATTTGTAGTTCTGATCCGAACACTTGGAACCTACAACTCCATCCTGCTGGTGTCCTGGCTACCTGTTGTGGTAGGAAATCATTCACACCACACATTTCTCACAGCAGACATCTTCCACAAATTCTTCTTCTGTTGAACAACTGCTTCTCCCAGTGTTGGGGTGCCTACAATTACATGCATGTTCCCCTATTATTCCAACTATGATAATATTCTGATTTTGATGCGGGTCATGTAAAAAGCATATTCCAATTAAATATTCCAAATTAGGCCCTTTTCCAAATGTAGCAATTTCCAATTAAGACATGTGGGACATGCCAGTATTATTTGTTTTTTTCGTAACAATATTTGGATGTTTATATAGCCAATTCAGAATATGCATCTGTTTTTCTTTTTTTTTTTGCCTGCAGTATGCGACACATGGCCTTTTGTCCGCTTACAGTTGGTTCTGTGCATTGTCATGGATACATTGTATAAAAACCAACTGGCCAACAGTTTACAGGCTGGTATAGAGATGCTTACTCAAAAGAATATCCCACATATCTGGTCTGAAAGAGAAACACACCTACTTTGATTCATTATGACAGACTTAGATATCAGCATATACTATATCACACCAACCTTTTCAAGGAGATGCTGAAAGAATGAAAGAGGGATGCTGTTGTGAGTTCACATGGTCCAACAAGTCTACCCCAAACTGTGAAAAAATATATCACAATACTAAGACGAAAAATGACATGATTAATGATGTTGGAGCAGGTTAATCAGAGTTTGCACGTTTATCTGTAAATGCGAGTGTTAATGCAATATTCATTTTCAGTATCCATACAAACTGCTCAGTAGGATTATTGTCTTTTTCAGAATAAGTGCAAAAATGTGACTATTTTGTGCATGTAAACATCGATTCATAATTGATCAGCGCTTCCTAGTTTACAGTTTGATCAGATTTCGTGCGGAGTCTTAATGGCAGAGAGAGGGGCGGGTGTATCTCTTGATCAGCTGTATACTCCTTGGCAGCAGCAGGGTTGGCAGGCAATACGAAAATGTGGAAGTACAGCTTGTAGTTCAAGCAAAAGCTCAAGAGCCAGCGTTAATTACATCGTGCTTCGGCAAGGGCCAGGGCATATATTGTCCTTGAAATATAATAATGACAATTATGTATGTAATTTTTATTAGCTTCTTTTTTATCTATAGAATTTTTAAATCTAATCATTTCTTGCGAAGTTGCTCATTGCCTTCTTCCCCAAGTTTTCCAAAGAAATCAATTAGCTCAAGGTCCAGAGGTTTAAGTATTTGTAAAAGGTGTCTGAACACAGCACAAAGAAAAGTCCAGAAAACATTTGTTCAACACTTCTTGAAGAGCTCTGTTTGCTATTTTGATCTGTGCCACAGCCATGCATCTAGGGCTGCACCTAACGATTATTTTTTTCGATTAATCTATTGATTATTTTTTAAATTGATCTAACTATTATTTTTTATTACTCGAATAATATAACAACAACAACAACAACAACAACAACGAATTTACTGAAAATAACATTTTAAAACTTGTCTTGTGCTGCAGGGCTTTATTCCCCAACAAAACACAGCTCAGTCTTAACTGGTAATCTGTGTTTTACAATAAAATGAATGCAAGAGCTTGTTCCACTCAAGTAAAAGAAATGTAGTACAATCTACATTTAGCAATTCAACAGCAAAATAAATAAAACAAAGTAAAAATCAAGTCACTTTTAAGAGGAGTAACAAAACAGTTACTCTTTGTTACAGTAACAAACCTCAAATCTAGCAGTCCAACAAAACATCTTACAATAAAATTAGTGCAATTTGAATAACACTATAACTTTATCTAACAGAAGTAATTATAACTAGTTCATTCTTCCTGCATCAAAATAGTCCAGCCTGAACTGGGCCTTAAAGCATATCGCTGCCTGCTGATATGAGTGCTGTATTTTCATATTTATGAGCACATATTCCACTCATTTATGAAGTTGTCCAAGCTCCTGCACAGCTGACAACCCCATCCTGTAAATGTTTCAAAATAAAATACATTGTATCAGCAACTGACGGCATCCTGTCCACAGAGACACAGTCAGAGGACTTTTGTTTTGAAAGGGAAGCAAGAAAGTTGAGTTAAAACAAACATCTTTGTATATCCTCATCTCTGTGACAGAGAGAGACTTTAAACTGCAGTATAAAGTGGTATAGGCTGGATCCCAAGTCTCTTATTTTTCATTTCCTTGCTCCGCAATCCTCGCTGGGACTGGAAGTCGGTCTTGGTGCGCCATCTTGAAGGACGTACCAAAGCACTTATTTGTGCCAAGGATCGAGAATCGAGGAGGGACCTCTGAGGGGCGATGAGTGAGGACCCTCCAGAGCAGTCTTTACGGAAGTCTTTTATCTGCCGACACGCCCCGTCAGCACCGGAGTGAAGACAGATCAAAGATTGCACTCAAGTTTATCACTCCCGAGTTTGATATTTCATTCATCTCCTGATTCACTACCCAAGGGAAGTCAGCTTGGCAATGAGGAGCATGCGCTGAACGCCGAGACCAAAGTCTGACTGAGGTGTTGACATGATGGAACAGCTCACCTTCCAATCACATTATGTGGGTGTGTTAGTCTGATTTTGAGAAATTCGTTTTAGTCCGATTTCAGTCAGACTAACATGTTTACATGTACTTTAAAAGTCCAGTTTGATTCCACAATGATTCCACTTTTTCCGACATCATGTAAACATCTTTTAATAAATGTATTGTTGAATTGATTGAAGCTGATCACTAATAAGTGATTAATGACTCCTTCCAGGCCCTTCTCCAGCTGCCCTATCTGGACACTCTGTATGGGTACAGCCTGAAGCTGCTTCGTTATGCTGACACCACTACACTGGCCAGCCTGGTGAGAGCTGACTGGACCTTCTACTCCTCCCACCCAGCTCTCTTCCTGTCCACCTACCTGGCCCACGGCCTGCTGGTCGACTACTTTGAGAAGAAACGCCGCTGTGGCATCCGGAGCCAGGAGGACAGCACCACCAACCTGGAGTGGCTGGCCAGTCTGTGGGACTGGTATACCTCCTACCTGCTCCACCCAATCGCATCACTGCAGCAGGTCCCATCTGACCACTCAGACTGGGAGGACGACCCCAACTTCTTATTTGAGCGCTTGGCGTTCCCTGATCTCTGGCTTCGCCCGTTAGTTAACATGGACTATATGAAAGCCTTGCCCACCTGGAGGTTCAGAGCGGTCCGTCAGGAAAGGGGGGAGGTGTCTGATGAAAAGACAGATAGCTCACAGTCGGACACAGAGAGCGGCGAGCTGATGGATTCCTGTCCTGCAGGTCCAAGGGAACCTCCACACAGCAGGCAAACACACAGGAGATCACTGAGCAGCGAGGACAGAGATACACAGCTCTCTATGGACAACAACATGGACCCCAGCTGCTGTCAGTGTGCTGCCGCTGCATCATCCTGCTGTCGTCATGGGAATGGGAGCTCACCATCAGCTGACAGGGCACTGGAGGATGGCTGCCTCCCACCTGAGGGCGTCTCGAACCATCAGCGCTGCGACTGGTCAGCATGGCCCTGTGACATGCTGCAGTGCTCAGAATGCGTGGTGTGTCTGGAGAACTTTGTGAGCGAGGAGTTGTTGATGGGTCTCCCCTGCGGCCACGCCTTCCACCAGCAGTGCATCGTGGTGTGGCTGGCAGCAGGCAGACACTGCTGCCCCGTCTGTCGCTGGCCAAGCTACAAGAAGAAACAGCAACGAGCTGCACAGAGCAGCTCAGCCGAACACACACTGCAGGACTGAGGACATCTGATGGAGCCCTTCCTCATGTGTCCTCTCTATTCTCACTGCTCATTGGCTCAGAGATCACTGAGCAATGACACTGTGTGGTATCATCACAGCTTAGGACTGGGAAGGAATGAAGGAAGAAACATTGCCAGTTGGTGTGATCAGGGCTGATGGTGTCATCATTCAGCCTGCTGAAGGCAACATGCTGGCCTTCATGGCAGACAGATGAAACTATGAGAGCCCGTCACCATGGTTACTCCATAGACAGCAGGTGATTGACCCAGTTACTATTGGTGAAGTCACAGCAAACTTCGTAGTGCAATAAAAGATATTTCTGGTTTTCTTTTTTTCCTCTTCCCAGTCTGTTCCCCCGTGAAACCATCAGAGGAAGAATTCTCTCACATGGTTTGATTTCAGGCTGGACAAGAAGCAACTTATTAAGCTAACTGCATCCAAACACACGTAAACTGTCTGCTCCATCCTGTACCATGACTGACTACAAATGCAAACACCTCCATGCTCTGTGTTTCTATTGTTATTAGAATTTTGTGAAGAATTGGGGGGAACTGAATAGTCCTCTCTGTTGAACCCTTTCATTGGCCAACATAGAAAAGCTCAGCACAATAACACTATTCACTGAATTAATCAGGTGTGAAATATCACACTCTTCACACGCTTCCTCTGGTTCTAAAGGGATTGACATAACCCCACTGATAACTCCTAAGAATCTTCATTTTTCACTTGATTTAAGTATTTATTTGATTATCCAGACCAAAGGCAGTATATAAAGATGGACGACATGACAATTCCCCGAATGTGAAGCAAAAACATCTCGGATTGCTCCCTGGTGACTGACTGCAGTGTACCCCGCCCCTTCCACGTCAGTGAATCGGCAACATGTTCTCATCCCATCAGTCACATGTTGCCACTTTGCAGTGGACTTCCGTGTCTACATATCACGCTCCAGGTATCTATCTGCACCTGCTGCTGATGTTTCAATATGCCCCTACTGTGATGTCAAAAGCACATCGTGGGATGATGCTGCATGTGGTTTTGTTAGGCAACAAAAGCACATGGCAACCAATATCAGGACATTAACAAAAGCCCATGCTGACACGGATGGTTAGGTTTAGACAAAAGAGGCACATGGTAGAAAAAAAACATCACATTCAGAAGGGAAGGAAACACCACACTCCTGGAGGGGATCATGAAGACATGACAGGTGCCGTCTGGCCGCATGCTGAACCAACACCACACATCAGCATATCACGAAGTAGTGATAGGTGATGTCCAGCCATCCGCACAACATATAATTACACTGCAAAAGCATATATATATATATGTATATATACAGAAAAAGTCATACTATTCTGCTGCAGAGCCATGTACACTCAACTGGCAATACGCAAGGAGTCTATAGCCCATTTTTAGTGTGTTAACCCATGTTTGAAAAGCCCACATGCACTGCCAATTTTGGTGGAAAAGCAGTATATGAGGCGAGCAGGAACATGTGGGCGGGGCCAGCAGGACAAACAGTAATGTGTATATTTTGTGGGCTGCATATCACAGAAGTAAACCCGGTAGTGAAAAAACTTCTGGCATATGCGCTAGGCGAATAACTCCATTGAAATGAAAAGGTGCCATCTTTGGTCCGGTTGGTCTAATGTTGTCCATCTTTATATATAGTCTATAATCCAGACAGAATGCACTTAATGTCTGTTTCCCGCCCCACCACTGTCACTGGTTTCTACCTTATTTCTGCCTAATCACATCTCAGAGTTTGTCTCTATCATGAATTTAAAAATGAGCTGTGATTTGTCCCTTAGTCCCAAACCTGTTCTTTATATTAGGATACAGAGTAATGCTTGGTGGTGGAAGGTCACGCTTTATTTGCTCTGGGAAGATGGAATATCTTTGTTACCCGTTGAAAATTTTAACATGAAACCCCCCTGAAGTCAAATTTCTGACCTCAAAATCCAAGATAACTGCTCTGTGCATCCATCAACAGTGGTGAAAGCTGTAGTAATATATGTTTTATTAGCACTTGTCTTATTTGTGTCTCATTAAAATAGTCATACACGCAATCCTGTCCAACGTCTATTTGTGGACATGTTGCTACGGTGTTTCTATGCTCAGGATACCACGTAATGTGTTGTTTTATGCTGATACTGCTAACAGTGGCTAACCTGGCTAGAACTGGTATTGCTAACATTTTGGTTTCCGACTTGTTGTTGGACTACAGTCAACTTGGGTGTGATGTAATTTCCAGCTCTGAGGTAAAGAGGCTTTGCAGACATTTAACAAAATAACCTCCAATAATCATATGTAAGCCCAGTAACTCCCTGGTCTGAAGTGCATTAAACCACAAAAGGTGACAGTTTTTATTCAGTGCACTCATAACATCCCTCACATTAGCGGTTGCCCTGAGACACACTGATCTGCTGCCAACACATTTCTGCTAGGACTTTATTCATCAGATAAGAAGTGGCTCCTAGACTTTCTAAACTGGTGTAGAGTTGCAGAACTGGTACCAGTCAGTCCTCATTCCAGCCCAGTCCAGTACTGCTCCTCTGGCATTATTTCTCTTCATCACATTAGTCTTGGATGTGTGGTCAGTTAAAGATTTCCTATCATAGAGACATTGAAAACACTAATTTATATTAGGCTTTGGCGGTATGTTATATTTCATACCTTCCTGAAATTTCACCAGGGTATTCAGTTTATTATGGTGTAAGTGTGCAGCGCTACTTACTTTCAGCTTTTCAGACTAATAAATACAATATAGCATAATAGAAACCCATAAAATGTTGAGAAAAGTAATACTATCACCTATTTCTTTATTAAACAGAGAAATTCAACTGAGCACCTTTTGAATTCAACTCTCTCTTGGTCACAGAAGGCTGACAAGGCCTAACAACCTCAATAACTCGGGATAAAACACTCTTCTTTCAAACTGAACAGAAACAAAATAAAACTCAACCAAATCGTCTTGGTTGCTCTTGCTAGTAATCTAGTTAGTAAGTCCACTGTTCCAACAATCACCAGCTCCGGTTCGGTCCAAATAAATCCGTAATTCACCAAGTTAGATTAAAAAAACATGCTGCTATTCCCCACAGTCTCTCTCTCCCTGCTGGCCACCGGCTGTTTGCAGTCCTGTAACTTCTTCCTCCACCACAAGGTGTCGTGGTGTCTTTCAGCTCAGCTGCCTGTTCCACCAGTAGAGACCAGAGACTGAGCTCTGGTGGTACGTGCTGTGCACTACATACAGTGAGTTTAAAAGAAAGAGGAACACATGTATTTACAATACCATTTAAAAAGACATATTCAGGATTTCTAAATATCCTGGTTTACCTTAATATTGTGATACTGCTGGAGCCCCATTTATATGACAGAATCCTAAAGCTTGTGGGAGTGTATGTGGTTTAGCACGTGGGGATAGTTTTCTTTGTAGGTTTTCTCCCAGAAACACAGACACAGAGATCTATTCATTCTAGGGCTAGGAATTGGTGCTCAACATGTTTAAGGTATCGCCCAAAATACGCAGTACCAAATCGCATCGAAACATCTTCAGCCAAACGCCTGGGGCTGCACGATTATGGCCAAAATAAGAACCGCCATTATTTTGTTTAGCATTGGGATTACTATTATTTACCATGACCATTCATTGTTTTTAGGAACAAAATGTTTTATTGGATTTTCACATATAATTAAAAAAGTTAAATAAAATTCTTTCACCTCTATGTTGTGCTGCATTCCTGCTAATGAACTAATCTTTGCACCAAAATAAGACTTAAAATAAATTTCTTCCTCACCTGAATTCAGTGGACGTGTATCTACCACTGTATTTCTTAACCACGCGTGGACCACAGTGTGGCTGACATGTTCAGAAACGTAAAGTTTCAAGGCATCTGCAACATAGTAATGTACAAATGTAACGGCTCTGGTTTTCAGAAATGAGAAATGAGCAGCTCTTTGCTAACAGATTCACCTTTATAGGATGATGTGTCAGATGTGTTTCTGTTCATTCATCTTTAGCAACACAATGCTACCGTTTAATCAGTCCACTTAACCTTAAACAATGCAGCAGTTTTACATGGATACTGCATGTCATGGCTGTTATTGCCCTTTGCCTTTATTACAAATAGATGTATGTTAATGAGACAGCCTGATATGAATTTAATGTGACGTGTATCATGTATGAAGGTGCAAGAGTCTCTGTAAACATGACCCTGTTTCATCAGCCAGCCAAAGCTTGGAGCAGCTGCTCAGTATGCATGCCTTGTGTTTCAGACTGCTGCTGTACACATTCTCCGGAGGTGGCATGCCTTGCTCATGGGCAGCTTGGTGTGTGGTTCAGCAGTGTACAAAAGAACAGACAGTAGGGTTGCAACATTATGTGACTTTCATGGTACAATAATTGTTTCAGGAAATATCACTATTAAACTGCATATGGTACTACACAGTTACTATTAACAATTTCTACCACAGTGTGTGTTTTTTGTATAAAACTGCTTTATATTAATTAAAACTTAAAACCATTTTTAGATGGGAGTATGTGTAAAAAGTCTGACAGGCAGTGGAGCAGTACAGCAGATGTTACATGCAGGAGAGATATCCGTCTAATTGCAGTTTATTTTTATTACTGTAGATAAGCAAATGCACACAGAATGATAAACCTCCAATTATAAGGCCACATTTACACAGGCAGTGATTCAATCTGATAGATATTTGTACCTCACACCATGATCTACTCTACATTCAGCTACATGCACACAGGTAACAGTCCATTCTGATAGACATTTGTCCCTAACTGAAAGATCTAGTCCACATAAAAATTGTCACTGAGGGCCTTTGGGCAGCTGCTAAAGAGGCGTTCCACGGTCCCTCTCCCCGAACACAGAGGGCAGGAAGGGGTCTCGCTTTTTCCACAGACGTGAAGGTTTGATGTGCTTGGCAGGACATTGCAGACAGCTCCAGGGACACCCTGGAAATCTGCTCGCCAGATGTTGGACCAGGTGATCTTTGGCTGCAGTGCTTCTTCCCATCTAGTCCATGCCCATTCCTACCGTCCTGCTGACTATAATAATAGGACTTTTTTCTTGTAAATTCACAAGTTTAATCTTGTAATATCACAGCTTTTTTTCTCAGATATTTACAAGTTTAATGCTGTAATATTAAAACTAATTCTAGGAAGTTTACCAATTTTCTTAGCTTTTTTCTTGAAATTACAACTTTATTCACGTAATATTATGCACAAGATTATAAATTATATAAAATGAACAGAAAAAAACGAGGTTACTGTAGTAAATTGTTTGGGTTTTTCTTAAATAAGGATTATAAAAAATAAATGAAAATTAAAGGATAAGTAAATGTAAATCTTAATGATCTATTATGGTAAACAGTGGAAGATGATGGATAAATGGATGGATGGTAAACAGTTGCATTGCTTTTTATATTTAATGTATTTAAAGGCTTTCAAATAATATTTAGTGTGTCACTTTATAGCCCTTAAAAATCCTGTTTTATTAAAAAAAAAAAGTACTGTGCCTTCATTGCAAGAACATAGGTTTCATTTCTAAATTGGGCAGGGAGATTCTATCTTTAAAACATCTAGCACTGATCACTTCATTTCCTACATCCTGGTGGATTTTTATGCACTAATTTGTCCCCTTTTTAAATATATTTATTTTTGGCATAAAAGTCTCTAATTATGTCAAACTAAAAGTTTTGTGTTGCGGTTCCCATGTCATCTTCTAGAAATGTTTTTTTTTTATTCAACTTCAAAATTAAAAGCAAAACATTTGCTCCTCTTCTCTTTTTTTCACCAGTCAAAAAAATCAAGCAAAAGGGAAATGTGTGCAGACTGTAAGACTGACAGAAATTCCAGACAAAAAAGGGAAGAAATAGATGAGTTTTGCAAGTTTATACCAAATTGTATTCTTTTATTATTTGTTATTGTTTATCTGCTAAGTTGTTGCTGATATCTTTATTATTATTATTTAAGCAAAATTAAAGAGTAATATGCCACTTCAAAAACACACCAGCTTAGTTGGCATGTGTGGGCTGTGGGAGGAAACCAGAGCACCTGCAGAAAACCCACATGTGGAACACAAAGGTGTCACCCCTGAGTCCCCATGCTGCCCTTACACTGAAAGGTAAGTCAACCTCAAAACATCTGGGAACATGTCAAGTAATGTGTGTTCATAGTTTGGCATCACTAAAATATAGTTTGCATATTTTGCTCACCTCAATTCATTTAGATAAAGATGGGGGGGAAACAGAAAAGACCTTCATTTTAAGGAAATCCTGACAACTTACTGATTTTAAAAAACAAATAAGTTTGCTAACATTTGACTTCTATGTTGGCCAACAGGAGCAAATGCACTGCAGCATAAGCGGTCTGTGTTGTTGCCTGCCAATCTTCTGCTCCACACTCCTGTCCAGCAGGCGGCAGCAGTGCATATACAGGCTGCTTTATCAGCCGCCATTAAAAGCCAAAAGAAGAAGAAGCGGACTGTGATTGGCTGAGAGCTGGCCAATGGGCAGCTGACAGGAGGTGTGCGTGTGTGTGTGTGTGTGTGTGTGTGTGTGTGTGTGTGTGTGTGTGTGTGTGTGTGTGTGCATGCATGCACGTGCGCGCGCTTATATAGTCGGCAGCAGTGTGAGCAGCGGTGTTGCAGAATGTTTGGAAAACTTTCCCTCTCGCTCTTTCTCCTCACTCTTTTCTACCATGACCCTGCGGACGCACAGAAGAAGAAAGAGGTAACATGTGTTCAGTAACACCGCGCAGATAAAGTTCCTCCACTCTGGCTGACATGTTTACGACGGTTTCAAAGTTGTCCCGTGCCAACCTTCGAAGCTAAGCTAACCAGAAATGAGCTAACGTGAACGTGTGTGTTTGGTTCGTCACGGAGTAAAGAACTAGTTTGGAACAGATGACACGAATGTGGTCTCCACTCACACTCAGTGGTTACTATCGTGAAGCTCTGTCTGGCAGCAGGTACGAACGTGGTGTGGGACTCGCTCTAACGAAAGCACAAGTGTCTTACCCAGTGAGAGTCCCACTTCAAGATGTTTTCAGGACTCATTCATTTGACGTTAAATAACTTAACACAGCAAAAAGGCAGAAACCGAACAACTGCTTCAAAGTGCCGCAGAAAGTAGGCTACAGTTTTCAGATAAAGAACCACTTCCGGTTTTGTGTCTTAGCTTGTCTTCTCGTCTATGTTCCTCGTTTGTCCTCGTCTAAACCTTCAGCTGTTAATGCTTTGATACTTGAAGCACTCATCACGTCATGGTTTTATTACGACACTAAGTGTGTTTTAATGTGTTTTAATTAAATTTGGCGCTTAGTTTTACATGAAGCACTTACACAATTCCATTTTAAATTATTTATTTTATGTATGTTTTATTTATTTATTTTCTATGAAATAATCACTTTGCATATTTTATACAACAAGCTATATTTTATATTACTTGCTTTATCATTAGGATATATATATATATATATATATATATATATATATATATATATTTATATATATATATTTATTATTACTTATTATTATTATTATATATTTATTATTACTATGCATTTATATTTTATTAAATGCGTATTAGTCATTTTAACACTACAGCTTTGATCAGTGCTCCCAAACACTGGTGACCCAGGGGAGCTATATAACTGATCCTTCCTCTGATCCTCAGAGTATGTGGACCAAACCTTTTTTTTTATTTTGTTTTATTAGAAAAATAATTTTGTATGGTTTTTATAAGGAAAACTTGAATCATTTTGTTCACACTTGGTCCTTGAACACCAGTGCCTCTATCAAACCTAACCACTGAGAAGGGAAAGATTAACAGGCGGAAACACTATTTGACAGGAGAACATACTGATATGGGCCAGCAACCAGTAATAGCCTTTCTACAGCCACAATAAGCTACAGCCAACATACCCCAAGAGTCAGCGAGAGCAGGGGTGGAAGATGACTCACAGGTGGATTACACAGCAAAAGACATCGGAACGGACATGACTATGCATCAAATACGTGACTCAGTGAGGGATGGGGCACGGACCTGTCCGCTAGGGTTAAAACTAGCAACATTTGGGATAAGGTGAGCTTATCTGTGGAGGTAAAAGGTAGTACAATAGTGCTTCAAGATGCTTCAGGTTTGTCCTTGTGGCTGGCAGAAAGTCACATCAGTCAGAGGCCTTAAAACTCATCAAGGAAGAAAGGTGTTTAGCAGAGGAAGGGCAGAGTGGCCGCATCGATCAGTACTTTTTAAGAAGTCAGTCGAGTCAGTTGGGTGATGTCCAGCGGCAGGTAGAAAACCACAGTTTGCAGGATATCAGTAACACTGCCCCTGAGGAGGAGGAGGTAGTGAGAGGGGATGCAGTTGACACTGAGGTCAGCAGGTCAGCCAAAGAGAGAACCATGGAGCAGAAGGCTAGAGCTAGATGGCCAAGGGGAAATGATAGTAAAGAGTGGGAGGAGGTTAACAGTGACTTGTTGGTAATCTTAGGTGGACTTAGAGGAAATGTGGTTGAGAGGTTAGAAAAGATGGGAGAGGTGATTTACTCAAATGTTGCGGAGAGATTCGGGGTGCATGACTGAAAGAAAAACAGAAAAAAATAGTGTTAATACAGATAATGTTAAATAGGCTGTGCTTGTATAGCACATTTCTAGTCTTATTGACCACTCAAAGCGCTTTCACATTACATTTTCCCATTCACCCATTCACACACACAGTCACACACTGGTGGCCGAGGCTGCCTTCACAAATTTGCGTTTTGTTTTTTGTGAGTTGCTCATTTTTTCAAATTTTTTCGACTGTGCATTAAGTCTTTTCAACGACACTCTAACTTCAGCCTTACGCAGTAACAAAGTTGAGACTAACAAAAAACACCCTTCCACACCGCGCTCTATGCCTGGTCTCTAAAGCTATAATCTTTACAAATATACCATGTACCATTTGACAGCTTAACAACATGAATTTAGGTTTTTAACCTTTTATGAATTAAATTATTTTTGGGGTGTATTTATTAAGAACTGATGCATTGAGTATTTTTAAATAACACTGCTTAATCTGTAATGTCAGTAGATTGGGGAGTGGATAAGTGACGTAGATGCTGTGATGTAAAAACCAAGAAAACCTACGTTTTGTTTTGTCTGACATCATCTTTGTGTCCGTGTCCTGTGTAGACTCTTCTGTCGGAGAAGGTGACTCAGATGATGGAGTGGGCCTCTAAGCGGTCAGTCATCAGGATGAATGGAGATAAGTTTCGTCGCTTTGTCAAGGCTCCTCCCAGGAACTACTCGGTGGTCATCATGTTCACGGCGCTGCAGCCACAGAGACAGTGTGGAGTCTGCAGGTAAGAAGCAGGAGCAGCAGCAGGAGAATACTGCTGCTGTTTGAATTTGCACCTATGGATCTGAATGCACCTTTTCATTTCAGACAAGCTGATGAGGAGTTCCAGGTCCTGGCCAACTCCTGGCGTTATTCCTCGGCCTTTACCAACAAAGTCTTCTTTGCATCTGTGGATTTTGATGAAGGATCAGACGTCTTTCAGATGGTGAGACAACTTATTATTATTCTCCACGATAGCTCCCTTCTACATATATTGTGTGTTTTGAAAGTAGTGGTGTTTGTGTGTTTCAGCTCAGTATGAACTCTGCTCCGACCTTCCTCCACTTCCCATCCAAAGGGAAACCTCGCAGGTCAGATACCTACGAGCTGCAGGTCCGAGGCTTTGCAGCGGAGCAGCTGGCCAGATGGGTGGCAGACCGGACTGATGTGCAGGTAACTGTAAAACACACCACTGTGTGGACCGTTTGCTTTGATACATTTGACCCCAACTCTGAACTCTACTGTCACACTCAGACATGGGGATGATGGAACCTGTGATAAATGTGCTCCTGTTTGTCTGGTTTTCAGATTCGAATCATTCGTCCTCCCAACTACGCCGGGCCTCTCCTGCTGGGCTTCCTCCTGGCTGTGATCGGAGGACTGGCATATCTGCGACGACACAACTTAGAGTTCCTCTTTAACAAGAACGTCTGGGCCTTCTCTGCACTGGTAACATGAACTAACACACACACACACAGACACGTACACACATACACACACACTTCAATGCACAGATGACTACATAGTGAGTCCCAGTGCAGTCCTCTAATGCACACCTATTGATAATAACATATCAAACTTCTGTTCTCCCGCTCTGCATTTAAACTCAAGGTATAATTTTACACATACATTATACGGGGAAGGGGTGGACAGACAGACTGTGCCGACACCTTGCTCCCCAGAGTTACACCATAAGGTGTGTGAGGGAGAGACTGTGCGCTTCACGAATGAGGGAGGTGAGGGAAAGGTGGGATCCCGATCCCCGGCAGCTTCAGTGTTTTAGGAGAGAGAGAGAAACCATGTGCCACGGAGCTTCAGTGTTCCTACCTGAGAGCAAGCCTGATGTGCCTCTGACTGCTTGTCAGTGGCTGTATCTCTTTATAATTTGTAAAAATAAATTAAAAAAAACTCAGACAGTTTCACAATTCAGTAATCTGTGTTCAGTGGTCTAATTTAGTTAGTTAAATTTTGTGCATCTGAAATGATAAGTGTTCACCTGATCTGTGCTGCAGGACAGAGCTCCACTCGTGGTGAGCTGCGGGAGGGCTCACGTGTTGCTCACAGCGACACAGAAACGGCTCGACTCAGTTTATAAAACTTGTTAATAACCACTGCATAAGATAATCATCCCTACTGTCACTGTGTGTGTGACAGGCACAGCAGCAGTTGTGTGTGTGTGTAGATAGATAGATAGTATAGTATAGTATAGTATAGCAGTACCTACCCAATTAACAGATACCTGGGTAGATGAATATCTGGGTCCAGCCTTTGTCTCTAAGTGTGGAGGAAATAAAATATTAGCTCAAACATATCCTGATTTATGTGATGGTTCTTGTGTGTTTCAGTGCTTCGTCCTGATCATGACTTCAGGCCAGATGTGGAACCACATCAGAGGACCTCCGTATGCACACAAGAACCCCAGCACCGGACAAGTTGTAAGATAGAAACACATTATTTATCTCTGCTTGTTCGAAATTTAATTTGATTTCATTTTCATAGTAGTGTGTGACTTTTTGTGTGTGTGTGTGTGTGTGTGTGTGTGTGTGTGTGTGTGTGTGTGTGTGTGTTTTCAGAGTTACATCCATGGCAGCAGTCAGGCCCAGTTTGTGGCAGAGACACACATTGTCCTCCTCTTCAGTATCCTTCAGCTGTCTGCAGACAGTCAGCGCACTCTGAACACTCTGAAAACCAAAAACCATTCCTTAGTGCATCGTTTCCCAACCTGGGGGTCCCAAGCCCCATTAGTGGTCGCCAAAGCTTCGGGGGGGGTGGGGTGGGTTTACTAGGCCATCTTGATTTTAAGAGCTGTAAGAAAAAATTTTAATAATAATTTTGAAAGTTTAGATTATCATTTAACGCTTTGAAACCTGAGCAAATTGGTTTGATTTCTTTCAAAAACACGTGGAGAAGGCAACGATTAACGACACAGCCCCAAAATTAGCAAACATTTAGTAAAAGAAAAGTTACAAAAATTACCTGAAAATAATGGATAAAAAGAGTCAAAACCAGGTTGGACATTGCCTTTTTCTCCCCAATGTTTGGAAACCAATTAATTTGTTTTTGTTTTTATTGTTACGTATTAAGTACGATGATGTTACGCACTGTGTATGTTGAGGAAGAATAATGAGGAAAACAAAACAAAAACAAAAAAAAAAAAACCATAAACCTGAGCACAACACTGGTAGTTTGTAGAAGTGCTCGGTGTGAGTAGACTGACGTCATGCATCACATGCAGCTGTTATCTGAACCTTGACCTCACTGCCAGATGCTGCTGTTACCATGGGAATAGTGCTGCTGTGTGAGGCTGCTACCTCGGACATGGACATTGGAAAGAGGAAGAGTATGTGCACACAGACACTTTCCGATGATTCCTGTTTTCCCTGACTTTGTTGTATTCACTGATATTGTTTTTCTCCATTAAGTTGTCCAAATATTGGACATTTTCCATTTTCAAGTCAGGGAGCCCTCAAAATATCCATGTTGTAATTTCTTTGATCTCAGTCCTCCTGCTGCTTTATTAAAGCCCCACTCCAGCCACTCATTACACAAAACAACAGGAAGTTATCCATCAGCGTTACCATGGTGATAGTGATGATGGATTACTTCCTGATTGCAGTTTTAGAGCACATGTCAAGGTCAACATCAGCAGCAAGGATAGCGATAGCCTGTGTATTAGCATGGATAGTGAAAGCACAGAAGAATGAGGAGGAGGATTTTCCTCCTCTTCCCTCACCTGAAAATGTGAAGCCCACAGAGACGAGGCCATTGGAACTTGTGCACATCAGACACTGGCTGACGTTTTGGGAGACACTGCCGGTGCCTCTACTGCTTTTCAGCCAGCGCCGCCCCTGCCCCAGCTGCTTGCACACATCCATTTATCAATTCCGTTGAAAAAGCTTTATTCATCCTAAAGGGCAGTTTGGTTTTTAACAGTTTACAGACCATAAACATTCACAAATAAACAGCAGACAGAAATAAGGAGCATGTCAGAGACAATAAATAAATCTATGTTGGCTGGCACGCTGGCGCTCTCGTGTGGTAGTAGTAAAAAACACGAGGGCTCAGCAAGTAGGGCACAGATCAGAGTTTAAAACAATTAAAATAAAAAAGAAACAAATAAAGTTACAAGGCAAAAAATACAAAAGTGATGAGTATGCTACCAATAGGTTTGAACAATGCTTACACAAGCACACAAATGTGCTGTATAGGAAAACTAACTGTGTGTGTGTGTGTGTGTGTGTGTGTGTGTGTGTGTGTGTGTGTGTGTGTGTGTGTGTGTGTGTGTGTGTGTGTGTCAGTTATGTGTGTAGCAGGTATCGGTCTGGTGATGCTGTTCTTCAGCTGGCTGCTGTCCATTTTCAGAGCAAAGTACCATGGATACCCGTACAGGTAGTTCCGGAGAGACACATCTGTACCTGCGCTGCCATTGGCTGAGCGGAGGCCTTGTGTGTGTGTGTGTGTGTGTGTGTGTGTGTGTGTGTGTGTGTGTGTGTGTGTGTGTGTGTGTGTGTGTGTGTGTGTGTGTGTGTGTGTGTGTGTGTGTGTGTTTAGTGTGTCGACTAAAAGTCCTCTTGTGTGTGTGTGTGTTGCAGCTTCCTGATGAGTTAAAGGCGACCGACATCTTCCAGCCTCACAGCAACTTCCCCAAAGTGCTGTCATCACACGGAGCGCTGCTGCTGGGAACGGCCACGCCACATCTGTGTGTGCTGAGCCACGGTTTGTCTTCTAATCTGTTGAGCCAAAAGCGTGTGTGCCGGCACACAGAAATAAACACTGTGCCTTCTCAAAGACTCAGCAAGCTATGAATTTGCCAACAACACAACCATCAGCAGTATGCATTCTAAACCGTTTTGTGCCAAAAGGTGTTTTCTACATGCACATTTTGGAAGTTTTTCAGTCCAGCTCCTACTGGACACAAATCTCAGTTTTTCAGTCCAGCTCCTACTGGACACAAATCTCAGCGTGTCTTATTTTTTAATCAGGCCATGGACTCTGTTCTGTTTGTTTTGTTGTTAGTTTGTTGCTTAACTTGAACCAGGGAGTGATATTTGTGGAGTAGCAAAGCGGGAGCTGTTATTTCTCTTAGCGGGAGTTCTGGGAATAACTCATTTTGGTAACATCTTCGTCAGGACTTGGAAACAACGTCCCAGGAAGTTTTCTGGAAAGAAACATTTTGGAGATTGGGAGAGCTTTCTGTGGTAGTACAAACACAGAGTGCATACTCATTTATCAAGTTTTTAAGAAAGAATCAACAGACTTAAATAGTTCCCCTAGACCTAAAAGTGGGTTTAGAAGCTACTCCTGACTGCTTGGATCAAATGAAACTCATTAAGATATTACTCTTACTTCATGAAAAATGTAACTTTATATCATGTTCAGCTGAGCTGTGCTGCTCTGTTCTGACTAAAGGATGCCATTTTTGCTAAATATGAATCACAAATATAACAATTGAACAATGTTAATTTCCCTAGTAACTGTCACCAAATTACATATTTCTTTCTCGGACTCTAAGTACTGTATATACAGTTGGGTTTCTGTTCCTTTCTCTGTCACGATCTGCTCGTTACAAAATGACAGAGATGAAGGAAAAATAATCTGTTTGCCATTTTGAACTAGTGAAACAAATGAAGCCAGATTTGAGTCAGTGCGTACATAAAAGCTCTGTAAAAAAGACCGAAACCTCCATCAGCAGGCTCTTCCATTTACTTAATAGTAGGAGTCTTGAAAAAAGCAGCTTTTGAGTGCTTGGTTTGAGTAACTGAAAGAGTCAAGTGCAAAAGTGATCTGACTGATTTACCTCCATTGTATCGACCCAAATTTGCTGATTAACCCTTGAAATTTAAGTATATTGGTTGATTTTTTTTCAAAATCATGGAAAGAACCTGATCAAAAAAAGAAGAAATGACACATAAAATAGCAAGAAATTACCAGAACGTACAAGAAAATTACCTGACATTTATTCAAATAAGAGGGAAACACAGAAAAAAATGAAAAGAAAGTTTAAAAAAAGGAAATGACCAGGGGAAAGTGCTTAAATTATAATAACTTTGTAAAATAATTTTTTTAGATGGAATTTTGATTTGAATTTTTCCTAACTTTAAAAAGAAAAATTCTAAATCTACATTTTTTTTTCCTTTTTCCCATGATTTTGAAAAAAAATCAACCAATTTTGTCAGAGTTCAAAGGTTTGAATAAAAACGGCTGAAAGCACAAGGAAACCGATGTCGCTCCAGCTTTTAAAGAGTTAAACACAACCCAGAAACATGAAACATAACGGCACTACACTGTGTCACAGTGAAGGTGATGCATCTAACTTCACACATTAGTGCCTTATAAACCACCTGCCTAAAAGTTCTGTTAATATGTTTTCATTTCATGATAGCCCGGCCATTTTTGTAATAATTGGTCACACAACTGTTAGTTCTCCGTGTTCGTAGATGAGGAACTTGTGTCCATACAGCCAATCAAATGGCCTTATGTTCAACCAGGGTTTGAATTGAATTGAATTACATTTATTTCAAACTTTTACAAAAATAATAAAATAAAACAAACAGTAGTGATCACATGTAGCAGATTTTCAATAAGCAACACAAAGTTACAGTGTTGTGTTCCAAATCTCTTCATAGCTGCCAGCGATCCAGACAACCACAGCAGCTGGCCTGCACAAGTCTCTCTATAAACTGAGTCATGAACACGTCATGTCGAGAAGCTCAGAATCCTCAAATACGGAGCAAATTGGCTTGCTTTTTTTTAAGACATGGGAAAAAAGGCAATGAGCAACTTGACAAGAAAGGTTTCACAAATTGCAAGAAATTAGTAGCTTTGGAATTTTTTTTTAAGTTGGGGGAAAAATGTCCCAAAAATATTAACACATAATAATTATCTTAGTTATGTATTTAAAAAATATTTTACTGATTATTCTAGCACATTTTTACAGGCCATTTCCTTGTTTGTTCCTTGTTTTAATTTTTCCCTTTGTTTTGTTTGTTTTGAAAGGGCTTCAAGGGGTTAACAAGTCACCAAACATATTAATTTGGGGTAATTTGCAGTTTGTTGGCTAGCTACTAAGTTGCCAAGCTGCAGCACATTGAACACCATCTAAACGCTGTGGAAATCTGCAGTTGATATTTTGGCTCCTCTCTGGCATTCTTCAAGTAGCAATGGCCACTCTGGCTCATGGGAACTGTAGTATTGCTCTCAGAAACCTTCAACAAGCATTTAAAGCTTTGAAACGTGAGAAAAAAGATTTCCTTCTATGGAAAATATGGAGAACCCTGACCCTGAAAACTATCTTTAAAAAGGTGGATCACAAGAAAATTGTCAAATGGAGGCAATGTCCACAGTTTATTATTATTATATTATTACAGGAAAAAAAAGCATACATGTATGTTTATCTTTTAATTTCAAAGAAATTCTATTTAGGTTATGTTTGGTTTTTGGGTTGTTGTTTTTTCATTCATATGCTTTTCTTTTTGTTAGTTATTTTCAGGTAATTTTCTTGTAACTTTTTTTTTACTAATTTCTTGCCTATTTTTTCGTCCATTTCTTGCTCGTTGCCCTCTTCCCACTTATTTGTTGTTGTTTTGTTCTTTTAAGAAATTAGGCCAGTTCGTTCAGCTGTTCAAGGGTTGAAGTGTTTTAGTTAGTGTGCAGGTGTTGCGCTGTCTTTCGATAGACTCGTTGTGATCCTTGCAGAACCTGCAGCTGCACCCACTCTGCTGCTCTCTGAGCTCTGTGCCTTACACTGCTGAGCCTCTGGGTCTGATGACATGTCTTACAAACTGAATAAGATAAGAAGTAAGAATGGCCTTAAGCTCAAAGATTTTGCAGTTTGTATACATAATAAGAAATACGCAAACTCATTCATGAGAAGTAAACGTATTTTCTGTTGTGTCAAACCAAGTGCTTTTAATGTTTGTGGATGCTTTCTAATGTACCAGGAGAGAATATTTGATCTGCAGTAATTATTTCTAATATTAAAGTGCCTTAACTGCCCGTCAGTTTTTATCTTTCTGTTTTTACATTTTTTTGGAGAATAAATTCTTATTGCAACAGTATAACCGTGTGAACCCGACTGATACAAAATGACTAGATACAGCGTCAGTGATCGTTTCATTGACAAATCAGACGCAACATTCCTGGAGCTCCTATATCTCCTATATCTATTACTTGCTTTTTTTGTCACCAAAGCCTCTTTTATAACTGAATCGAGTTTTTAGTCCGTACTGACTCATTTGTTATCCTGTATTACCCACAACACTCGCCACACCTGGGGTGAGGCTCTTGACTCCACCCTGTCACATCTGTTTGTGGCGACTCGGAGCTGTTTGGCCAATGAGCAAACACGAGGCTCGGTGCACGCAGTCAGCGAGGGGCGGAGTCGAGGGCGAGCCTCTCCCCAGGTGTGCGGAGTGTTGTGGCGAATGCGCATGTCCAAGTTCGATAGAAGCATGTGTGGTCATGAAAACTCATGGACTAAAAAATTTGGAACAGATGAAGTGCCTCCAGGCATGTTGTGTCTGATTTGTCAATGAAGCGATCCCCAACTCTGTATCCAGTCATTTTGTATCAGAGTCGGGTTCACACGGCTTCACACAGTATATTCAGGGTTCCTTCAGTCATGGAAAACCTTTTAAAGCCATGTCATTTCACGAATTATTTTTCCAGGCCTGGAAAAGTCACGGAATGAGTAAAAACCATTGAAAGTTTTTGAAAAGTCCTGGAATTTTGTCGTGCATGATGAAATTCTCACAGTAACCTTCCACGAATAACCTTCCAGGTGATGAATGTAACATAGGGGCATATTCATTTTTTTCTGGCATGCTTTGATGTGTGACAACATTTTGTTCACCATCGCATATGAGTCTTCATTTTCTTCATGCTTTCTGTCTCTCCTTCCATGTATGCCCACGAGCTGGAATTGTGTGAATAGACTTTGAATCTGATATGTTTGAAAAATATATTGCATGTGGAGCAAGAAAAGAATTATAATGGTTCCTTAATAAGTCATGGAAAAGCTTTGAAATGTCCATAAAATGTGTGGGAACCCTGTATATCAGTGATGCTCATCTGACCATTTTCTAATTCATAGTGAAAATAAAGTGATTTACATAGGGAAACTTATTGTTTTGCACTTTAGATGTCAAAATATGAATTTTAAAACAATGTCTCAGCATGTAAAATAGCATCAAAATAGAGCCTATTTATAATTAAGTAAATAATGATAAAAAAAGGAAGGGAAGGATTTGGGGTCCTGGCTAAGCCCAAAACCCCTCAATTCCTGAGGACGCCCCTGCATGTACCTGACCTGTGCAACTGGATTTGCCTCGTTTATTCACTTTGTGATAAATATTAGAATGTTTCTTTATCAAGTGGCCCCTGGCCTCTTGTCATTTTGTAGAAGCAAGTTGAGAATCCCTGCAGGTGAAGAGGTTGGGCTTACAGTGTAGTGTCAGTGTTTGACCTGCGGTGGCGCTGTAATGTTCCGTAAAGCACTGCGCCGCAATAAACACACGAAGAGGAAGAAGAACCCGGAAAATATGACAAGATGGCGGAATGTGAAAACATCAACGATGTCTCAGACGCAGGACCTCCCAAATTATCCGAGCTGATGGATCGTGGTTGGAAGATATTTGAGGATGTAGACAGCACGAGCGAGCCGCTGGGCTCTAACGCTGTCCAGGTGAAGGTGAGGCGCGGTATCAGCGCGCTGGAAGAAGCCTCCAGAATGGTGGCTCAGCTCGAGCTGTTCAGCCGCAATGAGGAGCTGGAGGAGGTGGCCACGGCGGACCTCCGCTACCTGCTGCTGCCCGCCCTGCTGGGAGCCCTCACCATGAAGCAGAGCGGTCGGGACAAACGGCTGGAGATAGTGCAGACAGCCCGGGCTTACTTTGTGGATTATCTGAAGAGATGTAAAGAGTATAACGTGTCACAATTTGAACTGCCAAAAGTGACGAGTGACAGCAGTCCCGATGAAGCATCAGAAAATGGACTCTGCTCAGCCAGGGTAAGTGCGCAGCTAGATGATCTGCCACTTCAGATGTACCGTTCAGTCACATACAGCTTGATACTGTGCCGCACCCCAACAGAACCAGCGCATTAAAATACATATCAATGCTCCAACATGTAGAATGAGAATTAGTGTAAGTACATCCACCGTCGAAGAAGCAGGTACTGCAACAGTTTGTACAAAGCAGCAGCGACAGGAGCATCAGTAACATGCTCCCGTCGCTGCTTAACTTAAGGCTGGGCGATAAAACGATTACGATATCAATGGCGAAATAACTTCTCCTCGATTGAAATATGACACATAGTCAATAGAATAGAGCGCATTCCAGTCATGTTTGGATGGACAACAGGAGCAGCCAATGGTAATAAGAGTAGCAACACAGCGAATCAAACACAGTGAACGACTTTGACTCTAGAATAAAGCTGAGTGTTTGGCAACGAGTCCTATGAGCTTCCATAGCGTTTCATTATGGCGGATCAATCAGCTGATGGTCCCACAACAGCGCAGAGCGGAGCTTTTCTTCACAGCACCTAAGTGTCTGAAACAGCCAAATTTGCAGATGACTTCTACAGACTACAGACTACTGTTTTGGGGGTCTTGGGCCACAAGCACACACACTTATTTTCACCCTCTCTCTAACTGGGAAGTTGGCAGGCTGTTGGTAGCTATAGGAGAAATAGGTCTACTCAAAAGTTTTTAATTCCTGAGTAAAATGATAAATCAGAGAAAGAAGTTTAAGTCAGAGTCCTGCAGTCAGGTGAGGTTGGCCTATTATCAGCACTATGTGCTTACATTTACCTGTTTGGTTAAGATGGGGCTTTTAATTTTTATATAATGCTGGACAGTTGAATAATAATAAATCATATGTTTATTACACTCCAACACATCATGGTGAAATGAAGCTGTGTCAGTGAACTATGAGGGCAAAAAACAAACCAAAAAAAAAAAGCAAAAAGCAAAATACTCGTTCATTAATCGTAATCAAAGTAAAATGTTCAGTCAGTCGTGATATTGATTGTAGGTATGAGGTTCAGACCTTTGCTGGGAGGAAATTTTAGTAACTGGACCTCTTTGAATTTAATTGGTTAGGTCCATCAGTTGGTGATGCTGTTATACAGTATATTTGTCATGTTCTTGTCCCGTGTCTGACAGAAAATAAATATTTAAACCAAAATTAACCTTATGATATCTACATATCTCACTTAGGAGTCAAAGGGAACCTTTAAGCTTGACTGAAATAGTGATTTGATGTTTATTGTGATATATATCGATTTCGACTGATATGAACAAAATTATCGTGATGAGGCTTTTTTCCATAATGCCCAGCCCTATTAACCCTTTGAAACCTGAGCAAACTCGATTTCTTTCAAAAACATGGAAAGAAGGCTATAAGCAACATAGCAAAAAAGACCACAAAAAACAGCAAGAAATTAATAAAAAGATTTTTATAAAAAGAAAGTAACTGGGAAAAAAACAGGAAATGAACGAATTTGTAAATAACCAAGTTGAGACAGATTCAGGGGCTGTTATTAAAAAAAAGTACCCACTAAAGGCCATCTAAACTAACTTTATCAGCCACAGAGTTAGCTTGATGCATTTTACCATTAGTCTTGATACATTATAGCATTGGTGTTTTACGTCAGTTATGTTTAAGGGTTGTCGAACATTTTAGCTTTCAGTTTAATGTTTTGGCTTTTCATTTACAATTTAGTCCCCCAGATTTTTCAAAGGTTTTGGCCCCTTCTTTTTCACCTTGATTGGACACTTTCTCAGTTTTGCCTTCTACCTGATGTCCGAGGTGGAGAGAGTAGCCAGAAGCTCTACCGAAAGGATGGGCTCACATTGCTCAAGTCTGTCCTAGCACAATACAGGTTTTTATATAATGTTTTGTTTTTAAGACTATTGAGTCTCATTTCTTAATGTCAAATATAGAGTAGCAATATTCACCTTGCTTTGCTTGGGGGCCACTTTTGTAAAATGAAAGGAGGCCAAGGGCCAGTTGCAGCAGCCCCATACATGTTTCTAGAATTTTAGGACATTAAAATGGGCTTGGTTAGGACCTCTGACAGGGGGTGTGGGGATCATTCGCTGACACTTTTTTTAATCAATGTCAGTCACTTTTATTGTGAATTAGAAAATGGTTGGGGGGCCCACCTGGCCATCAGGGGTCAGATTTTGCCCAAAGGCTGTAAATTGACATCACATGTCAGACTGTGTCTCTCTCTCTCTCACACACACACACAAAGACACTCAGTATCATGCAGTAAACTTCAACAGCAGCACAACGTGCAGGTGCTGAAATAAAAACACGTCATGAACACTTCTTCCAACCCAAACTTGAGCAGTATAACCGTCCTGTCATTTATTACAGGGCTGCTGAGCTAGAGTGAATCATTTTAGCTTTAGATGTACCTAATAAATTGGCACCTGAGTGTGTGCTGGGAAACAGCTGTGTAGGCAGGTGACTGACACATGGTTGGCTGACACAAATCAGGGGTCGCTCCTTGTTTTCCACTCTCACTCTACGGGGCTGCATGAGAGATGGATTCAAATGGTGCATTGTTTAATTCTTCCTGACAAAATGTCCTGAAACTGTCTTATAATAATAGAGGCAATTGTTTGCTGTCAACTGTTGGGTCCTAAGACTGCCTTCAAATTAAAAGACTTTTATTGAGGCAAACCATGTTTTGTGATAATGGGCTCTATAAATAAAATTGACTTGACATTGTGGAAGGACGTACAGGAAGTGTTTAATTAAAATTAACAGTAGCTTCACATATAAACATCAGCTGACTGTGAGCAGAGCAAAACAGAGTGATGAAGTCCTGACTGAGCGTGCTGTGTGAGTGACAGACTGTCTGCAGGGAACAGGAACAAACAGGGACTCATGATGACCTAAAAATGAAGCAGGCCATTCTCTCATTTGTGATGTGTCCTTCTTGTTCTAGGCTGCCCCCTGTCCCTCAGACCTGGTCTCCATGGCAGCACAGAGACAAGCAAAGATTGAGCGGTACCGGCAGAAGAAGGAGCTGGAGGCCAGACTGTCAGACATACAGAGAGCTGTGGACAGCGGACAGGCTGACGATGAAATCATCAGAGATTATTACCTCCTGAATGTGCGGAGATGGGTCACTGTGTGTCTGGAGGAAATTGAGAGCATCAACCAGGAGGTGGAGATCCTTAAGAGAATGGACGGTCTGAAGCAAGGTGCCGCCAAGCAGCCAGCTCAGCCAGCCCGGCCTCCCATGAAACCCTTCATTCTCACCAAGGACGCTGTACAGGTGAGACTATGTGCAGGAGACAAACCAGACCTGGCTGCTACTCAATCAGCCACATTAAGTCATTTAGTGGGCGGGTTTCCATCACAGATTTGTACAAATTCTAATCAATATTTTCGAAATGTCGATAAAACATTGAAAACTGTTAGATAACTGTGTTTCCACTGAGTGATGTTCTGGTTTTCCTCTGGTGATAACATTCCAGTTCGTACTGACAAGCACATAGCCATAGCATCATGTGACCTAGAAAAGACAGAACATTTAAACCAAATATGGCTGTTTCAAATCACCTAAAATAAAACTTCATGCAAGCATAAAAATGTTTTTACTATAAATGGGAGATATTTTTTCGAAATTGACATGTTTTTATTAGGTAGATTTTATATTCACAGTTGCAATTTGCGCAGTTTGAGGGTTAATTGAAACCCGCCTATTGACACAACTAGCAAAAAGAGCTGCTGCAGAGTGCAGAAGTAGCAAACAGAGTAGAGTTAGACCGAAAAATCAGCCAGTCTGAAATGTATCAGCCAGTATGGAAGCTGGTAGCGAGGAGGTAGCTGTTTTGCTGTACAGAAATGCTAAACTTGGTTTGAGGTCATTAAACAACAGAGTCACCATATCCCAACTGCAAGCGTCAGATCGTGTTACATCAGACGCTCTCAGTCCACTTTGATTCCAGTACATATAATGGAACTCTGTTACCTCATGTAAACAATCCACTTTACCTATCAGCTGTGCACGCAGTGACATGATGGGCAGATATTTAATTTCATCGGGGTTCCAGAGGATCATTAAAATATCTTAAAATGCGTTGAATTTATCGATCTAAAATAAAGGCCATCATTGGTATTGAAACAACCTAGATTAATCTTTCAAAAGTTTTTAAAATGCTCAGACATGGGAAGTACGATTTAATGGATTTTTTTTCTCACGTTACTTTGTAAAATCTCAAAAGAATTAGTGAATGTTTTTTTGTTGAAATGAATAAATTCCCCTTTATAAACTCGTCATGGTGGGAATCCAAGCGGTGGAATCTCACATCCAGAATGGGAAATACAAAATACAAAATCACCAAGAAAACTGTCCAGCAATGCCATTTCCCACCTCTGTCAGTAAACCCAATAGATACTTTTATGATAATATAATTTGGGCTGGGGCAACACGTCAACGTTATCAATTACGGGGATACGCCGTTTTACGTAACGAGTCGACGTGCCACAAGGAGAATGTAAGGCCGTTTCACACAGCGAGTCATGAGCATGAGACTGTGACAGAGAGGGACGTTAAACTGCAGTAAAATGTGGTACAGAGTCAATATAATCATCAAAACACCATATTCACTGTCTGTTCCCGCTGCCAAACGTGCATGGTGTATAATTCATGAATTTGTTAACCTGTCTTCTAGTCTGAGAAAATTTTCACACTGAGATTTAATACTGAATTCAGGGGGCATTGTACGGTTAATAAGCCATTTCTGCACAATTGAGGTGCTTCCAATGCGAGCGACGGTAAAGTAGACAGGGTGTCCAACAAAAGTTCAGCTCACATCAGCATGCTGATACAGTCCAACAGAAAACAGTGCAATCAAACTGATTAAGGGGCGTAAAGTGTAACCTTTTCAAAACACCACTCTTCTGTCGCTGTGTAAATTGGCAATGCGCAGATTAGAGGTGTGCGATATGACAATATTAGATCGTGAAGAATTAGAATGTGTCCACGATTCGCCATCACGGAGAGAATGTTGTATCGTGCTACAGTGCACATTCTATCTAATGTAGTTCTATGCTCATACACGCGACGCATCCAGACTTTTTGGCTGGACTGCAGAATATGGTTTGGCTCTGAGAGTGGCCGCAGGCAGCGCAGCCTCTGCCAGTCAAGTCAAGTCAAGTCAAGTCAGTTTTATTTATATAGCCCATTATCACAAAACAAGGTTTGCCTCAGAGGGCTTTACAGTGTACTGACATCCTCTGCCCTTAGACCACTCACATCACCCAAGGAAAAACTCCCCAAAAAGAACCCCTGTAACGGGGAAAAAAGAGGAAGAAACCTCAGGAAGAGCGGTAGAGGATAGTGAGGGATCCCTCTTCCAGGACCAGGACAGACGAGAGCAATAGATGTCGTAAATAGCAAGTGAAATACAATCATGGCAAAAAAGGAAAGAGAAGAGAGGGGAGAGAGGGGAGAGGGGGGGCACAGAATAACAATGAAACAGATGCATGTCATATTACAATAATTGTAGGTGTGAAATTAGTAATTGCTCTCTATGATGATGTTGATAGAGATGATAACAGTCTCATGCATATGTGAAAGGAGTTGTCCAAAGGCAAGATCACAGCATCCAGGCGCAACCAGGACCAGACTACGATCAGGGCAGGGGGCACAGAATCAGTACAGCCACAGCACGAGCACAACCAAAGGCAGGTCGCAGCATCAGCACAGCTATCACCACGGTCAGGCACAGTCAAGGTTACGGCCAGGATCCAGGGAAACTAGGAAACAAGGGAGCAGGAACGCCTCCCGAGAGGCAATGGATTAGCGTGGTGCAGTTCAACAGACCCAGGCTCTGTAATCATGAGCCCCCAGGCAGTGAGAGGAGTACCACATGACTATCACAGAGCTAAGCTAAGCTTGCACATGGCAATGCAGTAAACAGACATGCATGATTTCTGATGGCAGCATTGAGAGAAAGAAAGGAGCTCAGCACATCAGAGGAAGTCCCCCGGCAGGTTAAACCTGTGTCAAGTTTAACTATGGGCTGGACCAGGCAACCTGAGCCAGCCCTAATTATAAGCTTTATCAAAGAGGAATGTCTTAAGTCTACCCTTAAAAGTTGAAACGGTGTCTGCCTCCCTGACCGAAAAATGGAAGATGGTTCCATAGGAGAGAGCGTGGTAGCTGAAGGCTCTGGTTCCTAACCTACTTTTGGAAATATTGGGAATCACAAGTAACCCCATGCGTTTTCAGAGCGCAGTGATCTTGAGGGCTGGTAAGGAACTATGAGCTGTGACAGATAGGATGGAGCCTGACCATTTAGAGCTTTATAAGTAAGGAGGAGGATTTTAAATTCAATCCTGGATTTCACAGGAGCCAGTGCAAAGAAGCTAAAACAGGAGAAATATGATCCCTTTTCTTGCTTCCCGTTAAAACACGAGCAGCAGCGTTCTGCACCAGTTGGAGAGACCTAAGAGATTTGTTTGGGCAACCAAATAATAGGGAATTACAGTAATCCAGCCTAGAGGTGACAAATGCATGTACTAATTTTTCAGCATCTGTTTGTGATAGGATATGTCTAATTTTGCGATTACGCAAGTGAAAAGAAAGCAAATCCTTGAAGTTTGTTTTTTATATGGGAGGCAAAGGATAAATCCTGGTCAAATAAAACTCGAGGTTCCTTACAGTTGTGCTAGAGGCCAAGGTAATACCATCTAGAGAAATTAAATTGTTGGAAAAGGAGCTTCTGAGGTGTTTTGGGCCAAGAACAATAACTTCAGTTTTGTCTGAATTCAACATCAGGAAATTACGGCTCATCCAGGCTTTTTACATCCTTAAGACATGTTTTGAAGTCTAGATAGCTGATCAGTTTCATCTGGTTTCATAGATAGATATAATTATGTATCATCAGCATAACAATGGAAATTTAAGGAATGTTTTCTAATTATGTTGCCTAGCGGAAGCATATATAAAGTGAAAAGGATTGGTCGAGCAATCGAACCTTGTGGCACTCCAAAGCAGACCTTTGTATGTGCGGAGGGTTGATCATTGATGTGAACAAATTGGGAACGATCTGATAAGTATGACCTAAACCAGGCTAGTGGACGTTCCTTTAAGGCCAATTGAGGATTCAAGTCTGTGCAGTAAGATTTGATGGTCAATGGTGTCAAATGCAGCACTGAGATCTAATAGGATTAAAACAGAGACCAGACCTGTGTCCAGAAGCGATACAAGTCGTTATTAATTTTTACTAGTGCCGTCTCTGTGCTATGATGAACTCTAAAGCCTGACTGAAAGTCCTCGAATAAACTGTTGTCTTGGAGAAAGTCACAGAGCTGATGAGCAACCACTCTCTCAAGGATTTTAGAAATAAAGGGGAGATTAGATATCGGTCTATAGTTAGCTAAAATCTCAGGATCGAGAGTGGGCTTCTTTAGAAGAGGTTTAATGACAGCTACTTTAAAAGACTGGGGTACATAACCTGTCAATAAAGACGCGTTGATTATATCTAATAAAAAGTTGTCTAATAAAGGTAAAACTTCCTTAAGGAGCTTAGTTGGGATGGGGTCTAGCAGGCATGTTGATGGCTTAGATGCAGAAACCAAAGTATAGAGTTGATGAAGGTCAATGGGGGAGAAATGGTCTAGATAAATTTCGGGTCTTGCTGCCATAATCAGGCTATCTGAGTCCGGGGTCAGGTCAGTTGAGGGTAAGAGGTGATGGATTTTATCTCGAATAGTTATGATTTTATTATTAAAGAAATTCATAAAGTCGTCACTGCTGAGGGCCGAAGGAATACAGGGCTCTATAGAGCTGTGACTCTGAGTCAACCTGGCTACAGTGTTGAAAAGAAACCTGGGATTGTTTTTGTTTTCCTCAATTAGTGATGAATAATAGTCACACAGGGACGTCCATCCCTGGGTCTGAGCGGAGCTGCAGAGGGAGGATGTGTTAATGAACAGCGGGTACAGCTCCAGAGAAAGCAGCTCCCATTCACTGTGTGACTGCATCTAACGATTTAAGTGTATTGTTCTGCATTTTACCTTATTTCAGCGTTGCCAACTTTCACACTCCTGACGTGTGAGCAAATCTCAGGCCAAAACACTGCGCAACACCAGAAGTGCTGAACAATCATGTAATGCAGTGAACGACTGACTACAATACAGCCAATTATTTGACAACCGACCGCCGTGTCATTATCACGGATCAAACAGCTAATCGCCCGACAGAGCAGTGCGTTTAGAGAGAGACAGACAGACAGAGCGGAGCTTCTCCTCACAGCACCAAAGTGTCTGAATGAACCAACAAACAAATATTCAGAGGTGGAAAGGGACTTCTTTAGATTTCTACAGACTATTTTGTGTTACTTTCAGGTTCAGCCAGAGTTTTGATGGAAGTATTTAGAGCGCATCTCTCTGTTTCTCATCCAGCCGCAGGCACTGAGCTCTCACTATTATTACCAGGGTCAGACATAGTGATTTGGGGGCCTGGGGCCACAAGCACATTGCCTTATTTTTAAATTTTCTCTAAATTTAATTTGAAATATCCCTAAAATATGTCCTCTGTGTTCTAGTAAATAAGTCCCTGAAGGAAAAGGTTTTGGAACCACTGTACATGGTCCAGCCATATACTAGGTTTTAACCTAGTCTTGTTTTTTTTATCAGCCGAAGTACACTATTTGCTAGTCTGTTTCATGCCTTCCCTATAGATACACAGAATCCAGAACCAGAATCACAGAAACCAATCAACACAAACCGTCAAGTCTTGTCTTGTCTTGACGGGTTTTCACCTGAAAAAAGGTATGGTTCCCATCAAAACAGTGGAAGAAAATACACACAGATTAAAATCTTTGCGAAAAGGTACTTTGGCCTAAATGTTCTGTTATTCTTTTTTATTTCAGGGCCATACTTTCTAATTTGGGAAATTTGCTTGATTGTACCATTCAGTAACATACACAATAGTCTTAAAATCCAAAATGAAAAAGAATGGTGATAAAATCGTGATTCTGCCTTTAAAAAATCGTGATATGATTTTTTTGCCATATTGCGCACCCCTAGCACAGATCCTGCGAGAACTGTAAGGTCATGACCACACTTTGTGCAGGCACATGATGGCCCTCTATATGGTGTGTCATTACAAAGTTACACTGCCAGCTACTGGCCTGGCATACATACTACAGCATTTTGAACTGTTTCTTGTGGAGCCATGTATATGAGGATCATTGTTATCATATGAACACATATTTCTTTGTAAAACACAAAAGAAAGACTTTTCCCTTTTTAGTAGGGTTGTTCTTGTCTAAACGTGGCCTTAGAGTCGCTGATGTTTGCCTGTATCGCTTCCAGTTCGGTTGTAGTGTTACAGTAGCAGTGTTTCCCACACACAGACTTGACTTGGGTGGACCAGACAGCAATATTATCCTCCTGTGCAACCAGCTCCCATTTTTTTCATTTCTATTAATGTCTTCATCAGTTGGAGAGAATGACACCACCCACTGTCTGGTGGACTGGATCATAACACTACACACATGATCTGTCTCATGTCACACTGTGGCTGTAGTGTTTCAGCAAATGCAAAATGTCAAAAAGCTTTTATTCAGTTACCAGCTCCAGTTTTTAACATGCGGTGCAGCAATGTGTGACAAAGTGTGTGTGTTTGGTCCACAGGCTCAGGTGTTCGGGGCGGGATACCCCAGCCTCCCCACCATGACCGTAGATGACTGGTATGAGCAGCACAGGAAGCACGGAGCCCTCCCTGACCAGGGGATACCCAGCAGGGTCTCTGCAGAGGACACTGATGCAAATGAGAGGGAGGAAGAAGAGAAAGAGAGAAAGGCTGAAAACGATGATGAGGAGTCTTTGCTGAAAGCCAGAAACTGGGATGACTGGAAAGACACTCATCGCAGAGGTTATGGGAACCGCCAGAACATGGGCTAACTGATCCCCACACCGTGTGTCCCCAGACAGATTGAACTCTGTCCTCATTTCTATTCTAATCAGCCCAGGACCTTCTTCACAATCCTGATTCACCAGACTGTTGGTTTGAGAAGGTTACCAAACCAGAAACACACCACAGCATTGCCAAACACCCTTTCGGGCTCATGGACCCTCAAGGTGATTCACTGATGTTCTATTTTCTGTTGTCAGTTAACAAGGTGAGATTCAACAGTCTGTGTGGTGTTTTTCAGTGAATCTGAGTAAAAATCTACAATTGATGTGGACTGAATGGAGCCCAGCTGTAATGCCAATGCTTCTGCTGTGTTGTGTGTATTCCTCTAACACTGTCAATGCAAATAAAGAGTCTCAACAAACCATGGTGTTTACACAACCTGCTAACAGTCTGATATGTTCAGATCCAAACACACTTTCTCTATATTACTTTGCCACTAGCTCACAGTCAAGTGTCATTTTATGTGGTGGGACGGGTTAGCCAGTAACTGCAAATGACTTTTGATTGGATATATTTTTGGAACCAATCCTTTCATGAAAGGAAAAAAGAGTTTGATATGAAAGATCTCAGCATTACTGAAGACAAATAACCCAGATCCCCAAAAGGCAAAGATGTACTTGACCCTTTCAAACCTGAGCAATTGAAAGAAGGAAATGAGCAATATACTGAAAGAGAGAGATTTCAGGTAGTTTGTACATCAAATGAGCTGGACATCTGTAAGTTCTATGAAAGCCAGCTCAGTCATATAATTAAAGCAGCTTTTTTCGCGCTTAAGGATGGAAGACTTTTTTAAATACACTTTATAGTTATTAGTATAGTACGTATAGTATAGTAATTATTTCTCTCAAAGTTTGGTTGCAAATTTGTTAAAATCTGTGTAAGTAAGCACTTCACCTTCTCCAGGATAATCCCTCCACCTGACAGGTGCGGCTGATTAAACAGCATCATTATGACACAAGTGTGCTTTGGGATGGTTACAAGAAAAGGATGCTCTCAAATGTGCAACATATAATATAAAAACATATACAGGTATATACAACATAATAACATAGCTGGTACAAGCTTTTGTACAAGTTTTGAAAAAGCATGCCATGAGTTCTGCTGCAACATTAAAAATGGATCTCAGTTTAATAAAGCCAATGTTATTTAAACTGAAAATTTACTGAATTTAATCAACAGGGACAAGCACCAGATTGACATTTTAATAAATGGTGAAATTTAAATGAATACTTGAACACATAAATACATACATAGTCGGCATGTCAGCACCTAATAAGCACGTCACGCGCAACAAAAGTGCTAGAACTGCTGAAAGGCTCAACTTTTTCCTTCTTTGGGAAAAAACTTGTCGGCTGAAATAAAGGATCAATATCGACAAATGATAGAAGTTGGAATGGTCCGGAGTTCCCCTTGCCCGGACGCAGGTCACCGGGCCCCCCCCCCCTGGAGCCAGGCCTGGGGGTGGGGCTCAATGGCGAGCACCTGGTGGCTGGGCCTTTACCCATGGGGCCTGGCCGGGCACAGCCCGAAGAGGTGACATGGGACCTCCTTCCCGTGGGCTCACCACCCGTAGGAGAGGCCGTAGGGGTCAGGTGCAATGTGAGCTGGGCGGCAGCCGAGGGCGGTGACCTTGACGGTCCGATCCTCAGCTGCAGAAGCTAGCTGAGGTGTTCAGGGCACGTCTCACTGGTAGGAGGCCCCGGGGAAGACCCAGGACACGCTGGAGAGACTACGTCTCACAGCTGGCCTGGGAACGCCTCGGGGTCCCCCGGGAAGAGCTGGGCGAAGTGGCCGGGGAGAGGGAAGTCTCGGTTTCCCTGCTTAGGCTGCTGCCCCTGCGACCCAACCCCAGATAAGCAGAAGAAAATGGATGGATGGATAGAAGTTGGAGTATGAGTGGGAGCAGCTGGTCCAATCCTCCTGTTCAGCTCCAAAACATTTTCCTTGGTGAACAGTTATCTTCACATGAAATCATTACCATTATCAAGGGCATTGGGTTGAGTCTGTCTCTAAATTTTATTATACGAGATTAACTCGTTTATTTTGTTCAATCCATCTCAAAAAGGCAGCCATTGTAAAACTGCTCCTCAACTGAAGGTTACTTAACTTAAGTAACCCACAGTTTACTTAACCCAGAATTACAGAAACAGAATTGATCATTTGAAATCTGAGCAAATTGGCTTGATTTGTTTAAAAACGTGGAAAGCAGACAATAAGAAACTTAAAATAAAAAGAAATGACCCAGAAATTAGAAGAAATAAGTAAAAACAAAACGACCTAATATTTGGGGGGGGAGGGTTCTAACGACTTTTTATTTCTTTCTTCTTTTTTTTTCACAAATTGCAGGCCATTGACTTCACTGTAATACATACATGGACATTTCATGCTAAGTTGCTGGTTGAACAGTTTTATTTAGAAAATCTAACCGGAAGTCCCTCGCGGTTCCCGGCAGCTTGTCAGACAGCCTGATCTGTCATTCGCCCTCTAAGGACGGTGTTAGCTGGTAGCTAGCAGAGCGAAGAAATCCTCGCCAAGGAGAACCGCCGTGTGTGTACAGTGTGAGGTAGTATCATGTTCCTGTCTCTGTCCACGGTCTGTCTGTCCCAATCACCCTCCGCCTGTCTGTCCGTCTGTCCTTCCGTCGCCTGAAACAATGAATGGTGGAGGCTAAGTTAGCTAACTGTGCTAAGTTCAATTGAGGATAGTAGGTAAGTCATTGTTTTATAGCCCGATTCAGAGCTCACTGTCTTTAATGTCATTGGTTTTCATTTTCAACCCGAAGAAGAGGAGACCCGATGAACCGTTAACCTGGTTAAAGTTCGAAAGGTCACGGCTTGTCATTTTTTAGACTCCGGCTGTCAGTCATTGTTGTGTGCATTCTAACTTCTGTCAGCGGTCAAATGCTTCAGTAGCTCCGCACAGCTCACTGCATTACTGTATTAGTGAATGCGACCAAAGGCGAAAGTCTTGAACATAAAACAGCAAATTTCTCTGGAAACCAAAAACAACAAAGTCCAGCACTGGGCATGATGGGAAATATAGGCAAAGTGATTGAGACCGCAGTGAAAACCTTGTTTCTGAAAGGCCACCAAGAGGCAGAATAAAGCAGAATATTTCATTCGATAACATGTTGTGAATTTTGGAAATGATCTCCTATTAATTTTGACTTTTGGACATTGTCTTGTTCTGAGGAAACTGTGTTTATATCTGGTGTATTTATTTAGATTATAATCTGCACATTTACCAGAACACCAGAAGGTGTTTTAAGACTGAGGATGTTTTTAATTCAACATGTTTGAAATGTAAGATATGCACAGCAGTGAGTCTTACACATTGTACATATTTTGCATAATTGTTATTGATGCACATAACAAAGTACTTAAGGCAGCAAATTAAGTTTGAAAAAAAAACATAAATAAAATCACAAAAAAGAAAAAAAAAACAACTATGTTGTGCATAAAAACTGATCCAGTGAGGATGTGCTTTTAGTCGTCTATTATTGTATTGTGTTGTGTGTTGTGTTATTGTAGTTTGATCACAGCAGATCCATGTCAGTAACATCCACCGTCACATCATCACAGAGCCGAGAAGAGCAGTCGGATTCTCTAGACGCGCAGTCGTCTTTTCCTAAGTCATTATCGATTCTCTGTCACATCTGTCCTTGACCTTGACTTTTTCTATGGAGGTTAAGGAAAAGGATTTGGAAAGGTTATTATTTGGACTTCTTGAGCGTAGCCTGGCTTAATGACGGACATTTTTTTCATTTTTGTACAGTAGGAGGAAATTGATAGGAATTTTAGTGCAGTATCCCACTCTCTTGAGACTTTCTGTTTAGCATTCTTGACTTCATTCGCTCGACTTGTTGCTAGCTGCTGGTTTGATTAAGTCTTTTCTGGCCACTCTGAATGAGGCGTCTGCCTGTCTCCCTCCGTAGATGCCAGGTGCTGGTCCATGGGTGTGAGCCGACTGGATGTATTTTACAGAAGGCTGCTCCTCACCAAACTCTTCATTGGGGGATGGGGGAAGCCTGAAGACCTCAAGAGGTACACAAAAAATGAGAACACAACAGAATACAGCTAGAAATACTGTATCAGAAAGTAGAGAAGCTTGTCATCATACACAGGAGCAGCCTCTTCCTCCCATCTCTACTCTCCTCCATGGCCAGAGTTTTTTAACTGTTCAAAGTCAAATGTTGGACTCAGCTGTAACATAAAAGAATACATCCTTGCTCCTATTCACAAACATGATGATATAAGCCATTTATCACATTTCTTCAGACATGTTTTTGATACAGTATGTTATTTTGAGCTGGATGTATTTTCAGAATATGGCTGTTTTAGCTCACCACCTGCAGCTGCTGCTCCATCATCATCTTGTCAGTTTCCAAAAACACTTTTGATTTATTCATCAAAAGTACAAACAATAAAAAGTAGGGTCCGTCAATGCCAGCTCACCCAGAATTCAGAACTTCTTTCAGTTCATGTCATGGATTTTCTCAAAATGGTAAATGTTAAAATGTCTATTAAACTCCTGGTCCTTGTAAAATCTGTTAGCTCTACTCCAAATACTTTTTTAGTTACCAATTTCTGAAGTTTGTCCCCGTGGCTAACTTCATTCATATTGCAGTTGTATTTAAGGCCTCACCAGCTGCTTATTTTTCACTGGAATGGACTGAAATTTTTACAGTCATCAAATAAAAAGAAATTTCCCAAAAGAAGAATCTTTCATTTTCAAAAATGAATATGTCCACTAGTTTTCACTTTAGTGCATCAAATGTTGCCTTTGTACAGTATTTGTATAGTTTTATGTTATCTAGAAGTTATGTGGTCCTGCAGAAATGAATGAGTGCTACAGATCTCAGACGCGAACAGAGCTTTAGAGCTGAACACCTTCCTCTCTTAGACAGTTTGATTACATATTTTCCCAGGAGGGATTATTCTAATTTCCTTTTTTGTGGGGAAGTGTCAGTGTTGATTGTAGATATATTGAAAAAAATATAGATGTTATATCACTCCATCACTGACTACTTAAAAGAGCTATTTTTCTTACCTTGCACTGTCTGTAATATTGTGGTCAGCGGTTACATTTCAGAGGAAGATATTTGTACTATGTTGACTGAAAGGTTTTCTCTTTGTGTGTGATTTAGATTGATTAGAAAAAACTAAAGCAAGTCTGAACTAATCCCTCAAACAGGTTTGGGCAGATAATTGCAAAACAGATTGTGAGATACTCAGCAGTATGCAGAGTGTAATCACAGTTAATTACTGAAAAAGTTGATCTTTCATTGAGGTATTTATTGTTTTAAGTGTGTTTTTGGATGAAACAGAACAGTGTCTGAAGGGATAATGTGAAGCCTATGATACATTAACTGTTTAGGGCATTTTATGCACTTTTCTTTCTTAATTTTTGGATCATTATGGCTGCGTTCATGAATATGGCATACATTTTGCCCAGTTTGTGTTTTTTTGTTTATTCAGTGAATTTCCAGCTCAGCTCCTACAATAAGTCTAAAAGAGACTGTGGAAACTGGAAATTGTTACATTCAGACTGTTAAGGTCAAAAAATGCTCCACTGAAACCCATTCAAACTGTCATTTCTGATCCCACAGCCATCAAAGCATAAAAGCATGCATTGTATTATTTCTGGGTGTCATCCTGGGACTTTGCCTTGGAATTTGTCATTTTTGCTGTTTTCCATCTGATGATAGCATTTTTACCATATTTGGCATATAGAGAAAATACATGCTTTTTTTCTGTAGCTGCACTGTCACAGTCGATGTTGCTGCTAATCACTGACATATCCCAGACTGCCATCATAAAAAAATCTACTTTGCATGTAGAATATTAAAATTGATTAATTTTGTGTTTTTTTTCCATCTAAAAACATAGTGGGATCATGACAAAAACTTGGAATTTAAAGGGTTGAAATTCTGACAATTATTGAACATTTCATGTTTATGATTAGGACTGATGGTTAAAAAAACCTCAGTGAACTAAGAGAATGATATTAATGTATTAATGTATTTTTAAAGCTTGATTTTGAAAAGCACATTTTGTGCTCAAAGCACGAGTGTGTATAATATTACAGTGGGCCCTCAGGGTTAATTACTTTGTCAGTAACAGGAGGCAGAGGATGAGAATCTAGTCAAAGGCTGGTGGATCGGAGTGTGACTGTGTAGGCAGAAACTAGCCTAAACACTCTGTAATTTTCTTAAACTAAAAATACTTTTTGAATTGGCCACCAAGATGCACATTGCAGTAGACGAGGTAACATTTACTACTGACACTATTGCAAGTAGTTGATGAAAAGCTTTTCTTCTAGAGAGAAGTTGTTTCCCACTTTGCATCCTGTCAGCTGCCCTCTGACTGCGTGTCCGCAATCATCAAACTATAGTAGTCAGACTACTCATTAATTTACCTCTACTTTTTAAAATAATAGTGACAGTTTAGCGTGATATGGATTTGAGGTCATACAGTTAAGCCAGTTAAGTGATGAAACAGATGTGTAGTGATGTTGAACTGAAATGTTCTCTCTTGTTTGTATTGTGCAGAATATTTGAGTTCCGTAAGATCATTGGAGACAGAGAGAGGTGCAGGTATCTGGTGCCAAAGGACTACCCAGTTTACATCAACAAGGTACTCCACTTCACTGCTCAGTAGTGTAACCAAGTAGTTGTATTCTTACACATATACGTCTGTGTTTGTGCCTTTGTGTTCAGACAGAGGAGCACTCTGACTGTCAGATCCACGAAGGCTTCTTCATCTCTCCCCTGGAGCACTTGGTTCCTGGAATCCTGCCCCCGGAGGCTGTCAAAGCCAGGTACAGACCGTAATGACCCTCTCCTCAGGCTAAATGTCATGATGTCACAGCAGTGGACATGAGCACTGTGACCTCAGGAAGATAAATATTTTTACTCCTAGTGAAGTACAAATATAGGAAAAGAGCAGTGATACAACCTGAACAGCATGAGACAACAGACAGTAGAATAATCTACATGTTGACAACACGCTATTGAAATACAAGAATAGGACTAGAAAAGGCCCAACTTCACTGTAGGAAAAAAAATTCAAATGAAAAGGTGTTGATAAGTCATGTGAGTCTTCACAGTGTGTGTTGTTGTTTCAGTTTCCAGTTTATAGTTCCTAAGAGGTGGCAGAAGAACAGACCAGTATGTATCCACCTGGCAGGGACTGGAGACCATGTAAGACTCAAAACCTTTCATCCTCACCTTCAGTTCCTGATATCCGCCTTGTTTCTCTTGTTGGGGTTCTTCTCCATTAGCCGTGTGATATGAATAATGACTTTATTATATTTTATATAAATATTTTTGGGTTGTTTGTCCTTACGTTTGTGGCACAGATGTCCATTGGATTCAAGGGCTGAATCCAAATGTCCGCAGGCTCACAGACTGAGCCATGGCGGACTTCAGTCTTACCTACTGTGACAAATTCCCTGTCCTCATGTAAAGTCTGCGAAGGCAGATAGACAGGCCTGCAGTCTGTCTGATTAGTTGCCGTGGAAACATTTGAGTGGTGATTGCTGCAGTCACAGTCTGCTCATCTGTCTCTGCAAATATGAATACCATGTAAAGGCTTTTTCATGACTGAACAAAATGATATTCATGCGTTTCTATACAACATATAGGCCACACATATTACATAATACAGAAATGTTTGTAAATAAGGAAACTATGACTCATTGAATTGGGCATTACTGACATCAGAAGACCTTTTGATGTCACTTTTCTTATACTGGGTGTTACACTGCACAGTTTTTAGCATATAGTTTCATAACAAAATGCTTAAATTAATACATATTTCTGTATCATGATCAATGTCAATTCATTTCAATTTTATTTACAAAGCCCATTACTACAAATCACAATTTGCCTCAGAGGGCAAAGTCTGTACCGACTTCCCTATAATACATCCATGGTCTGCACCCTGAGCGGACTCTCTGGAGGTCTGCAGAAAGTCTGATTTAGGCTCCTTGTGGACTGGATGAATTGTGGATTTAGACAGCCCTCAGCACACTTTCTGTGAGCACGCCAGCAAAGTGCATACATTTGGATTCAGCCAAGGATGAAGTGATTAGACTTTGGTGATCATGGGTCAAAGGTCAAAGTCATTGTGCATGCACATCTTCACTGTATCATGATCTGACCCTAACACCTTGTAGCAATAGAACCCTGGACAGATAATTGTCATGTTAACGTGATCCACTTTCTCTGGACTTTCTGACTCTCAAGTATTAAGGATGTGTGTGTGTGTGTGTGTGTGTGTGTGTGTGTGTGTGTGTGTGTGTGTGTGTGTGTGTGTGTGTGTGTGTAGTTTTTCTGGCGTCGGCGGACCCTTATGGCCAGGCCCATGGTCAAAGAGGCAGGAATGGCCTCACTGCTGCTGGAGAACCCTTATTATATCCTTTGTCTTTTCCCATCTGCTCCTCTAGTTTTAAGTTTTTGTTCATTGTCCTTAGAAACATAAATTGTAACCCCTGTATACTACTGTGCTTCAGCTTGTACTGAGGCAGTTTTTGGTAAGTATTTTTATTGTTAATCATGCATCCACTATATCAGTGTTACATAAACATATATTTTATGTTAATCAATCCCCCTATCTTCATCCAGTGGCTTTCAAAGTTTGGGGCAGGCCTCCTTTTGGGAAGGGCACAGGGGTGTGGAGGGGGGTTGTGCATGAGATAAGAAGTTTGAGAACCACTGTCACAAACTGATGTATGTGTACCATTTTTTTTCCTTGACCGACCTTTTACATGGCTATCGTAAACCAAAAGACCAACTGTAAGTCAGCTCCCATTCACACACTCTGGACTCCCCTGATTGATTAAAAATGTGGAAATTGTTTTATTTTTTTCAGACAGAAGTTGATAAAAGCGAGCTCTCAGTCTTAAAACTGTTTTAGTGTCACAGTGTGTAAAGCACACTGTTGAAGTTAAGTTGAACATGTGACCACTTTGGGCCTGTTCATAGTGACAGTTTGATAAGTAGGGCTTAGGATTTGAAATGCATCTATACCTGTGCCTAAAGCTGCAATAATTAGTTGACTAATTAATCAGTCAATTCAAAGAAAATGAATCAGCAACTACTTTGTCGCTTAGATGTTTCAGTCATTTTTCAGTCAAAAAATTCCAAATTCTCTGCCTCTGGCTCCTTAAATGTGATGATTTTTGGTGTTTTTGACATTAAATATATGTAAATACCTTATGATTTTCAATGGTTAAGTTATATTTTCGGTGCACTTCTGCTTTAAATCTGGGATGAAGTCATTGTAAAGTTAACAGTGACATTATTTGTGAGTATTTTAGGCGGTCCTGTCTAAAGAATGTGTCTGACCTGTTTGTGATGGGAGGAGCTCTGATCCTGGAGTCCACGGTGCTTCTCCGTTGGCTGGAGAGAGAAGGTTACTGGCCGCTGGGAATGACGGGCATCTCCATGGGAGGATATGTGAGTCACAGACCCAGCTCACTGTTTGTCACTCTGTATACAGAAGCAGTTTGAATTCTTTTGATCAAACCTGTTTGTTCTGTCAGTGTCAAACTAAGTAACTATCCAACATGTGTGTCATTATGGAAACCCATAAACACCAGTACCTTCCGTCACATTTGAAAGTAAATATTTTACATGCGAGCCTGCAAACAAATACAGTGGTGAGTCCAATATAATACCTCATCCCAGCACAGATCCTATTTCTCATGAAATCTTGTGTGTCTGTGTACAGATGGCGTCCCTGGCAGTGACTAACTGGCCAAAGCCCATCCCTCTGATTCCCTGTTTATCCTGGTCCACGGCCTCCAGTGTCTTCACCACGGTAACGCTCTCTTTACCTGACATACATCAATATGGAGGCTCTCAGTTATTACAACAGCATTCAGACTGACAGTACAACCAAAAACTGTAGCAGAGGTCACAGGTTTTTTTCTTAATACTGGTTGATAGAAGCTATGACTGTGCTATGACTGTTACTTGTGTTACTTGTTTTGTTTTGCACTGTAAGACTCGCACTTTTTATATTTTATATTTTATATTTGTATCTTCTATCTTATCTGTTTTCTTTTTCTATATTTATGTTGCACCAACCCACCAGAACAAATTCCTCGTATTGTGTTAACTATACCTGGCAATAAATCTTTTTCTGATTCTGATTCTGATTCTGAATTAAACTAATAATAATAATTATTGTTGTCGTTTTCAATCACTTATTGTTGTAATGGAGGTATGACTTTGTGCGTGCGTGTGTGCACGTGTGTGTAGGGTGTGCTGAGTAAAGCAGTGAACTGGGCAGAGCTGGAGAAACAGTATGCCATCAACTCCGTGTATGAAGAGGAGATCATTAAGCTGTTGGAGTACTGTGGGGTATGTTATCCTTCCTAATACTTTCACATAGTGTAGAATTTATGCACACTTGGCTCAAAGGTTCCAGTTTCAGTTTGATAAGGATCTGAACAATGCTAATGAGTAAGTATAAATTTAAAAACTGCATGCACCAAACAATAAGCTGAGTGATAAATTGATGAATCACAGGAAAATGTATCAATAATGATGAGAATAATTACTTATAAGCAGTGGTAAACACCTGCTTGTTGTTACTTTACACATTGTTACATCAGCATTAGGCTTTGGTGGTATCACAGTATACCAGGGCATTAAGAATTCAGGAAAGTATCTTTTCCAATAGTCATAAATACACGTGCTCCTCTTTCTGTTAAACTCATTGTATGTAGTGCACAGCACGCACCAACAGAGCTCATTCTCTGGTCTCTACTGGTGGAACAGGCAGCTGAGCTGAAAGACACAGTGACACAGAGTGGTGGTGGGAGAAGTTACTGTAAACATCCGGCATATTTTTAACATCATTTATTTGGACCAAACCAGAGCTGATGATTGTTGGAACAGTGGACTTATTAATTAGATTATGAACAAGAGTAACCCAGATGGTTTGGGTGAGTTTTATTTTGTTTCTGTCCCATGTGAATATAGTGTGTTTTATGATGAGTTAACGAGGCAAATTAAGCCTCATCAATCTTAAGTAACCAAGAGAAAGTTGAGTTCCAAAGGTGTACAGTTGTATTTCTTAGTTTAATAAGGAAAATACCCTAGTGAAAGTTCAGGAGTATATGAAAAGGTTGAACCCGTGCAAAGCCTAATTAGCATGCTTTTCTTTGAGTCATGTAAATGTGAAAGACACTGTTTCTTTTTCTTTTCTTTTTTTGACAAACAGTCAGACCACATTAGAATGGTCACATGATATTTCAGTCCAAGAAACATTCATCAGGAGTAGTCCATCTATAACAAATGGTTCTGCCGTTATATTTGGCTCTTTGAGTCAGGACGCTGTCCAAGAATCAGAGCAGCGAGGATCTGAACCCTTACCCTAGCACACATAAGCTTGAGTAAGTGGGTTGTGTCTGTGTGTTGGTCTGTGTGTCCACATTCATCAGGCTGATTCCTTTAAGATGGGTCCAGAATTTACGAAGAATGTGGACTCTTTAGAGCATCTGCTGGGCCTGTCTGGAGGTGCCAGAGCATCAATGGGTCAGAGCTCCAAAGCTGGAGGGGAAGCTGAGGCTGGACGAGGCCTGTTGATAGGTGGAGGACCTGCAGGGGGCGGGGCTAGAGTAGACCAATTGCTATCATCAGTGAACAGCAGTGGGATGAGCATGGACACGCAACCAAGGTAAACAATTTGAGTTATTGTGAGTCAAAGTTGTTGAATGTGATCTCTGCTGTTTTTAAGGGCAAGCCTTCAAACGTCACCTTCATATTTGTTAAATCCACTTCTGCTCCAAATGACTGTGACTTTCTATTTTTTGATTGCTGGACATATGTTCCACATGCATCAACAGACACAGCACACTACTGTATAAGTTCATAAGGTTAATAGATGAGTCAGTATATATATACTGAGCATATTGTTTGATTTGTTGTTCATAATCTATAATTAAGATCTCTAGATGTAATTCTTGCGATACTTGCTGGCATGCCATTTTCTTTAAAGATGCAGTTATTAATAGATATTTAACATGTAAATCCTGAGAACAACTCATTTATGCCAAGAGAGTTTTTTGAGAAACTAGCCATGGGTCAATATGAAAACTTGATGTCACAATGATCCAACTTATTCTCACTCTCAACTTGTTAAATACAGCAGCTGGGTCAGTGGCTGTATGCTTTAAAGTCTGATGCTCGAGGTACCCCTCCAGCATCAGCTTTAGATGTGTCAATTTCTGCTTGTTACATGCTACAGTGTCTTTCAAAATAAACTTCTTGCTGACAGGAAATGCAGGTTTTGCAACCTACTTAACATTTAGATAACAAAACTACTTTTTTTAGGTTTAGAAAAACAGTCCTGATGTTGTGTTAAGATCACTAAGTTTTTTTGCAGTAACTTAGGGATGTTGCTTGATCACAATGACATATAATGTCATCCAGTAACCATGCTACATGCTTAAAAAAACTTGTCAACTTTTGGTTTCAGAAGGGAAACAAACACTGATCTCCCTCCTGCCCTACTTTGAATTTGTTGCTTAGTCTCTTTGTTTTTCCTGCAGATGAGATTACACAGACAACTCCATTAATGAGTCCTAAAAACTGGAAATGAGTTAGCATTTCAGCACCTCTGGTTCCCTCGTCTCAAAGTCAGTGAGTTGTTTTTATGCGTTTTTGGTTGGATGTCTGACATAAGATCTGTGGTTAACAAAAGCTGAAGAGACTTTCAGGTTTTGTTCTATAACATAAAATATGTCAGTAAATAACCTACTGTGACCTTTGAAGCTTCATTTGTCTTTTGTATTGCCTTTTCTTTCACTTGCTACAGACACTTTTGTTTAATCTTCTTTGGATCGACCAATTATTACTTTATTTTTTACTGTCCTTAACTGTCTTGTTCAATAAATAGATTTGGGGGAAAAAAAGAATTTGTCATAAAAAAGGTGGTTGCTGACAAGTGTCAAGTCAAGTCAAGTCAGTTTTATTTATATAGCCCATTATCACAAAACAAGGTTTGCCTCAGAGGGCTTTACAGTGTACGACATCCCTCTGCCCTTAGACCCTCACATCACCCAAGGAAAAACTCCCCAAAAGAACCCCTGTAACGGGGAAAAAAAAGAGGAAGAAACCTCAGGAAGAGCGGTAGAGGATAGTGAGGGATCCCTCTTCCAGGACGGACAGACGAGCAATAGATGTCGTAAATAGCAAGTGAAATACAATCATGGCAAAAAAGGAAAGAGAAAGAGAGGGGGGGAGGGGGGGGGGCACAGAACAATAGAAACAGATGCATGTCATATTACAATAATGGTAGGTGTGAAATTAGTAATTGCTCTCTATGATGATGTTGATAGAGATGATAACAGTCTCATGCATATGTGAAAGGGAGGGCACAGAATCAGTACAGCCACAGCACGAGCACAACCAAAGGCAGGGTCGCAGCATCAGCACAGCAATCACCACGGTCAGGCACAGTCAAGGTTACGGCCAGGATCCAGGGAAACTAGGAAACAAGGGAGCAGGAGCGCTCCCGAGAGGCAACGGGATTAGCGTAGTGCAGTTCAACAGACCCAGGCTCTGTAATCGCGAGCCCCAGGTGGTGAGAGTACCACATGGCTATCACAGAGCTAAGTTAAGCTTGCACATGGCAATGCAGTAAACAGACATGCATGATTTCTGATGGCAGCATTGAGAGAAGGAAAGGAGCTCAGCATATCAGAGGAAGTCCCCCGGCAGGTTAAACCTATGTCAGCCTAACTATGGGCTGGTCCAGGCAGCCTGAGCCAGCCCTAATTATAAGCTTTATCAAAGAGGAAGGTCTTAAGTCTACCCTTAAAAGTTGAAACGGTGTCTGCCTCCCTGACCGAAAATGGAAGATGGTTCCATAGGAGAGGAGCATGGTAGCTGAAGGCTCTGGTTCCTAACCTACTTTTGGAAATTTTGGGAACCACAAGTAACCCTGCGTTTTCAGAGCGCAGTGATCTAGAGGGTTGGTAAGGAACTATGAGCTGTGACAGATAGGATGGAGCCTGACCATTTAGAGCTTTATAAGTAAGGAGGAGGATTTTAAATTCAATCCTGGATTTCACAGGGAGCCAGTGCAAAGAAGCTAAAACAGGAGAAATATGATCCCTTTTCTTGCTTCCCGTTAAAACACGAGCAGCAGCGTTCTGCACCAGTTGGAGAGACCTAAGAGATTTGTTTGGGCAACCAAATAATAGGGAATTACAGTAATCCAGCCTAGAGGTGACAAATGCATGTACTAATTTTTCAGCATCTGTTTGTGATAGGATATGTCTAATTTTTGCGATGTTACGCAAGTGAAAGAAAGCCGTCCTTGAAGTTTGTTTTATATGGGAGGCAAAGGATAAATCCTGGTCAAATAAAACTCCGAGGTTCCTTACAGTTGTGCTAGAGGCCAAGGTAATGCCATCTAGAGAAATTAAATTGTTGGAAAAGGAGCTTCTGAGGTGTTTTGGGCCAAGAACAATAACTTCAGTTTTGTCTGAATTCAACATCAGGAAATTACGGCTCATCCAGGCTTTTACATCCTTAAGACATGTTTGAAGTCTAGATAGCTGATCAGTTTCATCTGGTTTCATAGATAGATATAATTGCGTATCATCAGCATAACAATGGAAATTTAAGGAATGTTTTCTAATTATGTTGCCTAGAGGAAGCATATATAAAGTGAAAAGGATTGGTCCGAGCACCGAACCTTGTGGCACTCCAAAGCAAGTGGCATTGTGTATTTTGTTTCTAGCCTAACGTTAGATTTTTACTTTTGGCGATTGCGTTTAGGCTTCAAAACTTCTAAAAGTGGTGTTCATTTGTGAGGATTATCTTACTGAACAAAACATGTAAGTATAATAAACATTATCTTATTTTCTGCAATAATCCAAATGAAAAAATCCATAGGCTTTTTGATGAGGGAACCAGGGCGATGCAAACTTCTGGGTTCGGCCCACAAAAAAACTTCATCCCACGCATAGGGGTGACCCTCTTGTTCACCATGGAAATTTTCAACACAACAGTGCTTAGTCAAGGGCATGTGAGTACATCCCATAGACTTTGATAATACCTAGACAGCGGACCAAAGATAGCAACTGCACATCCCAGTGGAGCTGCTCACCTGGGACATAGGCCAAAAGCTTGCCAGTTGATGTCCACGGTATTCAGCCCATTGAATATGTGCAGTAGTGTTTCTCCCGCTGGCCTCGCCCACGAGTTCCTGCTCAGCTCTTAGATTTTATATAGTGATGACAGCACAGTTCCAATTCCAAGATCAAACAAAAAGACACAAACTTGCTGGGAATAAATCTAAAATAATCTTCTCCGTGCAAAGCATCGTTGGATCTTTTTAAAGGCACTGTAAAAATGTTAGTTATTATCATTAGTATTTCTATATGTTTTACTGTCAGTTGTTTGTTGTTTTAGAAACCTTGGTGCAGACGGCACGCTGCATGAGAAGAAGACGGATTCAGTCAGATGCTTCCGGCCATCACTACACAGAGAGTCTATCAGCTTCATGAAGGGAGTGATGGACGAGTGCACACACATGGCCAATTTCTCAGGTCAGTGTCATGCTGCAGACTGATTCTCAGGAAATTATTCTGATTAGTACCATAGCACAGTTTTGTGTTGTATTTCTGATATGTCCCAGTGGAAGCATTTATAGAGAAATAAAGGCGGTCTGCCCTTCCATCTGTCCCAGTCCCTGTAGACACCAGTCTCATTATCGTGGTCCAGGCCAAAGAGGACGCCTATATCCCTCGCACAGGGGTCCTCAGTCTGCAGGAGATCTGGCCGGGATGTGAAGTCAGATATCTGAATGGAGGACACGTCAGTGCGTACCTGTTCAAACAGAACGTCTTCAGGTAAGCTGCTGACTCAAAGGACAGCAGGAGATGTGTGGGGAGGTATCAGCTGTATGAGGTGTACTTACAAAAGAACAGTCTGAGTATTCAGCTAGTGACACACTTTGTTTCTGACTCCCTTGTAGTTTGACTTCTACTGTTCACACTGACAGCGATGTTGCTGTGAATAATACTGAATACTGTACACATTTATAAGCACCAATTTCACTGAGTTAGGAAGCCATGCAGCTCCTGCATTGTCAATGTCACGGTCCTTCAAATGTTCCATAATCTTGTGTTAATCTTGTGCCCTGTGTTAATAACTGATGGGATTCTGTCAACAGACATTTTCTGATGGCTTTTATTTTGAAGTGGCAGCAGGAAGTTTGAGTAAAACATATGTTTGTATTTCTTCATCTCTGTTACAAATCAAGACATTGAAACTGTAGTAAAAGGTGATAAAGAGTCACTATTTTTCACTGTCTATTTGTGCTGACAACCACATGCTGCAAAAAAATCAGCGAGCCACCAGTTCTCTAGATGTGCTGTGGCTGATAAGCAGCTGAGACGCGTCTGAGCAGCGCTGTTCACAGGGGTGTTGCAGCTGCTCTGACTTGTTAACATGGATGCGGCAAAAAAGACACAACAGGTTCCATGATGCTCACGCTCTGCTCACACCTGCAGTGTGTTCCAGGTGCACCGCTGTGTGTAGGTGGTCAGTGCAATGATTAGCTAAAGCTGTAAAGCTCTATCTTACCTCCACTGCTCCCTGCTCCTCCCAGCAGCAGCTCTAGTCATATGATGACTCTAAGGTCAAAAAAGTCTCAACACTTGGCTTTGACTTTAACACTGTGACTTGTGACTGCACTTGGACTTTAATCTTTTGACTCAAAATGACTCCCCAAACCAGACTAAATGATTTGAATAAAGCCAACCACTTTGCAGAAGCAGGAGAAAAAGGTGTGTTACAGTAGAACCACAGAAGGTTTCCAAAATGGTTCCATTCAGACATTCAAACATGCAGGCAGCAGGACTGACTGCTGCAAACGTCCTGACAGCAGCTCACATCACCTAAACATCATCACCATCAATGATACGAGGCCAAGAAACATTTGGCTCTTATCTGGTTCATGCTCTGCAGGCTACATCGCTCTACTGTCATGAGTGGACACTGGCACTCAATTATTAAACAAATGGACAACAGAATACTTGGAACCATTTACCATTTACATGCAAAGCTTGGTATTTATCACTAGACAGGTTTCCCTTAACCCTCAAATTGTGCAAATTGAAATTGGGAATATAAAATGAATGAATGGATGGAAAGGTAAAAACATTTTATGAATGACACGCGAATCTTGTCTCTCAGATATTCACTGGTTATTTATGTGGTTTTGTAGTTCAACAAGAACAACAAGGTGACGTGTTTGCTACAGAAACACTCAAGCTGTGTGTGTGTGTGTGTGTGTGTGTGTGTGTGTGTGTGTGTGTGTGTGTGTGTGTGCAGGAAAGAAACAATGTAAACTTGAGGTACTTAAATTCCAGACTGTATTTCTAAACTACATTTTTATGCAGCATCTTGTCTTAGTCATGCTACCTTTTGCCGTGTTTTGTATTGATTTCATATGTGTTTTGTTTGCAGACAGGCCATATATGACACATTTGACCGATTCTGCCTGAAGTATCCCAACCTGCACTAGCCTCTGCAGGCTGAAGCCTTTCCCTCCCTGTGACCGCACCAGGATCAGTGACTGGACAGTGGACACAGCAGTGCCTGTTCGTAGATCACAAGCTTTTTAATGTTAACATTTTCTAATAGTAGAAAGAGACTACCACGTGCCCTGGTACACTAACCCAAAACAATAAAAGTGACTAAAAGTGTAAAGCATCAGAAATACTGTTGGATGTTCCCACCAGTATGTGGTTGTCAAAGTAACACTCAGGCCTCTAATTTCACTTCAAACTGGTGAACCCTGTCTTCACTGGTCCACAGCAGCATGGACTTGTCCATGCTGCTGTGGACCAGTATTGTGTACTGTGTCCTCAGTATTTCACCTGTAGACACTGTGAACAGGACATAGAGACACACCCGGTGATATTCTACCGATATCATTTGAGCAAAATATATACTCACTGTGGTGTCACTACGCACATTACAGCTACATCAAGAAGGTACAAGGTGTTCCTACAATATCAGGGTGCACCTTTTTTTGCCATTTTTTTTTTTTTTTTTTACTTGCCCCATTAATAAATAAAATTGACTTTGGTCAATTTTTTCATGCCCCTATATAAATGATGTATAAATTGACTGTTATTTAATAACAACAAAACCTCAAGTTAACTGACACGTTTAAGCTTTATTAAAGTAAACTCCTGTATTCAGGATCATTGAAATGCTTTCTTGTGCTTCAGTTTCATGAATTTTATCCTGCACCATTTTCTCATCATGTCCTGGCTGGTTCTGTACACATGCAACTTCCAACAGAGATGAGGAAGAAAAATGGCTCACTCCCCAGCTACTTCAATAAGTAGCTTTGCAAAAAACAGCAACAACAATTGGTTAAATTCTTTTTTACCACGTGCAGAGTGGTTGGCAGAGGGAGTTGCTAGATTTACCAGCCTGACATGGTGTTTGACTTGCTGCAGCCAACTAGGAAATCCTTTTTGTTGAGCCCTGAATTCTAATGACACAGGATATCATAAGATATATTGTAATATGTCAGGAATTAGGGATGCACCATATTGGATTTTTCTGGTATCGGATATGCTGATATATAACAACTCATTTGGCTAATTGATAATGATATTGATATATCCACTTTTTCCCCACCTAATTATAGTGATGATCCAGTCTCTTCTGTCATGGAATTAACATTATATTCTGCATACTCTTATTGTGATGGACCACCAGCAGATGGAGACATGAAAAACAATGTTTTCCACTGAATGTGATATTCATTCATTGTTCAAAAAAAGAGAAATGCTTCAGCTTGGAGTTGATGTTCACTACATGTTCACTTTGTCATTAAAAACAAAAAATATTGGTTTGTGATATCAGCTGAAATCTGCATGTTGGCTGATTCCGATTTTCATTTTAAAACCAATATCTGTCTATAACGATGACGTGCCAATATTATCGTGCATCCCTATTAGGAATTACATCAAAGAATAGAAAATATGCTCACTGTAAAGCTGCTTTTATACAAGAGAAATTATTCAGAAATAATTATAACAAATTTTGTGATAATGCATATAAAAATTAATTTGGTTATATTTATAATCCTTTCTATTTTTAAATAAACAACAATTTTATAAATAAACAATAATATAAATAAACAACCTGCCTACACTAAAGGGAATCATAGAAACCAGTGCAGCGTGTCAGTTGATCTGATCAGGGTTTGTACGGCCATGAAAAACCTGGAAAGTCATGGAATTTGCAAATTGAAATTTCCAGGCCCAGAAAAGTTTTAGAAATTTACCCTGAATGTTTGGAGAAGTCATGGAATTTTGTTCCACAAAGCTGTATCAAGGAATGCTGGAACTTTAAAAATCCAATAATAATTTCTGTTTTTTTACAGTGTCTGGCTATAATAAATGATTGGAAGGCACATTCTCTTTAAAAATCCCAACCAAAAAAAACCCACAAAAAGAAAAAAAAAGGAGGCTAAAACCTGCAGGCCCACAGGTTTAAAAGACATGTTTTCTGTAAATATCAAACTCCCCCTTTTTGCACCAGCCCCTCCCCTCTCACAAATAATGTCCAGTTTCTAAATTGTATTTAATGTAAAGTTTTAATCCCATTTTGAATTCATAATTTTTAAATAATATATAAAGCTTTTATATACTAATGAAAAAGAACCGATAAAGAGTATCAAAGTCATTTCAGCGAATGTATGGTCTTTAAAGTCCTGCCGATTTATTTGTAATTGTGTATTAACCCTGTCTGATTAATGTCAGCCTCACTGTTAATTCTTCACCCTGTGACAGCAGCACCAGGGCTGTCACTGTCAAAGCTAACCCAGCATGTCACTACTTTACCTTCAGGGTGTGACAGGCTGCACACCTCCACCTCCTCAACACTGTCATAAGCTGCACTGCCCCTGCTGGCTGTAGAAACCTTGTGCTCTGTGCAGCATGAAGTCACAACCTGGTCGCTCATGTTGTGTGTGAAACAGCCAGTTATCAGTGTGTTTGTTTGGCTGCACTGTAGAAACATGTTCCTGTCAATCTCCTGCTGTATTTCTGACAACGAAGCCAGTTTGCTTGCCTGTATCAGACCACTCTTACTGTTACCATTGTAACCGCAGGTGTCTCCAAATCGACCACAACTGGAATTTTAGGGTTTGCAACTTTATGGTTCAGAAAGCCACCTTTGGGACATGAATTTCCTGCTTGTCTTTATTTTTGGAGCAGTGTTGATTTTTGGGCAGTTGGGAACAGTAGAGTCTGTAAATGTAACATACATATTTTCACCTCATAAAGTTGTTGTGCCAAACCTCATCTCTGTTTCTACCAATTTTTTGGAAAATGTCTTTTTGTTTGTGTGTTTACCTGCTGGGTGTTTCACTTGTTTCACAGCTGGTGTCTGTGTGCAGTGGCTTTATCAGAGTTTTGTCATTTAAAACCCCTGCCTGCAGACAAGATTCATGAGAGCTGTAAGACTGATGCAAACCATGAAGCTGTGAGCCGTAAATCTAAAACAATAGGTCAAGAGGCTCCGAGTCTCTGTTGAGCTGGGGAGAGCTGCAGAGCTGGTAATAATTCTCTGTAAGTTTATCACCAGCAGCACTGTTCTCATTTTATTCACTGTTTTTAGAAGATTTTAGTTTATTATTATTAATATTATTATTGTTAGTTTTTAATATTAATTATTTATTATTATTATTATTATTATTTTCTTAGTTTAGTCTCGATGGGTTTTCAGTAGGTCAGGATTTTCACACTTACACACAACAGCTAGGTCACCATTCCAAGTAGAGGAAACCCCAAATGTACAACACACATCAAAATATGAAATACATTCCATTCCCATACATCCATGATTAAACGGGACTGAGGGGGTCCACAGATCTGGGGGAGGGACTCCATACAGACCCTCAAATTAAAATTGCACATATAAAATACAACATGGCAGCCGGGTCACAAATGTTTTCATTTTACAGCTAAACAGTTCAGTAAGATGTGTCTCTGAGAAAAAGATAATGCAGTAATAGAGTCTTAGTCAGGCTCTGATTGGTTGCTTCTGGTGTGTCATGGTCAATTCTAGTGAATATCATGAGAGGTAAGAAGGAAATTTATCAGTATGGCATATTTCATACTCAGGTAAACTCAGTGTGCTTCACAGTGAAACATACACATATGAAGAATGCACTCCACCCTCACAAATGGAATATAACAGGCGCGCGCACACACGCACACGTATTTATTTATTTATTTTGTGATCAACTATTTATCAGAATCAGAAATACTTTATTGATCCCTGGGGGAAACTGCAGTTTGTTACAGTTGCTCTGATGCCAGCAGAGAGAATTATAGCAAGTACAAATAAGCACCAACACCAGTAAGCCTTGTTCTGGAAATTTGTTGCTGAGTACAACATTGAGCCAGCAGTTGTCTTTCTGATTATTTACTTCATGCATTTGCAAACGGACCCCTGCTCGCTCCAGCTTGAGATGACACAAAAAGGAAGGGCCCGGAGCAGAGGAGATGCAGGAATAAAATCTTGACGTGGTTACACTTTGTCCTTCAAACAGGACAAAGACAAACAATGACATGGTTTATCACACAGTATACGTCATCATGCACAGTACAGAGAGAACAAGGATTTACACCAAAAGATAAACACACAGTGGTTCGTCACAAGACACTAACAATATGAAAAAAACAATGCTACTCATTATGATATGATAGAGAGAGAGATGATGATGAGCAATGGGAACTCCCATTACAGCCTATATAGAATATAAAATAGAAATACAATAAGAGCAAACAATTGGCACAATATGTAAACATTTAGATCTTTAAAAAAGTATGTAAATAAATATGCTCAGTTTATGTGTGTAACATAAATGATAAATACATTCAGCTGTGAAAATTTAAATTCTAATAACGGTAATGTGCTGAGTGTGTAAAGCGTGTAAATAAACAAAAACAACAACAACAATGAAATGTATCAACTAGTATGTACGTTTAAGATATAAAAACAAGTATCTGTGCAAAGCTACATTAACAATAACATCTGCATAAGACAGAACAGCAATAACAATATATATATATACAAAATATACAATGTGTAATGCCCCTCCCTGAGCTACCACCTTATCGTGGTGGAGGGGTTTGCGTGTCCCAGTGACCCTAGGAGCTCAGTTGTCGGGGGCTTTATGCCCCTGGTAGGGTCACCCATGGCAAACAGGTCCTAGGGGAGGGACCAGAAAAAGCGTTGCTCACCAGATCCCTTATGATGAAACACATAAATGGTTCAAAGTTTCCCTTGCCCGGACGTGGGTCACCAGGGACCCCCTGGAGCCAGGCCTGAGGGTGGTGCTCGATGGCAAGCGCCTGGTGGCTGGGTCTGTACCCATGGAGCCCGGCCAGGCACAGCCCAAAGAGGCAACAAGGGACCTCCTTCCCATAAACACACCACTCTTAGGAGGGGTTGTTCAGGCATAAGGGTGTCCATATGTGCACCTTGGCACCACGACACCATAGGCCACAGGTCGATGATCAACTTTGTAGTGGTGGAAGGAATACTTTGAAGACCTCTTCAATCCCACCAACATGCCTTGAGGAAGCAGGGCCTGGGGACTCAGGAGTGGGCTCTCCCATCTCTGGGGCTGAGGTTGCCGAGGTGGTCAAAAAGCTCCTCGGTGGCAGGGCCACATGTGCTTTGTGGACTTAGAGAAGGCATTTGACCATGTCCCTCGGGGAGTCCTGTGGGGGGTTCTTCAGGAGTATGGGGTATTGAAACCTCTGATACGGGCTGTCTGTTCCCTGTACGACCGGTGCCAGAGCTTGGTCCACATTGCCGGCAGTAAGTCGTACTCATTTCCGGTGAGGGTTGGACTCTGCCAGGGCTGCCCTTTGTCACTGATTCTGTTCATAACTTTTATGGACAGAATTTCTAGGTGAAGCCAGGGCATTGAGGGGGTCTGGTTTGGTGACCTCAGGATTGGTTCACTGCTCTTTGCAGATGATGTGGTCCTGTTGGCTTCAACAGGCCTTGACCTTGATGATCGGTTCTCAGCCAGTTGTGAAGCAGCCGGGATGAAAATCAGCACCTGTGAGGCCATGGTTCTCAACCGGAAAAGTGTGGAGTGCCCTCTCCAGATTGGGGAAGAGACCCTGCCCCAAGTGGAAGAGTTTAAGTACCTCGGGGTCTTGTTCACGAGTGAGGGAAGGATGGAGCGGGCGATCGGTGCAGTGTCTGCAGTAATGTGTACTCTGCACCGATCTGTTGTGGTGAAGAGTGAGCTGTGCCGAAAGGCCGAAAGTAACTGAAAGAATGAGATTGCGGGTACAAGCAGCCGAAATGAGTTTCCTCCGTAGGGTGGCTGGGCTCTCCCTTAGAGATAGGGTGAGAAGCTCGGTCAGGAGCTCAGAGTAGAGCCGCTGCTCCTCTGCGTTGAGAAAAGCCAGACGAGGTAGCTTGGGCATCTAATTAGGATGCCTCCAGGACGCCTCCCTGGTGAGGTGTTCAGGGCACATCCCACCAGTAGGAGACCCCGGGGAAGACCCAGGACAGGCTGGAGAGACTGTGTCTCTCAGCTGGCCTGGGAATTCCTCGGGATCCCCTGGGAAGAGCTGGATGAAGTGGCCGGGGAGAGGGAAGTCTGGGCTTCCCTGCTTAGGCTGCTGCCTCCGCGACCCGACCCCAGACAAGCGGTAGAAAATGGATGGATGGACAATGTGTAACGTGTTGACTATGGCCTACATTCAAGAGTTAAATAATATTGCACATTACCAACACACTGCTAGATTTTTGCTCCTTGTACTGCTGCTCAGACTTTTACCTGACTGTTGATTTTCTCAGACTGACAAGCACAATTTCATACTGGAAAATATGTACAGCTAAACAATGCTAAAATATATTGACAATCAGATGGACTAAATAATGTCCAGCAACAAAAAACCTTCCTAGTTTTGAGGCTCAGCACTTTGATACCAGTGTAGTTTCTGGCATCACACTCGACCCAAACAGGCTCAGACTATCAGTTTCCATGTTTATAGGTATGAGAGCCAATATGCAACTTATAAAAAAAAAACATGAGCAGTATATTCTGTATGCTGTCATTCTTGTGTATTATAGTGTGGTTTACCTACATTTCAAGGTGTTGGAAATCAAACCATGGCCTGTACTTTACCACTCAGTCAGACCTCTCATTTTCATCAAACCAAAATTCAGGACTTTTGATCTGCATCCTGACTAAGTTGCTCACAGGTTATCATATAAAGTTACCATAACTAAGTACAGTGGTGCTCAGTAACTAAGTACATTTATTTAAGTACTGTAATTCACCCACATTTGAAGAACTTGTACTTTACTTAAGTATCTATTTTCTGCTACATTGTATTTCTACTCCACTACATTTCAGAAGGAAATATTTTGCTTTTCAGTCCACTATATTTATCTGACAGTTTTAGTCACGACTCGTACATTCAGATGAACAGTACAAAATATGGTCAAAATTAATGCTGCAAGCGGCATTTATCAGTGTCCAAGCAGATTGAAAATATTTGAATTCTTGTTACTTTTTTAATTGACAAAAAGCAAAACTGTAGATGTTCTTTAAAATAATCATAATTTTATATTTCAGAAATGCAGCACACCTGAGCAGGCTGAGCTCAGGGAGCTATAAAGCAGATCTGCAAGATCTCCTCAGTCTCTCTCTTGGCAACAGAAGCAGACATTTGTTTGTATTTCCTGTTTCACACTCGCTCACTCACTACTGACTACTCACTCACACACTCACACTGCATTCACACTGACCTACTGACAAATGCACTCTGTAGCTACTATCTTGACCCACTTTTTGGCCATGCAGCTGGGTGCGGGTGGAGACCTGTTTCTGATGCACTTTAGTGAAATGTCCAGGCAAAATTCTCAGTTGGGTGGGGTTCCTGTTTATTTAGCGATGCACATTTATAAACAAGCAGCTTTCATTGCAATCAAACTTATGGTGATTATCTTTAGCAAAAACTGGCGAGTGAGCGGTAAAAAACGTGCAATCTCCCCATCACCCATGCATGATTACCTCGCTGTTACACCTGTGCCCCTTAAATCTTATTCACAAAGAAAACACAAACAGAAAATAAACAGACATAACTAGTGGCTTCAAAGAGTCTGTGATTTTCTTCTGTTTTCTTTCTTCTTTCCTCTAAGTCAGGGAATGACTCAACGTTGGGTCATGACCTTTACACAGCTTCCTGAAGCAAGAAGATCTTGGATATGGGCCACTCCAACTGTCCTGCCTTTGTCTTCAACTGTACAGCACATACAAATCCTTTCTTGTCAGGGTAAGTCTTTTATCACTCGTCCCATAATCCATAATCCCTGAGGAGCAGTTTGATCTATGACCAAATAAGGATCTTATCATCCTCTGCCGCTCTTCCTGAGGTCCCCCTCACTCACCCCCCGTTACAGGGGTTCTTTATTGGGAGTTTTTTCTTAGATGATGTGAGGATCTAAGGGCAGAGGGAGGGATGTGTTTTGCACATTGGTCCCTATCAAGAATTCAACATCAGCATCAAATTCTGGGATCTTGATATCTTGCAGATATTCCCATTTGTCCACATCTCATTGAGTGAGGATATTGCTCTTTGAGACAGGGATTGTTTCCTGTGTAAGACTCTCTGGGAGGTCCACAAATTGATTACTGTCCAATTTAGACACCTCCAGTCCTGTAAGGATGTGGCTTTCGACAACCTTTTCTTGGCCCATTGTGTGCAGCAGGATGTAGGTTTTTGTGCCCTGTAGATTCAGCTTCTTCATGAAATGGTTGGTACAAAAGGTTACTGAATGGAACAGGTACAGTCATGGTCTCCAGCCCCAGTACAACCACATGCCTGTAGAGACACAAGGACACTGCTGTCTGGTGTTTCATGCGTTTTATTTTCTTTGTCTTTGTTGGGGACATGCAGAATAGTTGGGGTTTGAACTACATTCATCACAGGTCAAGTGGTTTCTGCATTCTTTGTATGGCGTGAGCAGCAGATAAAAATGGTTGCGACAACTCCACCTGCGGAAGGTTCACCCCCAGGAAATTCTAAAGCTAATTTTTAAATTAAGAAGGTCACACCAATTAGTTTTAACCATTGCGTGAGACAGGTTTTCGGTTTAAAAAGAATTTATTTAACAAAATAATGGTTCAAAACACTCAAACAGAAAGCTAAAATGTCATGCACTAGGATTCAAGTCTATTAGTGTGGTGACAAAATCAGCACTGAAGCAAAGGAATGAGGACAAGGCTGGGGCTTACCAAGGCAGCAGGGGCACCAAAAAAAAGGGAAAGGGTCCATAAACTAACCACCCGTGACACTGCACACCAACGAAAAACAGGATCGTGAAGAAACCACCACCACCAGGGGCCTGAACTGCTGCCTAGGCCCACAGCATCTGTTCACCAGAGAGAAGGAAGTTAATAAAAACACACCATACAGGACTACACATCATGTCTGGTGCAGACAAAACAATGAAACAACAAGAAACCAAACCCAAACAAATGAAAATAAACAAAATCAATAACAATTGTGGTGGAAATTCTCTGCTGCTTTTGCTGGTGAAGAATGAAATAGAGACTTCTGTCGGCCGACAAGGTTTTATTTCCTTTGCAAAGGAAAGGTCAATCAACATGTGAGCGGTCAGGATGAAGAAAGACCCCGAGCATGGGGAAAACTGGACATTTTATGCTTGTGGAGAAACACACCCCTCAGTCTCTTATCAAAGGTGTGAGTTAAACTCATCACAGTTCAAAATACGAACAAATTTGAATCTTGATGAGGAGACAGAAGGGAAGGATGTCTCACGTGGTTGAAATGCAAAGGAACTGAATTTTGACATTTTGGTGAGGCGGTGGGAGGTTGTGTGTCTCACAAAGAAGTCAAAATTACAATTACAATTCCTCCCTTTTGATTATTGATTAATCATACAAAATCAAGAAAAACAATAAAACAAAATGGAAAAAAAATAAAATAAACACAACTCCAAAATGACTACAACTTGATTATCCGACACATTAATTCACATGGATTTTAAAATGTATCATCATGGCAGTCGTTAGATAAAGAAGAAGGGTTTTTGTGCTGCTGGTCTTGCACGTCTAGATGGTGTCTGTTGAGTTTCTCAGAGTTGTCCCTCGTCTCGTCCTTTGTGGTGCTCATTCGTCGTCGCGCTGCAGTGGCTGGCGTGGACCCACGTTGCTCTCTCAGCGATCTTTACGGCAGGGTGCGTTGTCAGGTGTATCTGGAATGGACCTCGCCAGCGTCTGGAATGCCAGTGCTTCCTTCTTAGGTCCTTTATCATCACCCAGTCACCAGGTTGGAAGTTATGGAGCGATGTGGAAGCTGGAGGTGGAAGGGCGGATTTCACCTGCGTTATGCGTTGCACAAACCATACATGAATGACAGAACTTCTGCGCATGAAGAGAAAAACTTTTGGTGAACCAGTGTTGAGTTACTGCATCTAACATCCCCCCGTTTGACACATGGTCCAACCCATGTGTCAATTTTGCAAAGTGAGGGAAGAAATGTTTGGGCAGGCAGGGTTTGTTATCTGGTCCTCGCCACACTTCGTCTGTTTGTGAGGCACCACAGCATCCACAGCATCTTCTCTTGTGGTGTGGCAAAAGATTGTATTGCTGTAAGAGAGCTAGGAATAGAGACAGGTAGTGAAACAAACACAGCATTAAAGCGCATGAGTTGGAGTGCAGCTTTCTTTGCTGCGGCATCAGCTCTTGCATTTCCTAGAGAAACAGAATCTGAGTCGTTAGTATGAGCAAGGCATTTACAAACAGCGATTGATTTTGGGAGCAAAATGGCATCTAAGAGAGCTGCGACTTTGTCATGATGGAGAATAGGTTTTCTGTCAGATTTTAAGAATTACCTGTGTTTCCACAGTGTGCCAAAATCATGCACAAATGCCAAATGCATATCTTGAGTCAGTGTAAATAGTCACAGTTTTGTTACTTGCCAGTTTGCATGCCTCTGTCAATGCTATTAGTTCTGCTGCTTGTGCAGAATAGTGAGAGGGGAGTGGACCAGAGATGAGAGTATCATGATTAGTGACCACAGCAAAACCAACTCTGTTGCGACCAGTTTGTGGGTTGCGAGAAGCAGATCCATCTACAAAAAGAACCAGGTCTGAGTTGATTAGTGGGGTTTCCTGTAGATCTGGTCTTGGGGAGCACACCTGTTGGAGGATAGCAACACAGTTATGTTCCTCTCCATCATGTGGTGTGGGAAGGAGAGTTGCAGGATTTAAAACATTGCATCTTTTGACAGTGATGTTAGGCATGTCTAAAAGTATTGTGTTATAGCGGAGCCATCGTGCTGTGGAGAGGTGAGAAGTTTTTTGCTCAAGCAGAATCATGGACACAGCATGTGGGACCAGGAGAGTTATGTCAGAGTAACCCACAATGTCTCTGGAGGCCATAACTGCCTTTTCAGCAGTGCCCACAAGCTGAGACATCTTGGGATCTAGTTTTGAAGAAAAATAAGCTACAGGGCGTAGTTTATTTCCGTGATCCTGCAACAAAACAGAAGTCATACATCTATTTTTCATCAACTGTTTGAGTGAAAGGTCTGGTGGGGTCAGGTAGTCCCAAAGTTGGAGCGGTCTGTAAGTCAAGCTTTAGTTCAGTGAAAGATTGTTCTGCTTCAGGAGTGCATGGGATTTTATTTTGCGATTGTAGACCTTTGCCATGAATGAGAGAAGAAAGTGGAGCTTCAAGAATGGCATAGTTTGAAATGAATTGTCTACAATAAGAGCACATGCCAAGAAATGACATCATCTGTTTCTTTGTGATGGGTTTTGGAAGATTCTGCATTGCATCTACTCTTTTTGGTGAAAGAGTTTTTCCTTCAGAAGTAATGACGTGACCCAAGAAAACAACTTTTTCCTGGACAAATTGAAGTTTAGACAAACTGGCTTTGTGACCAGTATTTGGGAAGTGTTTCAAGGGTTTGACTGTATTGGCTTCACACTGCTCTTTGGTAGGGCTGCAGATTCTGGATGAACTGGAACACTGAAGAAAGCATTAGAAAGATCCACCACCGAAAAGAATTTTGCATTTAGTGGGACCTGAGACAAGATGATGTAGGGATTTGGAACATTTGGGGCTCTAGGTTGGAATGATGCATTCACTGCTTGCAGATCCTGAACAAAACTCCATTCTGTTGGTTGATTCTTATCCCTGATTTTCTTGTCAGGGAACAAAGGTGTGCGCACTGGAGAGTCCTCACAGGGAACAATTACTCCTGCTGCTTTAAAAGACTCAAATACCGGTGTTATGCCATCAATGGCTTCTTGTTTAAGTGGGTATTGAGCCTTGCAAGGTCTGAAGTTTGATTTTGGAGTGATGACAACAGGTTCACAATTTTTGACGAGGCCAACATCATATTTGCTGACAGCCCACAGTGTCTTAGGGATCTCCTGTAGGGCTGGAATTTCTGAAGCTTGTTCTTCAGTCAAAAAGGAAAAAAGATTTAGAAGTGCTTTGTGGTACCAGCTGGGGTGTTCTTTGAGTGTGCACAACAGATGTTAAAGTCTTATAATAGCACTGCAGTGTTGGTGGAAAAAAAAAAAAAAAAAAAAATGGATCGATCAGATGTTTCTTGCCAATCGGCTGCGCGCTGACATGTTTTTACAAATGGGCCCAGATCTTCCCAGTTATCTGATGTGTGTTTTGCAAGTGTGATGTGTGGGACTGAATGATCCATGGTATACACATCACATTGGGTTGGTGTGAGAGAGACTGATACTGCACATTTATGTTGTGTTCAATAAATGTGAGTCAGAGTAAGTTTGTCTAATCTGTCTCTCAACCAATATTCCTCATATGGTTCATCAGGTCCTGGTGATACATGAGAGGTGCAATGCAGATCCTCTGGTATCATGAAGTCTGTTGCATCTGTTGACACTGTTTTTCTGGCTTCATTTACAAGCTCAGAAGCAGTGGATGGTTGTAATTTCCATTGGTATTCATAGAGTAAATTTGATGTGTGGTGAACAAAGGAGTGTGAAAGGTGTGGTTCCAGATCGGATAGTCTGTGAACTTTTACACCTTCTGGTGTTGAGATCAGGCAAAGGCCTAATTTGCACATCAAGTCTTTGCCCATCAGGTTAATGGGGCAGACTTTTGAGAGTAAGAATGCATGTTTGAAATTTGCATTTAACTCATCCTCACATTTGAGTGGGACAGTAATGTTCTCTTTAATTGTTTGACCTGATGAACCAATAGAGTGCACATAATGTCCACTTAGTTCTGGTTTTGTAGTGAGTTCTAAAGCTTTTAGCACAGAGTGTGTGGCTCCTGAATCAATTAAGAACACAACATTTTGGTCTGAAATGGTCAACGTATGTTGTGGGAAGTTCTTGAAATGCTCAGCTGCGTACTGAACATATGTTAAAGCAGTTACATGTCTATTGTCTGTGCTCTCAATAGATTGTGTTTTAATATGTTCAGTATGTATGTGTGAGTGTGGTGCAGTACCTTCTTTGGACCTTACAAGTTGGTTTGGCTTGTCAGCAGGAGTCCTTTCCTCTCCGACAGCCCCCGACCATCCTCAGTCTGAAGTATTCTCTGGATCTGATGTTGGTGTAGTAGGACAGTCACGTTTCCAATGTCCAATTTCACCACAGCGATAAAAGGCATCCATGGCAAAATTATTGAGATGTCTGCTAGCTCTTCTTTCGCTGTTTTTTCCATGGCCACGTCCTCTGCCTTTATTTTCTTGACCTGGTTTTCCATGTCCTCGAGTGGTTGTGTTATACATGGTTATTGCTGCCATGTGAAGTTCTTTTTGTGCTGTTTCTTGTGGTTGTTTTAAACTCCTGGCAAAACGTGAGGAGTTGCTCAGCAAATATTTTTCCTGATGCTGTGGGGTTAGGTAGGTGTTGAGAGGCTGCTGTGATGTCAGCAGAAGTCCATGCACGGAAGACCAATGTTGCACCTTCTGGTCCGGACACTTCAATCATGGGCATGTTGAAGGTAGCATCTTGATTTGGGTTGCGCAGTCTTTGTGCAATTGGAGAGGAGGGTTTGCCTGTAGTGTCTTGTGATGGAGAAGAAGCTGTTCCTGGACTTGTCCTTTGTTGTATCAGGCTGGAGGGGTCTGTTTCTCTTCCTCTGCTGGGCGTTGTGGAGTTGTATGGTGGTGGAGCTGAGGGATGAGAGGGTGGGCTGCCGTCGAGGTCTGGGTCCAACTTCAAAGCTGTCAACTGTGGGTACAAAGAAGGCGAAATCTGCGAGTCATGTGTTCTTTGTGAATGTGAAGTGTCGTTTGTTTCAAATGTTTCTCGTGAAAGAGGTAATTGTTTCTGCATCATTTTCTTATTTCAGTTTTTCTGCTTCCCCTTTCCACTTTCAACATTCTTTTTGACCCTCTATAGTTTCTAATTTCTTAACAGAAATTTTTCTTTTTTTTTCTTCTCATTTCTTGCTCTTTTTTTTTTTTTTTTTCCTTCTAACTTTGATATGTTTTTTAAACTGAGGGATAACCCTATTGGGAACCCAATCTCAGCTGTCCAGACATTTAAATATTCTAAGCTTTTATCCCCATACTTCTTTTTCATCACATCCACAACTGGGCTCTCCGGAGGCATGTCACCGGAGAGATTACCCCCCATTTTTCAACAAAAATGTGGTACCCGTGCGCGACACTTACAATACAGACGTCTCTGATAAGGATTGCTTCGTTAAGCTACAAGCAATAAAAAGCATCCAAAGTTTTTAAACTTTGACCCCTGAGCTAAGTTACCCTAACTCAGACACAGCTTGTGGATAGAATGAGAAAAGAGTATGTTGCCAAATTAAACCCAAATTTTAAAGAAATAGAATTTAAATGTCAATATTTCAATGCCCACCAGATGAATTTCTCTGACTTGCGTTCTTGGAATCCCAGCGGTGACGATCTGGGGCGTCTGCGGACAGTTCTCCCTTCTCAGAAGAGGATTTGAGGTTGGAGACTGGAAAGACTTTTTCTTCCAGGATGGCCCGTCACTGTCCGCGTTCCGTCCCAGACGATCACTCGAGGGATCCCACTTCTGACACCAAATTGTGGTGGAAATTCTCTGCTGCTTTTGCTGGTGAAGAATGAAATAGAGACTTCTGTCGGCCGACAAGGTTTTATTTCCATTGCAAAGAAAAGGTCAATCAACATGTGAGCGGTCAGGATGAAGAAAGACCCCGAGCATGGGGAAAACTGGACATTTTATGCTTGTGGAGAAACACACCCCTTGGTCTCTTATCAAAAGGTATGAGTTAAACTCATCACAGTTCAAAATACGAACAAATTTGAATCTTGATGAGGAGACAGAAGGGAAGGATGTCTCACGTGGTTGAAATGCAAAGGAACTGAATTCTGACATTTTGGTGAGGCAGTGGGAGGTTGTGTGTCTCACAAAGAAGTCAAAATTACAATTACACAATACAAACAAAAATGTCACAATTAATACAAATTAATGTAAAACAAATTAATACATATAACTATTTAAAAAAATGGTACACGTCCCTTAAGTATGGACAGACTTGGCCTACAGAGTCCGAGCAGCCTTAACGTGCTCCAAGACCCAAAACAGCTATGCCCAAAAAGCCAAACAGCTAGGCCCAAAGAGCTAAACAGCAGTCATACTCAGGGAGTGGAGGCTGATGACGCACAAAACAGTGGCCTCACTTTGCTGAGGCTCACAGCTCCACAAAGCACAGAAAGGTGAGCCTCAAAGTCTGCGGCTCAACCACATTGCAGCTGCACGGACTGCCAACTGCACCCGGGAGAGCTTCCAGTGGAGCGATCCGTCCACCACAGGACCAACAATCAGCCGTGCTGTGCGCCACAACAGCTGCCAAGCCAAACCAGGCTGCAGTCACCATGGAAGGTGAGTGGAAATGGACGCAGACGCAGAAGTGTGGCCACACACCTGTATATACTGTATAAGCGTTTACAGCGCCGCTGTCAGGTGCTTAATCAGGGTGCCAGTAAGGCTGGCACAGTGCCATACAGTGACAGGGAATGAGACAACCTCCTGCTACACTTGTGACACAGGGTAAAACCCAAGTTTTTTAAATTGACTCTGTTCTGATAGGGAGCACTCTGTTCAAAACAGCAGACAGATGGGGTTAGGGTGTGCAACAAGATAAAATTTATTAAAAGCCAGCTTGATCAAAACACAACTTAAAGGGCCCCAGCCAAAAGTCTCTTGTTCCTACAACAGAACCCACATCCAAGTCCTCTTTCTTGGGGTCCTAGGAGATGCAGAACCCAGGAGATGGTCAGTGCAGAGCCTGAGTACAGAAAGTTTTGTTAAGGATTGGGTTCTGTTTGTTCGGCAGCTTCGAGATGTTACAGACTACTCAAAAAGGCTAGGAGTCCATGCACTGTGTCATTAAGTTATAGTAAAAAAAAAAAACAAAACAAAAAAAAAACAGAAAAGGAAAACAAAGCAAAACTTGAATTTAAAAAAAAAAAAAAAATCAGTGACAAAATCAGCACTGAAGCAAAGGAATGAGGACAAGGCTGGGGCTTACCAAGGCAGCAGGGGCACCAAAGGGTCCATAAACTAACCACCCGTGACACTGCACACCAACGAAAAACAGGATCGTGAAGAAACCACCACCACCAGGGACCTGAACTGCTGCCTAGGCCCACAGCATCTGTCCACCAGAGAGAAGGAAAAAAAAAAAACACACAACAAAATAAATGACCCAGGCAAGTAATTCTGGCGGATAAAAACAGTTCTAAAACGTGGTCTTCTCTTCGTGACAAATGACTAAGATCAGGCAAAATTGCGGAGAGGTACTTAACTGACAGGAGAGGCGAAGCGTGCTTCACCTCTCCACGTGTCTCAGTGCGCTTCCTCTCCGCGTCTCTCTCTTTTTCTTACTCCCTTGCTGGAGCCGCTCTGCTGCCGAGCCCCCGCTGCTCTCCCAGTCGCCTACTTTGCTGGTGCGCCTCCTGATTCTCCTCACGGGGCTACGCGTCGTTGGCTCTCCCGTTGCCACTGCTGCTGCTTCACCCTCTCGTCCTCTCGCTATGGTACACTTCGTCCGTCTCTCTGGCTCACTCCTTGTGCTTTCTCCTCTAGTCTTCTTGCTCTGCTTCCCTCTTGCACACCTGTGTTCAATTGCCCCACCATCCCAGCGAGAAACCCCACAACCCTTAAGTGCGCGCAGCAAGCGCGTTCTCCCAGTGCCAACAGGTGTTCCAAATCAGAAATTAAGATCGTGCACCCAGGAGAAAGGGGAAGACGGTAGACTTGTGCAGAAACAAACAAAAAAAAAAGGCTCAGTCACACACACACATCCCGTGACACTTGCTCACGTGACCAACCTTTAAGCATCCAAAACAGATTCCTTTTCCTCTCAGGAATTCATTTTTCTCCCTTTGAGAAATTTTATCTAGCTTTGAACACATTGGTAACAGATGGGACCCTTCACAATAAAGGCAGGATTCTGATTACTCCATATTTGTGTTGGGTTGCTTTGGCATTTTGTGCACTGTGGGCTTTATAGTTACAGTATGGTCAGGAGAAGCAGTGGTTGTTGCAGAACTGCTTCCTTTGACTATGCTTTTGGGTAACAGCTTGCTGTCATTTACAGCCTTCTTTGAAGTGCTTGGAGGTGCATCTGAAATGTCACCAGAGTGGATGAGACAGGACTTTGACTTGGATCTCCAAAGAGTTTATATCTGGGAATGTGGCCCTGTAACCTTGTCGTTCTTGTATTTCACAAGCTGTTGATGTCCATCTTTCTTGCAGCGTGTATGGCCACCTTATTATGATGTTTCTCATGTTTGATGGAATGTTCATCTCCTCCATGTGCTGTATCTCTGTCATAGCATATCAGCAACCTCTTAAGAACAGTGTAAATTCCTGCAGTGCCTGAACATCCTTTGCTTTAATAACAGGCCATTGAAATGCTTTGTCCATGTAGGCCAGGCATGTCAAACTGGTCCACAGGGGGGCCGGTGTGGCTGCAGGTTTTGTTTCCAACCAAGTAGCAGCACACCAGACTTGACTCATTTAATCAACTGATCTCCGTCTTCAGACAGTTGATTGGTCAAACTGTGTGCTCTTGGTTGGTTGGCACAAAAACCTGCAGCCACACCGGCCCCCCTGTGGACCAGTTTGACATGCCTGATGTAGGCTGTTGCTATTCAGTGTTCACTGCCAAAGTGTTCTTTCAGAGGACCTTTTGCTCTTTGATATCCTTGCTGTGGTGCCAAATACAAGCAGCTGCTTGCCAGCTCTCTGGGCTGCCCCCTAGTGAACTGCTCGAGAAAATATAAACAGTCTTGATAGCTGCTTGTTCTTTCTTCTACACAATGTTCCAAAGTCCTTATAAAGAAGATAAACTGTAATGGATCACCGTCGAATAGTTATGTCTCTGTGTGGCATAGTGACTGACATTTGCTGTTGTACAAGCACTGAGGTGATTTCATTTTGCTTTTGCATTATTCCACAAATTGCATCCTGTTTAACTGTGTTTTGCATTAATGAGGTGCTCTTTGTTTTTTGTATTTGTTGTTCCTGTGTAGGTGCCATTCTTAGAGATGCAGCTACTGGGGCTGTGAAAGCATCCTGAGACTCATGCTGTAGAGTAGTTGCACTTTTACTTTAGGCCTCACATCAGATGTTGAGAAAATAGGTGGCACTCTTGAGCCTCGTTTCAAAGTCAAGGTGTTCCATCTTGGCACAAATTCATTTGTGTTTGGGTTAAATTCATATCTTTGCTCTTTAAGACCTTTGCTCACATATGACATTTGAACAGGCTTTTCCTCCAACCTTGCTGCCTTCCAGTACAGAAGGTCTTGCTGCAGCAGCAGTTATTTGTGCATCAAGCTCCAGTTGCTCCTTTATTTTTCTCAGTTTGTTTTTCTCCTGTCTGAGTTTTTCCTCTTGTGCCTCAAGTTTGTGTTTTCTTTGCAGAGCAGCAGCTTGCTCCATTAAAGCTGCCTTTTCTGCTTTTGCCTTTATGTGTGCTGATGAAACACTTGAAACAGATAACCTGTTCAAATGGCCACTCCTGTATAACCTTTATTGACTGGATACATTCAACTCACTGTCTCCAGGGTTAATGTCACTTTGAAACTCAGTTTTTTTAGTGTTATCATCACCATCATCATCATGCTCATCATCATCATCTTTATTTTCACCATTATTTACATCATCGGCATCATTTACATTATTTGCTCCATTTTCATTCAGCAATTTTGATATTGGCAATGTGGTGATTTTTGTCTTTACATGACTTGCTTGTGCAAAGCTGCACTTCCTTTAATTTTGAAGCCTCTCAATAATCATTGAGATCCCTTTAAGAGTAGACCGTCTTGTTCTTGTTTCAGAGACATCAGATTGCATTTCTTTGGGTACGGTTTCAACAGTAGCACCTTCCATTTTATTCATTTTCCACATATGCGTACTGCTCCTTTAAGAGAGAGCTCTTAAACATGCTGCACTATGTTGAGGATCTGGGTACAAACAACACACTTGCACTTTCATGTGAGTTGAGCAATGATCTCTCTTTTTTAATTTGCACATAGTCCACAGAAAATCAACACCATCAATAATGACTTGAATGCAGTGAACTATTTTCCTCAAAGCAGCCCTACGCTGCAGCACAATGGCATTTCAAACATAAATACAGGTGTATATACTAACAGGGGACCTCGTTGAGTTGATCATGGATGTTTTATAGTGAAATCTGGATACAGCCGTGGCGGCGTTCATTGTATCTCAATTAATGCTAGGGGCTTAAGAAAAATCACTAAGAGAAAATCGATATTTTTATTTTGTAAGGGCGAAAAAGCTAAATTTATTTTTCTGCAAGAAACACACTCAAAACTAGTGGATGAAAACTTCTGGATAAATCAGTGGGGTGATAAAATTATCTTTGACCAAGGTTCCACTAGATCAGCAGGCTTGGCTATTGTGCTCTGTAACTCTCCTGGTAAATTGACTACCTCTAGAATAAATAATAAAGGTCATTGGCTAATCTGTGTCCTTGAAACTGATGAGCAATTCTGCATTTTGGTCAATATTTATGGCTTTAATAACCTAACTCATAACAAACAGTTGATTTTGGATGTCTCTAATGCCATTGAATCCCTTAAGCTTATTTATCCAATTGCTAGCATTATTATAGGAGGAGATTTCAATATGGTTATTGATGACTGTCTTGATAGAAATCCTCAAATCTCAAAACAGCTCCTATAATCCTGACCTATCTGTTTTTTTGTGGCACCCACAATCTGTTAGATACATGGCGCCTTAGACAGCCAAATATCAAACAATATTCCTGGTTCAAACCAAACGACACAATCAAATCCAGAATAGACTTCTGGCTAATGTCTTTTCCAATGTTAAGCCATATTTCTGACTGTTGTATGTCAGCTCCTCTCACTGATCACTCTGTTATTAAGCTGTCTTTTACTACCCCTGGCAGATGTTTTAGAAACAAGGGTTACTGGAAATTTAATTCTAGTTTATTAAAATTCCAGATCTTTCATGAAGATATAAAAGCCATTACAATGGAAGTGATGCTACATAAATCTATTACTTCTTACATCTCTAAATTGGAATTCATGAAGTTTAAATTCAGAGAACACACTATTAAATTTTGAAAGTCTCTCAACAGAAGTTAAAAATGATCAGAAATCAATATTATCAAAGAAATAAACAGCTGCTGCAGATCATCACTTTCTGACAATGATAAGCAAAAACTACGAATTCTACAAACTAAACTTAATGAAATCTATTGAAAAAAAGCTGAAGGGGCCTACATAAGATCCAGGGCAAAATTGATAGGGGAATGAGAGAAGAGTACATCATATTTCTGTCAATTACAGAAAAGAAGGCAGGAAAGAAATTCGATCAAAGCCTTATTTATTCATGACCAAATTTGTTCTGATCCAGCCTTGATTGGTGAGGAAATTGTTTCCTTCTATCGTAAACTTTACCCATCAGCCTTTTCTGTTGTTGATGCTGACTCCTTCTTCAACCATATCTCATATCTTACTCCCATATAGACAAGGAGTTTGCAGAATTATGTGATACTGATATTACTTCTGATGAGCTAAATATAGCAGTAGAGAGTCTGGCTTTGGATAAGTCACCAGGATGTGATGGTCTTACAGCCAACTTTTTTAAACATTTGTGGGACTTGTTAAAAAGTCCATTTTCTCTTATGTTTAAGGAAGCTACTGACAATTTCACATTCCGCCACGCTATGAAACAAGGCATAATAACTTTGATCCCAAAGCCTGGTAAGGATCCCATAATTATAGAAAATCTCAGACCAATAACATTGTTAAACACTGACTTATAGTTAAAACACAGTCGAAAAATATTGTAAACAGAGAAATGTACCAGTGTGACTCTATAAGGCTGTAAACGTGGACATGTGGGATTAATGAGTTTCTGTGTCCGCTGTGATGACATCTAACGTCCCCGACAAACACTGTAGTCCCATTTAGCCACTTGTTAGCAACTGCCTTTTTTAAGACGAGTAGAACCTTTAAAGTTCAAAGTTCGGGTTCGAACTCGGGCAAAATTCTCACTTGAGGTTTCTTTTAGCGATAAACATTTATAAACGACCAGATTTCATTGCAGTCAAACCTACTGTGATGACTATCTAGACAAAAACGGGCGAGTATGTGATAAAAACCGTGACGACCTGCACTGCCAACCGTGGTGAATCTTATTTACAAAGAAAACACAAACAGGAAAATAAATAGACATAACTAATGGCTCCTACACACTCTGTTGGATTTCACTACATACTTATTTTTATTGCATTATTTACTTTATTGAACTTTGTTGCATTTGTTTTCTGACTGTGTCCTCCCTTTGTTTGTCACAAACATTGAGCCAGGTTTGTGTCAACTGAAAGATAAACACCTGATGAAGCAAATACACATCTGGCTACTGCAGACTTGCCAGTCACTAAGTCTGGGGGCAGCTTTTGATCTACATCCTGCCTTTACAGCATATGTGCTTTCATCTCCTTTGTTTGGGGTCAGCTCATCGACTCAGACCTGCTCTGTGTCTGTCAGTTCACCAGTATGACTCAAAAAAAAACTCTTGAGCTCACACCACCACAGCAAACTTTTGGACTGGTCGTAAATTATTTCTACAACACACCATACCTCAGCCAGTGAACAAATCAGCTAATGACTGGAGCTCATAGAAGCTTTTGACAGAATAAGTTATGAACTTCTATTTTTGAGTTGATTTTTTTTTTTTTTCAGATTTGTCACCAAAGATTAGTTTTTAAATTAGTAAAGAAGCACACGATATGGCATGTTAACAAGAGGTCATAACAGATTTGCTGAGGAGATGTACCCAGGTGCAGGTAGTATTTTCTCCTAATTAAGTATGAAAAACAAATTAACAGAGAGCATGTTTCTTTTCTGAGTTTTATTGTAATAAACAGAGTTCACATCTGCTGATGTAGATCCCTGACCTAGTCAGCAAGAGTAGTATTATTGTAGTATTTTGACCACAGACATTTTAACTAAACATGTGACCTTTAATGATTGTACTATTGCTGTTTTTGTTTCAGGATCCTCCAGAGACCAGAATCACCTGATGCTGAACCTGAACATGGACCCAGCTGTGTGTCCCTGAAGAGTGGGGCATCCATGGAGCCTCCTCTTGTTTTTAGACAATCTGCTGCTGGAGGATAAAAGTCTAAAGCTAATAAAAATGCATTTGAGATTAGTTTTCATACAACATGCCTGGATCTGCTCATTTTGACTTGTTGTTGATGTAGTGAAGTGAAATACAATCAGATGTAAACACAGAATGTTTTATTCTGAAAAGTAGGTGGATGTTTTAATGCTGTATCACTGTCTGATTTCCTGTCTGCTCTGTGTTAAATTTGGCTGAATTTATGCAAAGTGATCTGGCGTCCAGCAAAAATAGGAGCCTTGCATATCTGATCCGCAAGCCTCTGGACTGCCGGAGTTGAGACGGAGTCAATCCGCAATGCAGCGGAGCCAGCAGAAATTAGAACATAGACTAGAGTGTAATCTATTTGGTCTGTCTACGGTGACAGATCGGAGCCAGACCCCACACGAACCTGGTGGAAATTAGGGAGATTCAACCACTCTCTCATCTCCACAAAACTAACCAATCAGTGAGTGAGATGGGTGTGATGTCAGAGTACCCTGACACCTTAAATTTACCTGATTGATATTTTAACTGTTGACTCAGAGAATTTGAACTGTTTTGTTGTCATGTTTTATCTGGAAGCTGACCAGTACAACCAGTCTGACACTGAGAAGCTCCACTGGAGCCACTGGAGGTTCTGAGTGCATTGCTCCAGGGGACTTCAGCAGTGCACAGTGAGGGAGGGGAAGCAATACCAAGGGGCTGGGGAGAGCTGTTGGGAGTGAACCAAACTGACTGGTGAAGAAAACAGTTGGCTGAAAGCTCAGAAGAGCTGTAGACTGCGCTGTTGGTTCTCTTAGGACTATTAAGAGTTTAGGACAGTCGCACAGCACATCCCTTGAGGACATAAAGCAAGTTGACCAGCTCAGGAAACATACTGTGAGTGACTTTGAGAGCTTCAACAGGACCATGCTCTTTGGCTAGTTAATGAGGGAGATGGAGTATAAGACAGGGTAAGCAGACTGTGAGAGAGCACGATGAATCATACCTTGTTTTTATAGACTCGGAATATAGGGCCCAGGTGTTAGAGGAGGAATTAAAAACCATCCTGCCCAGCAGTGCATTAGAGCACACAGACACTGTTGCATTCTAACAGCAGAGGTCCACGGTGTGCACAAACATATTTTGAGCACATTTTTCATAATTCCTTCACAGAGTGGACTGGGAGAGGTCAGAGGTTCCCAGTGGTCAGTCTGCCCACAGCATCAAACACACCTGGACTCCATATTTATCGTCTGTACGTGTACAACAACTAGTTTTATATAGACTCTGTTCACAATCATTCCCATGCTGAACTTTTTAGACTAGTGAACTGTCAGATAGTCCCTCGTGGATTTGAGTTTTAGTTCCATGATTTTAGTTTGACTGTGTCATTTATATAATACCCTGTTTCAGGAGCTGGAGGAAAACATTGTCACTTTTGTGAAGATCGTGCTGACAAAAATCCCGAGGGTTCTCAGTTCAAATAACCCAGAATGCTTAGACAGTCTGAGGGAGGACAAGGAGCAGTTGGACAGAGAGGATGAAGAGCAGAGGAGGAGTAGACGAGACACATTTTTGAAGATCACATTGCACTTCCTGACGAGAATGAAGCAGAAGGAGCTGGCTTTCTGCAGAGCAGTAAGATCTCTAAAGATTTAACATGATTGATGAAAGGTATATTTACTAATGTCTCAAGAGATGGACCAACATTAATTAATGTACTCAATGTTTAAGGAAATTACATGTTACAATATTTTTTTTAATCTTTATTCTAACTTATTGATATTCTTTGTTGTATGCTCATTCAGGATATTCAGTTGCAGTTTGTCAGCGTGAACTCAAATCTAACCTGCAGAAGAAGTTTCAATGTATGTTTGAGGGGATCGCTAAAGCCGGAAGCCCAACCCCTGTGAATGAGATTTACCCAGAGCTCTATATCACAAAGGGAGGGACTGCAGAGGTCAATGATGAACATGAGGTCAGACAGATTGAAACAGCATCCTTGAAACCAGACAGACAAGAAACCAACAATCAGACAAGAAGACATCTTTAAAGGCTCACATGGAGGATCAATTAGAAGACCAGACCACCTCTGACTTTACCACTAGCCTGTGGTGGTGTGGGATCCGTGGATGGGGGATGACCCCAGAGCAAACACTCGGACAGGATTAGCGTAGGAGAAACAAAGTAACAAAGAATGTTTTTAATTAGAATAATGTAATGGAAGGGAATGGTAGTTGGATAAGGGAGCCGGGGACCATGTGGGCAGCGATGGCAGGTGAGGTCATTGAGGTGGAGGGTGATGAAGATCCCGAGGTGGTGACTGAACACGGAGGCGGGGGGCTGGGTGGTGAGGCGCTGGAGCTTGGCGACGAGAGGCACTGGAGAAAACACAAAAAGGTACAATGAGCAAAAATCCAAAAAGCACGAGAGCGAATCAAAAAAGCACAAAGAGAAACTCAAACTGAGACTGCCGATCTACCACTTGTGAAGCTGGCAATAACCTGGCAGTGAGGAGAAGTGAAGCCGGAGTATTTAAGCTGTGAGGAGATGATTGCAGATGAGGTGCAGGTGAGAGAGTGTGCCCAATGCTCCAGCACCCAGAAGCCACGCCCAGCCCCTGAAACACAGAAACACAGACAGACAACCCAAGCATACACACAGACAGTCCCAAACACTCACAAACAGTCACAATAATCACAAACACCACATAGCCTCTACTATACAAATATATTGTCAATTAGTAACAGTTAGGTGTAACTCTTCTACAACAGTCCCCATAAGGTTTTTGCAACACAGTGAAGTTCCCAGCATATTTCAACATTTCTAATTGAGCAGCCAGCTACCTCTGGCTTGCTGATCACCAGCTGGCAGCGTCCGCATTGTCTGTCTGAAGCATAGTGAACATCGATCTGCATTATGAACTCTGATTGGCATGGCCTTGATCCCCGGCTTTGCAGCGTCTCATATCTGCTCTTCCATCAGCCAAACAACAGTGAACATGGGTTTGTACTGGATTGTAATTTCTGGAAAGTGTTTGAGGGGAAAGAGAGTTCGGACTGAGACAGAGACTGAAACAGAATGTTGAGCTCACATCATCAGGATGGTCTTACCAGGCTAACAGTAGGTGGCAGGACTGCAGGACCTTTTCAGCCCTCACAGTATACTCATATTGTGGGACATGTGTGTTGTTATGTGTGTTTGTAGGCTGTCCGGCTGTCTGATCACAGAGGAAGGCTGTGCTTCTCTGGCCTCAGCTCTGAGCTCCGACCCCTCCCATCTGAAAGAGTTGGACCTGAGCTACAATAAGCCAGCAGACTCAGGAGTCAAGCTGCTGTCTGCTGGATTAAAGGATCCACGCTGGAGACTGGACACTATAAAGAGGTACAGCTGGTACAGCAACCTTTTCTCGGCCAAACTGTCAGTCTGGCTCATAGACTGCATATAAAGATGGTGGAAAATCCCTTTTTTGTAGAATTCAATAACTCATTAAAACTGAATTTATCAGAAAAATGATCCATTGAACAAACATCAGAGAGATGGGAGCTACCTTCAGTGACAGAAACCATCTTTGGAAAAAATGTATTTGGCATGTACTTTGAGTTTTTAGTTTGGCCTATGTCCCATTCAATAACATGGAGGGGCGGGCTTTAGGATCTATACTGCAGTCAGACACCAGGGGGTCATGAAGATTGAAAACTTACACTTTGGGGGAAATGTTGGTGACATTGACAATGGTTCTGACATCAGGGGACCAACAGAGGCGTGACGGGCGTGACATTTAATGTGACACCTGCCTCCAGTGTGATGTATAACATATGCGTTGACAGCGCTTTCTAAATAATAACAATGGCATAACATGGCAATTACATGCATGTCATTTAGCATTTGTTATATTGCTGCTGATCTCTGCTTGGAGGATAAGGAGCCCCCTAAATCTCATAGTGCAACACATGCATATTTACAGCTGCAGTTCTTCTTATTGGTGTTTGCTGCTAAATGCTAACAGCTGCTTATTTAATCTCCTGTGGTCGGTCACACGCGTAACACGCCGTTAAAGTGTCACACTAACACTGGCCAAGGTCCCATCTTCCCAGCTGTAGTGTTTATACAAAGACCATTTTGGCGCTATTACTACCTCCCGTGGTGGCTTAAAGGTGAGACAACTTGGCCCTTAATTCTGCAATACCTTTTATACAGAATAGCATGACTTTTACGATAGAGTGGAACTTATTAACATGCTAGGAAATGAAGAATTCTGGAAATATCTCCAACTACTGAGCAGTATAGGGGGCCTGTTCAAAGTTAACAAGGGTTTAGGAACCCAGTATGATGCAGAAGGTCTTTGACTTACCAGCCAAAACACACAGTGCTTCATTGTTCTATAAAAGCATTATAAATATACAAAGTAATCACTGTGATAGTTTAAGGTTAATTTGGCAATTAATTAATTAATTTGGCAACCTAATTAGGGACTTGGGACAAAATATTGAAGAGTCGACATGGCAGGGTATAATCTCTAATAGTGCGTGGGCCACAAGAGATATGAGAAGTAAATTTACACATTACAAAATTATACATAGATATTATTACAACCCATCAAAGCTATTTAGAATGGGCCTGATACATGACAGAAATTGTTGAGAATGTAGGGTCGCAATAGGAACGTTCTTACATCCTACATGGGAATGCCATGTCATGTCATGCCATGTCCTTTTTGGAAAGAGGTGCAAACCTTTCCCCAGCACCTCTTTCCTTTTTGGAAAGAAGTTTTCTGAAGACTGTGATAGTTTCTTTCTGTTAATTAGAAGCTCTTGATTTTAAGGTGTGTATGGGTGCATGAATGAAGTGTGTATACTGCAGACTGTCCTTTTTTGTTTTGTTAGGTTCTGTTTTCTACTTTTATAAGTCATGGCTTTTTGTGTAGAATGTATTATTAAAGAAAATCAATACAAATGTGAAATGAAAAAAAGAGCATTCCCACTAAAATGGCAACTCATATTGCAATTGCAATATCTTCCAAAATAATCACAATATTGTAACATCCCAATATCGTGCAGCCCTACCATTTTTCAATTCAAGTAAATTTTAATATACATAAAATGTCAGAGTGCACATAAAAAGCATTAAAGTAAAATTTGTTTATTTAAAAAAAAAAGCTCCAGGGAAGGTTTCCCCCAAGCACCCCAACAGTGGTCCAGGCTACAGCCCAGTGTTCTCAAATCTTAGAAAGACTCCTGCGTACATGTTCAACTGGCCTCTGGCCTCCATATTTTGCAAAAGTAGCCCCTGTGCATGCTTAATAAAAGAGCAGCTTGATCAGGTTAAGCTGGTTGAACAGCTTGTTTAGGTATGCTTTTGCATAATTTTTGATGGAGCTGGTTGTACCAGCTTGTGATAGTCTGGTTCATCCATGGAAGTTCCTGCAACACTGAAGCCAAATCAATGTCCTTGAGTGTGATGAAATAACAGTGTCATGAGGGGCGAGTATGAAAAGCAAAGGGCCCCTCTATGGTACAGCGTTGCCACATGGCAACAACCCCATTTTAAGCCTTCTACACACAGATAATACATCCTAAGTTATGATGCAACGCATTAAAAAAGAGGTGGGGTTCTAAGTAAACCAATAGCAGTGTTTAAATTTGTCACATTACTTTCTATAGGCCATTTTGAAACCCTTTTCTGCAGACATCATCGACGGGAGGAGCCTCACCATTTGACGCCTAAAAATTCAACAAAAGAAGTGTTTTTTTGAAGTTTTTCAATGGGAAAAAAAATATACACTCAACAATAGGTTAGTTAAGTTCATTATCATGTAGTTTCTTGCACTGTAGTCGATCAATAAATAATAGAAAATGTTAAAAATGTGTACGTTGCCATATGGCAACACCGTACCATTATGGATTGCTAGCCTGGCATGTTGATAACATTTTGTATATAGGCCTACTTTGCAATTGCATTGGTGTACTGTACACCAATGCAATTGCAAAGTAGGCCTATATACAAAATGTTATCAACATGCCAGGCATGCTTCTATAGTCTCTAAACTATAATAATTCACTTTGTGAGTCCTTTCCACATTGCATATGATGATATTTGACACATCTTTCTTCGATTTACAGAATGAATGCAAATTTTTTTTATGGTACATCGCGGAAAAAGGCTGAACTAGCCCTCCCACTAGATGATAGTGAAGATGACAAAGAATTCAGTGACGAGGAAAATGAGCTGCTGGAAACACAGAGTGAGAGTGATGAAGACAGTGAGACGGGTGAAGATTATGAGCCAGAGAATGAGGACAGTGGGGACAGTGAGGACAGAGACAGTGAGGGCAATGGAGACAGTGAGGAGAGGGAGGACAGTGAGGATGAAAGTGAAGTGACAGGTATTACCAGTACTTGATGCCTGTTCAGGCTACTGGGGATTGTTTATACTATAACATGAGTTTTAAAATAAATGTTACATACAATTTTAAACAAAACTCTCATGTTTTCATTACTTTCCATTATGGTATGGTGTTGCCATATGGCAACGAACCCTAAAAACTACTAAAAAAATAATATTTTTTGAAAATGTCTCTTCATTATGTTTACTTGGTCTATTTTAAGACAAAAAAACACCCCAAACATTTTTTTACCAACTGGGATCATAGTGCGTACCATAGAGGGTTAAGTGTACATGGGATATGTATAAAGATATAAGTGCAACTCAACAGGCTGCTCACCCCAGCATGTCTGACCAGCAAGAACCAGGAAGTGTTCACACCAAAGACCAGCAAGAACTGGATAATATAAGACCATCTTCCACCAGCTGAAACTGGCTACCAGCATAAGCTGTTTTTTTCCAGCAGACTTGTGTATCCGTGCTTAAAGTGATAGGAGTTTCCCTCCCCTGCAGCAGGGGGCAGTATGAACATTATACGTCAAGCTGCGCTCCGCCAATGAACACGAAGAAGAAGAACAAGTGCTAGAGCGCAACATGAGCGCAACTCAGTGTTTAGCAAATCACTCCCAGGATGGCTGAAGAGACACAACACCGCGGCTAGGCTCGAGAAATGCCGGTAGGTGAGCTCCTGTGCTGCAGGCCTTCTATCAGGCGGCACACAGTGAGTCCTTTTGTCTGCTGTGCTGTTTACTGAGCTGCTTCTGTCTTTGTGTACAGTGTTAGCTGTGGCTATGCTAACTAGTAAGCTAGCTTTGACAAAGAGCAGACTGAACTTTACAGCATGATAGCGTTAAAGGTGTGTGACAGGACAGGTGCGGTGGACAGGGGCTCCTTCAGCTTTAATGCCCGTCCTCATCGTGTGTGGACACGTTAAAGGGACACATGTTTGTAAACAAGTCCTGTCGTGTCAGTTGGCTCACACAAACATGGAGAATGCTGTTTATCTTCTTGTGTTTTTGCTCAAAGCTTAACATCGAAAGCGACACGCGGTCACTAGATGTCCATTAGTGAGCTGCTGCACCGTCACACATCAGCAGTGACACCAGGCATGCATGAAATATAACCTGACTAAAGACACTAAACTTCCACCAGGTGTTGTGATCAGGAACGTTTTTAACTTGTGCAACTGCCGTGACGTCAGACCGTGTCGTGTCATCTCAACAGCTGCACAAGATCTCTGCTTTAGTGTGAAGTAACTGAAGTTGTTGAGTATCTGGTGAGGCCAGCTAAGCGTCAGGCAGCTGAAGAGCCTGATGCTGCAGATTGTTTCTGATGACAGAGCTGAAACTTCCAGCTGTAAGATCATTTGGTTCGTGTATATTGCTGTCATCTTCCATTCCACGACTCCAGCAGAGAGAGCTGAAGTCCAGCAGTGTCCAACAGCAATGTCCAGGCAGCCAGTCACTTAACAGGTGCATGTAGCGAATAGCAATCAGGTAGCATCCTAGGACATCCATTTTTGGCATTGATGTATTAAGAAAGACTGCATACTGCTTTGGAGGAGGGACCATGGTCATTCATGTGAGAGCTGCTCAATAGTGCATGAAGCAAGAAAAGCTCTTTATAAAATACCTAGACCTACAGGCCTATGAGACATCCGCACTAGAGACTTGCAGCAGCCAAGAGTGGTCAAGTGTGCTCCAGCTGGTAACTTCTGCTTACAGAGTGACTGACATCTGGTTTGGTGCTTTGCTACTTTGAATGGTGGTCTAAAGAATTTAATATTGCAGCTCTCATAGGCTTTCCAAATGTTAACAAACTGGATGGCTTAAATCTAGATTGTTTAATGAGTCATTTCATGGGACACTGAAGACACTGATTTACCGACATCTCTTTCCCAATGTAAGTAAATGGAAAATGTCTGTGGAAAGTCTAAAAGAGCCACAAGAGTAAATGTTTTAGACTTCCATTAAAGCTTGCAAAGCACTAAACTGGAGGTCAGTCGCTCTGCTGGTGGAAGTTAGCCACTTGGCCGCGCTCTGCCCCAGCGTGCATGCCTCATGGGCCTAGTAATGCAGAAGGGTAATTTCATACTGCAGAAAAATAGCTTTTTCTTTTTGCTTCAAGCACTATTGTGCAGCTCTCATAGGAATGAACGGGGCCCCACCTCCATGCTGTATCCAAATCTTCTTAATATATCCATGCTTAGCTACGGAAAGCTAACAGGAACGGTGCCAGGCTTTGAAACGAACAGTGTGCCCCCTGTATGATGATTTTATGTAGGCTGACACCGAGGTTACCTTTGTCCTGTTTCCCTCATTTAAAAGCCTACAGAATTTTTACTTTGGATTATCACAAAAAGTGAGATCTGTGGTCAACAAATGTTTATGATACAAGTTTTTCCATCTAGATAATCTTAACACCACTTTCAGGATTTTTGAAGCTTAAATGCAATCACTAGAAGTAAAAAGCTTATGATAGGTCATAATCAAACTGCACTGCGGTTGCATTATTCAATGACCCCACAACAACAAGGCTGTAAGGCCGTGTTCAGTGCAGCTCACCATGATGACGTTCTGGAGCTTTATTTAGCCACTTGTGAGCAACCAGGAAACTGTGCATGTTACCCACTCTCCATGTGCTTCTCATTTGTCTGAAGTGTCTCCTTGTTTCCTCCACACTTGCATCCTCTCCTCATGTCTTGGTCCCTCCCATGTAAGATGTGAGGCACAGACAGTTTTGATGCACAGAGGTGCACAACACTGCCAGTGCTCCAGTTTTTAATGATTGTCTACATTTCAACGCCTTCAAATTATCTTTATGACAAGCATCATCACATGCATTAATGTCTGCATTCTGATCAATCAAAACAGTTTGTGATATTTTGCAGCTTAACAATAAACTTTTGTGTCAAAAATGACATCAGTGCACTGAGACCGTGAACTTCATTGGCATTTATAATCCAAAATTACTCTAAGCATCTTTTTCTGCAATATGTTGTATGAAAAATACACTTTTCATGTTGTGCATTTCAGACAACATATAAGATGATACCGATATATCTGTGATGGGCCAATATCAGATGATATATCAGTTGGGGTGAAGCTCAGACACTGACAACAAGCAAGGAATTTTTTTACTGACAGCAAGGTGTTTTTATTAATTTGTTTTGAATTTTTTATAAATGCGTTAGTATTTGTCAATGTTTTTTTTAAAAAAATTACTAATCCAGATTATGATTTGTATTGAATGTGTTGAAATTATTTTAGAGACCTGAATGTGGAAATTTTATAGCCTAAATATAGCCAATCTCTTAGTGGAATGTCTGGTTTTATCTAGCCTACAGAGATTATTAGCACCATATGTTACAAAGAACTTGGATAGATAATGAAAATGTGATTTATTTCTGGGAGACATCAGACCCCCCTACTCTCCCAGAACATAATATGATCCATAATGCATGTTAAAAGTAGAAATGACAGAATGGGATCACAAACAAAACCATTCTGCTGTATGCAGAGAGATGTTTTATGGTTCCTGTGTTGGCCTAACCTATAGTTAACACAAATCCACTGCTTTTAAGGCAAAGTCAGTTTGGAGCAGTCTGGCACTGTATCTGAGCTGTTTGTGATATTTGTCCTGCTGTATAACTGCATGTTGTGGTGATGTGGTTTCGTTTCAGCCTGATGAGCTGCAGTGTCCAGTCAAGGTGTGTTGGTCTGATGAAACATTTCTGCACTCATGCCTACTTCGGGCATAAATAAAAGAAGTGAGACCTTTTTCATGATGGAACAGCAGATAGGTCTCAAGGTTGTTGGAGGATCGAGGAGACATTAAACAAGGCAAATGAAAAGCACTCTCTGGCTCAATCCCAAACTGGCCCCATCCCCTCACCCTATCCACTTCCCCTCTGTTTGCGCGTTCGCCATATTAAGTGACGTCCCAAAACGGTTAAGGTGGAGTGGAATTCGACTGTTAACCCCTTAAATAGCGAGTCTCCACCTTTGCAGGCTTAAGATGGTCATAGCTGGAAGCGCACATGAATCAGGAGAATGGAACAAACAACATACAAATGTGAGTTCCACCTCTCTATTTTGTCAGGTATTTTAGATTAAGCACTCTCACTTTTGTTTTGCCACACGCTGACTTTACAGTCCCAATCAAAATCACAGAATGTATTAAAGTGGTAAAAGATAAAACAAAAAAAAGAGGAGAATATCACTATGTCCCTATGGTTACTTGACTTCTAGTAAACCCACAGATGCCTGTATGCATGCATAAACTACATAAAAATGAATGAAAATATGTGAAATATACTTCATAGCGCGTCCATCCATCGCTATGGTTACCTCTGCTTCCTTCCTTCGGTGGAGTATAGAGGGCGTCCCATTATCACACCGTTATTTTCTTTTTATTTTACTGAGTGACACTGGTAGTAAAGTTGGAGTGGGTAGGGAGTGGTTTGGGATTGGGCCCCTGTCTCTCTGTCCCCTTGCTCCTATTAACATGTCTTCCTCTGTGGTGTTGTGTCCAGAACTAAAGTTCATGCTCAGGAAATAGAGCCTCCAGGCTGCAGGAGGGAGAAAGTGCGGTGTGTGTATGTGTGTGCGTGTAAACCTGGGCCGTGACGCACAAGTGATGGGTCCGAGGAGGAAGGCTTCTAAACTCCAGCCTGTAGTGGGCAGCAGTGGAGGGGAACTGGTCCTGAGACCTACTGAGCCCAAAGACTACATCAATGAGCTGTCCCATGAAGTCCTCTGTCATATATTCAGGTACAACACCTGCCCTTCACCTACACTCTACTTAACTAATGATTCTAAGGCTGGCTGTGGCTCTACAGTATGGGTAAGCTTTTTTTAATCACATATCTTGCTAGCCCATTACCATGAGTAGGATGACAGCACGACGATGTGACTGTGTACAGGTAAGGATACAGTTGACATCACAGTTACAATTTCAAAATCAAGGAACTTAATCTGTACATTGATGCAAATATCATTTAAAAAATCCAGTACTACCTTAAAGCAGTCCTGCCTCCTGATTTGCAGCATTCTACCTAAAGATATTGGAACAGGGATACTCAACTTACTTTGCCTCTGGGCCACTTTTGCACTATGACAGGGGGCAAGGGGCCAATTGCAATGGCCCCATACACATTTCTAGGATTTTAGGATGTGTCTCAGATTTTCAGACGTTTCTCAGATTTTAGAACATTTGTAGAATCTTAGGACATTTCTAGGTTTTTAGGGCCTTTATAGAATTTTATGACATTTCTAGAAGTTTAGTGTGTTTCTAGGATTTTAGGACAATTTTTTAATTTCAGGACATGTCTTGGGTTTTAGGATGTTACTAGCATTTTAGGTCATCTCTAGACTTTAAGGACCCTTCTAGGATTTTAGGACATTTCAAGGATTTTAGGAGATTTCCAGGACTGTATGTCAGTTCTAGGATTTTCGGTAATTTCTAGGATCTACGATTATCTCTTGGATTTTAGGATGTTTCTAGAATTTTAGAAACTTTCTAAGATTTTGGGACATTTCTTGGATTTCTGTACATATTTAAAATTTGAGGACATTTGTAGAATTTTAGAATGTCTTTAGACTTTAAGATATTGAAAGAAAATCTGGACATTTCTAGGGTTTTAGGTTCTTAGCTAAGACCTCTGTCGGGGGATGCGGGGCATCCTTCACTGGCACTTTTTATTAAAAAAACAACTCTTTTTCGTTTTATTCACTCTGGCACCTTGAACCTTGACCTTAACCTAAGGTGCAAAGGGTTTTAAAGTGTCTACATGTTTTGTTTTGTAGGTATCTTCCCATGAAGGACATTATGTGTATGGAATGTTTGTCGAGAAAGCTTCGGGAAGCTGTAACTCTGTACCTGCGAGTGGTCAAGGTAGTGGATCTGTGCGCTGGTCGGTGGTGGGAGTATATGCCTTCAGGTAAGAGCTTGCAGCACAATCACCTCATCTCTAACAAACAAACAACTGAGAGCATGTTTAGTGTCCAGTCTTACAGCACAAGGTTTTTTTGCCTCTGTGCGAGCAATAGCTAAGGCCAGAGGCATTATGTATTTGGGATGTCCACCCCTTCATCCCATTCTTGTGAAAGAGATATCTCAGGAACGTCTTGAGGGGATTTCTTTAAATTTAGCATAAACATCCACTTGGACTCAAGGATGAGCTGGTTAGAATTTGGTGGTCATAGGTCAAGGTTATTGTGACCTTGTGTCTGTCCCAGTCTTGTGACCCAATCCTCCTCTGTGCTGCTGGGGAGAAGGTGTATGTGAATTATTCAAGTGTAATGTGGCATACAACACGTTGCAGTAATTCTAGTTAACTTTTAAGAAATGAGAGTTCTGTCATGTGATAAGGAGATGCTGCCTGAAAAGGTGTTTTTCAGCTTTTGGTGAAAGATGGGCAGCGCTGTCTTGACTTCAGTGTGGGTTAAATTCCACCACTGTGGCCAAGACCAGAGAAGAGCTTTGGCTGAAATAAGATCACAGGTTCCTCGGGACAGCAGGATGTCCAGTTGTCCAGGAGTAGAATAGCATGAAGTTTTGTTTATACTAGCATCATGGCGCAGGCCTCCATTGATAGCGCTCAAGCTGTAAGCGTTTATAGCAACGTTTAGTTCAACACCTTGTCTGTTGCAACATGCTCAGAATTTACAGCCGGTGTACAAACAAATTATTCTGTTGATAATCAAGAAGTCATTGAGTGTTAGCGGACACTGACATAATGAATTTAAAGCATTTTAACTGTCCCTGTGGTCTCTTTCAGACCGCTTGTGCTTGACACAAAAAGAGAACCTTGTGTCAGGGAGCCATAAAGAGTATAAATCATACTCAATGCTCGTGCTGGAGTGTAGGGTTGAGACACTGAGTATGTTTCGATGTACGATTTAATGGAGCTATAGTTATTGCTCAATGAGGCCATTTCATTGGACCACTGTCCTTGTCCCAGTCTATGATATAGACTGCATCTCAATCATAACTGTTTATTTATGATAACTTTGGGGTAGAAAACCGTTGCGTCATGTACATGTACACAGCTGTGGCTCAGAGGTAGAGCGGGTTGTCCTCTAATCGGAAGGTCAGTGGTTCGATCTTCTGCTCCTCAGGGTAACATGTCGAAGTATCCTTGGGCAAGATACTGAACCCCAAATTGCTCCTGATGCTGCGTCACAAGTAACAAACGGTCCCTATCCCTAACCACAGAGGGAGGCAGGCGCGGTGACTAGGAGCATGCACAGAACACCAAGTCTGGTTAGAGTCCGATGTGTTGACATGATGGAACAGCTCAACTTCCAGTCACATTTCCTGGTAGTGTTAGTCAGGTTTTGAGAAATTCCTAGTCCGATTTCAGACGGACAAATATGTTTACATTGATTTTAAAAGTCTAGTTTTAGTCGGTGGTAGATCAGAGTCTTGAACTGGATGTCGGCTGCCTTGGTGAACCACTATAGGAACAGAGAAGCAAAGCCATTTTGGATAACGTGGGAAGTTTGAATACAAGGTGTGGAGCAGCCTTCTGGACTAGCTGCAGAGCTCTGGAGGCAGATATTGAGAAGGAATTTGCCATAGCACAGAAGAGGTGTGACTGTGTTGCACTGCTGAGTGTATTTAGACAGGTTTACTACATGTGTATATCAGCTTATTTCACAGGTATCACAAGCTGAGATATTTGTGCTCATGTATGAGCATCCTTCAGCTGGTTCTACTGATGATGCTGTTTTGATACATACTGAGGAAATGCTCTGATCGTGTTTCTGGTGTTTTCTGGTTCAGGCTTCACAGACAGCAGCTTTCTGCTCCTTTTGAAGAAGATGCCAGATCTGGAGCAGCTCTATGGCCTCCACCCACGATACCTTGAGAGGAGACGAGTCAGAGGCTACGAGGCTTTCAGTATTCCCGGAGTTCTGGAGGCACTGCAGGCTTGTCCCAATCTGCTGGTCAGTATGTAATGTGAGATTGATATTCTGCTGCAGTGAGATGCACTTAAACTGATCATCCCAGAGAGTCGAGAGGAGGGCTATTCAATGACAGATTCAATGGGGCTGGATTTTAAAACCAGGAAATGTCAATGGGCCAGACATTTTAAGCAGCGAGCAGCCTATTCAGAACCTTTTTTTTAGCTGTTGGCAATGATAAATTTTAACAAACACAAATTAAGTTAGTAGAAGCTGGGATGTTTATCGTTTCACTTTTGAAAAAAACAACAAAAAACCCTTACTTGTCATGTATCCGACCAAGGCACAGAGTTAAGTAGACATACTGCCATGCGGTTTTGTGCCTCCGTGAACCCAAGGTTCTTGAGTTATGCCCAAAAACATTATTCATGAGGTCACTGTGACCTTTACCTTTGACCTTCAACCACCAGATTCTGATCAGTCCATTTTTGAGTCTGAGTGGATGTTTGTGGTAAATTTGGAATTTGAAACTCCCTCAAGGCCATCATCAGATTTTGCGTTTGTGAAAATGAGATGGAAACAATGTCACAGTGACCTTGACCAATAAACACAAAATTCAAATCAGCTCATCGCTGAGTCCAAGGGAATTTCTGTGCCAAATTTGAAGGAATTCCCTTAAGGTGTTTTTAAGAAATCGCTTTACAAGAATAAAAGGTCACTGTGACCACCAAAATCTAATTAGTCCAGCCTTGAGTCCAAGTGAACGTTTGTACCAAATTTGAAAAAAAAAACTCTTCAAGTTTTTCTTGAGTTATTCCATTCACAAAAATGAGACAGACAAGGTCACACGGTTTCATTTGTCATATAACCTTATTTGACCTCATCTCAGGGTGTGGAGACGTCCCATCTGGAGCTGGTGGAGGCCATATGGAACTACATGCCCCAGGTTCATATATTGGGAAAGTTCCGCAACCGTAATGGGGCTTTTCCCATTCCTGCGGAGAACAAACTGACCATCCCCATAACTGCAAAGATCCAGACCCTTCATCTTGTGGGTGAGTAGGATCACAATAGATAACAAACAGTTCCTGCTGATGCCTCCACATTACAGGAAACTCATCAGAAATACTGTGTGTAAATTCATCCGGTGAGTGAACGGGTTTGTGATGAAGAGTTTGAAAAAATACCACAGCTACAACTGATGTACTTTGCATAGTGTTTGTTTCCTCTGCATCCGCCCTTCGACTGGTCGAGGAAGATGCCTGCTCTGCTTGAGGTTGCTATCTGTTACGGCTCAGACAAAACCAAGCTAATATCAAAGGACTAGTGGCAACAACTATATATCAAATATTAATATTAGTGCTGGGCCGTTAACGGCGTTAACGTGCTGCGTTAACTAACGCGGGATTCTTATCGCGCGATAAACTATTCACTAAGTTGGGTCTATACAGTGAGCAAGGCACCAATTTCACTTTGTTGTTTAAGCGCGGATGTATACCTGGTGGAATTATGCGGAGGGGGCGTGAACAAGGCGGGAGATGGTCTGCCTGAGTGACCGGAGTGATTGGCTCAAGCCGTGTCACAAAGCTGCTGACTGTTAATGGTCTTCTTCATGACCTCTAATGTAGGCCCACAGTTCAGTTAGGGTCATGTTATCAGAGGCTGCGCCCTCTGCTGTTCATTCCAGTTAGCAGGAAAAAGCTTTTCCACATGGAGACAGAACCTGTGCTCCTAAATGTCTGTTTAACAAAATAAAAAAAAGTTAAACACCAAAGTAAATCTTATGGAACATTATTTTTCTTTACCAAATATTGTAGTAGAACAGCTTTCTCAAGCAGTTTGTGATGCATTTTCATCATTTAGATAGATAGACATTATTTTGAATGTCTTTGGCAAAATTCAAATCTAGAATTTTAATCTAGATTGATCTAGATTAACTACAGGATTGCAGTGAGATTAATCTAGATTAAAAAAATTAATCTATGCCCAGCACTAATTAATATATACATATAGTGGCAACAACTATATATCAAATATTAATATATACATATAGCGCCAGTGTACAAAATGATGTAGTACCTACAGCAAAACAACTATAAAGTTATTAGAACAGCACTCGTTTCAGATAAAAAGACCCAAGTGTACAGTACCTGGAGTCATTAAGAACAACTTGAATATAATGTGATAAACAGCTAGAGATGAATCAGCTGATGATTTTTTTTTTTTTAATTGTATTTTATTATTTTTAATTTGCTGATTCATGTTATTTATGTTATCTTGTGTGGTTGCTGATGTCTTTTGTAGTTTGTGTCTTTTTATGCTCTCAGTGCAAGACAAATTCCCTCTGGGGCAATAAAAGATTTCATATTTTTTTTATATTTTTATTTCATATCAGCTTCATCATTTACACAATACAAATTTTCTTTTGATCGGTTTATGAAAAAGTTTAAACTATCTGCAACTGCTTGAAATTTGAATCAGTTTTGGCCTGTTAAAGCTGATAGAGGTGTTTATATGGATCATGTTCAATCTGTTTGGGCTACTAAAGCAATTCTCATCAGATTAGTATGCTCCATGTAAACGTGATTTGACCATATTGACTTGTTTATTGTAGGTGTGAATGTCCCGGAGATCCCGTGTGTGTCCATGCTGCGCCACCTTTACCTGAAGTGGGTTCGTCTCACCAAACCTCAGCCGTTTAAGGACTTCCTGTGTGTGAGCCTGAGGACCTTTGTCATGCGGAACTGTGCAGGGCCAACCAACTCGCTCAAATATGTTCCCTTGGTTACTGGTCTGGCATCAGCCCGGAACCTGGAGCAGCTGGAGCTGGTGAGAGTGCCCTTCCTGGGAGGGCTGATCCAACATGTGGTGGAGGACAGCTGGAGGTCAGGTGAGGAGAGCATGTGCTTATAAACAGTCCTAAGTGTTTTTTTTTACTAGAACAAAATATATTTTATAGAAGTGATTCAGTGAGTTGTTATCAGGCTGTTAATATAAAAGGATTCATTACCTCCACCAAGGAGGTTATGTTTTCAGTGCCGTTTGTCTGTCTGACAACGGGATTACCAAAAAATACTTCACAGATTTCCATGAAACTTGGTGGAAGAGTGAAGCATGGATCAAAGAAGAACCCATTAAATTTCAGTGCTGGTCCAAATGAGGGGGTGTATACATTAGTTGTACTTTTTTTTTTTACACTTTTGTTTAACTTACAGTATATGCACACAGCTCTTACCTTGAACGTCACAAGCAAACATGGAGGTGGCTGAGCCGAAATGCCAGTGGCTAGCAATGCAGTACAGCTGGCAGCGCTAACAATGGCCATCCTGTGGTTCCTGCCATGGTGTGTCAGGGAGGCGTTACAGTGGTAAACTTTGTATGAGCACCGCTTTTCTGCACCCACCTTGCAGGGGTAATGCGCACTTTTTGTCCATCCCATTTTTGTGAACGTGATATCTCATGAATGCCTTGAGGCAGTTTCTCCAAATTTGGCACAAATGTTCCCTTGGATGGTCTGATTATATTTTGGTGCTCAACAGTCTAAAGTCAAGGTCATCGTGACCTTGCAGGCATCATATTCTTGTGAATATGATATGTAAAGAACACCTTGAGAGAATTTATTCAAATGCGGATCAAACCTCCACTTTAGTTTGAGGATGAACTGATCAGAATTTGCTGGTCAAAGGTCAAGCTCACTGTGACCTCCGTCCTAGTTTCCTTTGTCATGGCATGTGTTGACAGTAAATGGTGACATAATTCTCAGTGAAGTGTCTTGTTCTCATGGTAGTTCAATCAGACTGCTGCTGAAAGTGGGACTGTATGTTAATAGTCTGCAGGTGGACTTTGCTTTCATCTTTTTCATCTTTGAAGGTAGAAGAAGGTATAAGGTACATTTATTGGTCATTTTTTAAACAAAGTTTAAAAAAACAAAATTACTTTTGTCCTTGATCTTGCTACATCTTTGGAGTTGAAAGATGAGTTGATTAATATCTGCAGTTACTATGAAAATTCCACCCAGTTCCTTGGGCATGTTGCTGCTGGTGGCATCATTCAATTCCTGCAGTGCATTATTTGAATTTGCATCAGAGTTGTGTGTCCAAATGGCTCCCGCAAGGTCAGTTCATCCAGTGTAACAGCTTGATCTAGGATGTTAGGGGTTTAACCATGTTTCTGTGAAGATGCTCAGGGAAGTCTCTGATCTCCCGTTGCTGAATCTTAATCACGTCTCATCCACTCCATTTTCCTGCAACCAGACATTAGCCAGAAGAAGGCTTGGTAGAGGAGACGCTCTGGGTCCAAGTCGGGTCAGCCACACCCTAATGCTGGCTCTCCTCCCTCTCTTTGTCTGGTGCTTTCGGTTTCGTTTCTCCCCTCTTGTCTGACTTGCAGCTTGGCACATGCTGCCGGTGGGGATCCTCTCGGGGTCTGCTGCGTTCAGTCCAAACCCAATGTTTCCTGATGCTAAGTGCTTCTCTATTGTAGAAAAGACGTGCTTCAGCAGAAGGGGCCATGTTGTTGAAAAATATAGTAAGAAAGTAGCAAGTATTTGAGGAGCTACTGGCTGCTGCATCTACATGTGCCGCTGTCGTCAAAGACTTTGTGGCCCAGTATTACAATAGCTCAGCTCCTACAGTACTTATGAAATCATGACTTATTTATGTGATTGGAATTTATTTTTTTACACTAGGATTGTGTAGAAAGAATTTTAAATATTGTATGTTCCATTTTTGTTTGCATTGCTTTTTAGCCTTATCATGTTATCTTTTACTCCATAAGTCAGAATAACAATGTTTTTTTTTTTTTTACTGTATTTGGTCCTGACAGATGATTTGGATTGTCTCACTACCAGTTACGATTTTAGATATTTAACTAAAAAACTGTCGAGTGCACCTAACCCCCACACTTTTTGACGAAGTGTTTATATGTTTTGTTGCCTCTCTGTGATTCTATGTGTGTGTGTCCCAGGGGGATTTCGTAACCTTCACACCATTGTGTTTGGAGCCTGTAAGAACGCTCTGGAAGTGGACTTGGGCTACCTCATCATCACTGCTGCTCGCAGGTGCTCAGCTAGTCTTTAATTCCTTTAATTACCTAACAGGAAAACACTTATTTACAAGCGCCAAGCACCGCCCACAGGCTAGACCTTCTCTGATTGTTTTTTTTTTTTTTAATTTACTTTTTATTCAAGTCAAAGATTATCATTATTTAGATTTTTAATTTTTTTTTCAAGTAACCGATAACAAAACAAAAACAGATGTACTACAAATGTAAAAGTGATATTTGTGTGTAACAGAGAAAAATGACCTAAAATCTGATCTATGTGAATTGATAAACTCAGTCCATCCTTTCTAACATTTTTCAAATACATAATTTTTGAGTCTCAAAGTAAATGTCAATTTTTCCATTACAAAGATGTCATGCATCACAGCATGCATACCAACAATACTCTGTACAGTGATTGGTTGTTTTCATTCACATGTGGGGGGATTTGGGGGCATAAGAAGTGCTACAAGACAGTGGTGTGGTGCAGGAATGAGTCCTTAAACCCAGAAATTAGTCAGCATTTCAGCACCTCCGGCTCCCTTGTCTGAAAGGGTTCGCCAGCAGAAGAAAGTGTTGTTCACTTTTGAAGATTATCTCGCTGAACTCTATAGAGTAGTCAGAGGAATATGATTTTTTTCACAGGGTTCTGATAAATTTGAGATTCAAAGGTAGTTTTATGATATTAAATGTACTCAAGTATTAAAAGTAAAAGTACAAAAAAATGCTGAATATAAAATTGTAACCAGCATAAAAACAGTCAAAAATATGAGTTTATTTCTTCTAGATGTACACCACCCTAAAAGTGGAGCACGCATTACAATTGAAGAAAAACATAGTCTTTTGTCACAACTTAAAGGATTTAAAGTACAAAATGTAGTTTTCTTCCCATTCCTCCTTTCCTCTATCCATTGCTTCCCCCCTCTTTCCTTCCCCCCTTTTCCCTTCTCTTGTATGTGTGTTGGAGTAACAGTATACATTTTGTTTAGGAAATGTAGTAGAGTAAAAGAGAAAGTCAACAGAAATATAAAAACTCAAGTAAACTTCCAACCAAAAGTACTTAAGTACAGATGAGAAATTAAATAAATAAAATAAAATAATTAATAAAAAAAGTTATTTTTAATAAAAGTTACCAACTTCAGATTTAAAGGTAAAGTTTTATTATAATCAAAGAGTTTCCTTAACATTCAAGTCATATAAAACACAACATTCACCCAAGGGCTCTAAACTTCAGCTAAAGCAGAGAATATTGTTTGAATGACTTAATAGGAACTAACATGTACATGTACTGATGTGACTTCTATGTGTTTACCAGGCTTCATGAGCTGCGTATCCAGCCCTCGCTGACTAAAGATGGAGTCTTCTCAGCTCTCAAAATGGCTGAACTAGAGTTTCCTCAGTTTGAGACGCTTCATCTGGGATACGTGGATGAGTTCCTGCTGCAATGTTAGTCCCTTCTCTCAAATCTCATCACCAGGCTCAGAGAACACCAGTCATGTTTGTATTATTCTGACAGAATGATAACTGGCAGCCTCATCAGACTCTCCCTTAATGTGTTTGGATTATTAGGCCTCATGCAGCAACATTTCTCTTATATTTTCTCTTAATATTCTGGTAAGAGAAAAAATAAGAAGTCAACTCCAGATGCACCAAATGCTCTGAACTATCCAAATCGGCTGTGACCAGGTGCGCTTAATGATGAATCCCACTGATCATACCTGTTAGCACAGGTAACGCCCCCTAAACACAACATAAGGGAAGGTTTTGTGCCATGTGCAAAGACTCTCTGACACATGAGCAAAACTGGAGACATGACGCTAGGAAGGCTGTAAGAAGAACTTCTGCAGTGAAACTGACGTAGGCTTACTGTCAAATAAAGTTAAAGTAAATCTGATTTCAGGGAAATGTATTCAGGTATTGAAAGTAAAAGTGCACATGCACAAAGGTTAAAATAAATTGAATAAATCAGTATTATCAAAATAATAAAATGGAAAACGGCAAGTCCTTATACATTCAGTTTATATGAAAAAACTGGATCCATGAAATGATTTTGCATGAAAAATGACTTACGCAATTATAAAAATATTTGCTAATTAATTTTCTAAATAATAGAGTAATATTTACAGTTGCTCTTGCATATTTTCATTTGTGTACATAAATCTTAATTTGTTATGTAATTATCTAGTAAATAACAGTTGTGGAGTTAAAAGTATAATATTTCCCTCTGAAGTATATTGGGGTAGAAGTTTAAAGTCGCATGAGTTTAAAATACTCAAGTAACATAAACATTCCTCAGATTTGTACTTAAGTGCAGTACTTGAGTAAATGTACTTGTGTACATTCAGCTCTGGTCAGCAGAGGGATACACAATAACTGAAATTATATTAAGTGGGATCAATGCACCAAGTGTTGTAGTATATTTTTTGCCCTGTAATGTCGTAATCCAGTCATTATATTTACTCTTTCTACATCTGATTAAGTGATATTCACGCATTTTTAAATGTTCCTCAAATGTAAAACTTATTTTTGGTTGTGTTGGGCAACAGTTTGTGGACTGTGAAAATGAGATGTTTTTCTCTTATCTTGTTAAGAATGTTTTCGACCACTCGTACAATTTTCTCTTACCTAAGAGAGGAGCAGGAATAAGAAAACATTTGTGAATCCCAAATATCAACCGGCATTAACAAAATAACAAATCCTGGATATTTTGTTTTTTAAACTTTGTTTAAAAAATGACCAATAAACCTACCCTTTACCGTCTTCTGCTATATGAGCAAAAATAAGAGAAAATTAGTTTGTGTATCTTTTATTGCATGGGGCCCAGTGTGTCATAAATGACTGAACTTGCCTCAGCTTCTCTTAAATGTTGCAAAAAAAATTTCAATAAATTGTGTTAAATTCAACATTTAAAAAAATCACAAGTCTGCAGTAGAAAATTGCCACTCTTCTGAAATGTGAATCCAGTGTTGGTGAAATGAAAATATGTTGATTTTAACTAAGTTTGGTTTACATGTGTGTTAAAAAATGCACTGATGTTGTGTGTGTGTGTGTGTGTGTAAATGCAGGTAAGATGAGCCATTCGGAGCTGGTGAAGTACGGTCTGGCTGATGTCATCGAGAACCCGGGCATCATCACTGATATCGGCATCAAGGTGGTGAACGAGGTGTTCACTAACATTAAATACCTGCTCATCTACAACTGTCCTCACCTGCATAACCCTCACCACTGGATCACAGGTAAAACACACTCACTCTTCACTCTTACCAATACCTGCCACGATGGTACAAAAAAGCAGGGTGGCACCAGAAAAATTAATGATGAATCCATCACAGCGCCTTTGCACCCTGCTAATAAAAGTGAGCATGTCTAAAAAAGGAAATAACATACATAGTTATAATAAATTCTGAATTGTTAAGCAATATTTAGTTTATGTTTCTACATTAAAAAACCTTTCATATTAGTGTGTTTTGTTTTTTTTTATTTTGTAAAATCTGATGAAAAATGTCAGTTTGACAGTTTGAATACTTTTTATATGATCATATATGTAAGGTATATGGCTTATTATATATGGTTTGTCAACTTACATAAGCTTTTATCTTAAGTTGTACAGATTTTAGGAATGCAAAGCATGTGAAGATGCTCCAAAAAGGACCATCGCTACTGCAGAGTTCAAAGGGTTAACCTACCACTGTTTAACTCGTAAAGTGCTGTAGGGTTCTGCTCTTTGTAACTATTATGTTGTGCCTGTTTGTGCCCTCAGATCAGTCCAGATGGAGTCGTCTTGTTGATCTCACTCTGGTTCGCTGTCATGCCATCAAATTGGAATCCTTCTCCCAGTTCATCGAGTTACTGCCCAGTCTGGAGTTTATCTGTCTGGACCAGATGTTTAGAGAACCACCCAAGGTACATGCTGTGTGCACGCACGCACGCACGCACGCACGCACGCACGCACGCACGCACGCACGCACGCACGCACACACCCACACCCACACCTCTTGCTTGAACCATCACTGACATTATGCAGTTAGCAATTACCTGTCTCCTAATTCGTACCCATCGCAGCTGAATGGCTAACTTCCACATTATTCTAACCTTATCCTTTAAACCAGGGGTGTCAAACTCATTTTTACCGAGGGCCACATCAGCATAATGGTTGCCCTCAAAGGGCCAGATGTAACTGAAAGACAGTATAAATGTAGCTAAATGTAACTAAATATAATGTTAAATAAATGCAACTACTCCTTAATGTTCAATAACTCTGAAATTTTTACTTATTCAACTTACAAATATAACATATATATTTGCATAGATGTAAAAAAAAGTTTGCTTGTTGCTCTGTTATTATAACATAAATCCTTTTAATTTGTCAGGTTATGAAACCCAAATTACTCAATCAATCAATGATCAAACAATCCAAGTGAATAAGGAAAAATAACAAGTTATGACATTAACTTTGTTAAAAACTTTTTTGTCATAGTTGAGAGGGGCAGAATAACAGACCTACCAACAATTGTGAGCTGCTAAGAACACGTGTGACAGGTGTAGCATTTTAAAAAACAAATGGCAGCACACAGCCTTGCAAGGGGCATACATCCAACTAATGAGAGATGGTTTGATGACAAACATTTGTCTGCATAAACACATAAACCTGCAAACACTAAAAACATTGCTACACATAATGTAGTATATGTAATAAACTCAAAATGACAACATATGGGTTGTCTCAGTTCACAACTATATTGGTCAAGTTTTTAGGTGAAATTGATGAGGAGATGCTGCCTGTCCTTGAACACACCAAGTGAATCCCCTCTCCACCTCAGAGGACTGTTTAAAGGGGGGCGGGGCGGGTTTATCAATCTGTGTCCCCTCTCTGAATTTGGATTTTTTTGGGGGGTCTTTGAAAACAGCGTTTCACTTAAACTTTGCCTGGTGTTCTGCTGCTCCATCTGTGCCCACAGTAGGCTCTGCGCTCAGAGAGTTTGGTACAATGCATAACCAAGTGGTGTTTATATATTTCCTCACTACTATGAGAACGGTTCAGCTCCAAACACTGAAAATCAGCATGTGATGCCAGATGTAGATATTGTGGTGGACTGACACAACTAAATGAATATGCGGGAAACCCTGTGTATGTTTTCCCTGGGTTAAATCTCCTACAGACCAGTTGGATTTTAGCAATCTTATTTTGTGCAGCTACACTGTGCAACATGGATCCTAATAAACTTGGGTACGATATCAAGTTTGATGTATGCAGACTGTACAATGACATCACCTACTGAATGGCTGACTACGACCTGCATCCATCAACGTCACTACATGTGTGTGTGTGTGTGTGTGTGTGTGTGTGTGTGTGTGTGTGTGTGTGTGTGTGTGTGTGTGTGTGTGTGTGTGTGTGTGTGTGTGTGTGTGTGTGTGTGTGTGTGTGTGTGTGTGTGTGTGTGTGTGTGTGTGTGTGTGTGTGTGTGTGTGTGTGTGTGTGTGTGTGTGTGTGTGTTACAGGGCTGTGCCAGGGTGGGCCTGAGTGCAGGAACTGGGATTGGCGTGTCCTCTGCACTGGTCAGCAACCAAAACTCCAACAATGACAATGATAACAACAACAATCACCACCACCACAACAATGAGGCGAACCTGCCTCCCCCTCCTCCACCTGTCAACAACAACATCAACAACAACAACCAAAGACAACAACAGCAGCAGCAACAACATAATGGCAAGTACCTCCTGCATGCTTAGTCAGTGGATCTATGGGGTTTAGAAGCCTCTCCCTTGTCCCATTTTTTATTTGTTATTAAATTTTAAATAAAAATCATTACCAACAATCTTTAGGAAACATTCCACAGAAAAACCGCAAGGGCAAATGTTGCTCAAAGAAACCCGTCAGAGGTCTTTACCACTAAGCAAGTTTAACACAGCCAGGCTCTATTTGTCTGAGCTGCTTGACAAACCCTGCAGACTCACTCAGAGATAACATGAAGGAGGTTATCAGCTGTCTCTTTTAACTCAGGCTTTCTGCTTCAGGCACATGCACACATTCAAACATAATCAACAACTATTTTCAGGTCTGACACTGTTTTGCAGACTAGTTGATTGGTTGATTGACTATTTTATTTAAGTGTCATGCACTTAATTGTGCCCAGCCCACATGGACTTATAAGACACTGACGATAACAATACAAAAAAAACCCCAAAAAAGCCAAAGATGGTCGCGTAGCCCTTTCTAATATGTCCACAGAACAAAATATATATTATACAGGGAGAATTTCTTAATATACAAACCAATAATAGACAGTTATACCGGATACAGTGTTTTCTGACGTAATGTCCATGCATTTTCAAGGAATCTGGCTAATGCATAAATCTCCTCCTTAAAGAGCCAATTCAACATATTACGCCTGAACTTTTTCAAACAAATGCTTACTCAGATCTCTATACAGAGGGCAGAAGAGCAAAAAATTAAATTCATCCTCAACAGCTTCCACATCACACAAAACACACATTAGTTGCTCCTTAGGAATACATACCGACTTCTCTCGCCAGAGGCAAGGTACCAGTCTTAACTGAGCCCACAGGGGCCTCTGTCCCCTCCTTAAGTTTAATGTTAAATAAGGTTGTGTGTAGTAATCTTCTTCAATTTGAACATAATTTCTGAGTTTTAACTTACTCCAGATCTCCTCCTTCCATTGTTTCTTATGGAGGTGTAGTAATATTTGTTTGACTGTATTTATTTTACACTGCAAATTAACAATGAAAATATAATGTAACTCAGAAAAAGGAAAATATTGCAGAAACGTCTCTAAGTAGAAGTATAAATCCTTTAGTTTTTGTTAAAATCAAAGTAAAATGAATTTAACTGATTCAGTATTATCTTTGATAAATACCAACCAACTAATAATCAGCTGTAATATACCAGCAGTGTCAAAGAGACCTCAGCAAATCACAACCAAGCTTATAAACCTGAGTATGAACATCCTCAGTTGTAGTGTTACAGTGCTTTGGAGGAATTGTTCCACATTTCATATGCAAGTAAACATCCTGAAACACCCACCAATATAATAACAGCCCACAAAGGTAATGGAAATCTGCAGCTTTTAATGTAATAATCCCACAAACATAATAAATTCCAACAAACATAAAAGCAGTTGCCCACTGCAAAAAATAAAACAAAATTTCCTACAAATGTAATAACTGCTGCATTTGCGGGATTATAAATAACTTACAGATACATTCTGCACAATATAGGCTGTACATTAATAAGTCCACCTTCTCCTTCTGATTACAATTCTACAATTCTACAATTTCATTTAGCAGACGCTTTTATCCAAAGCGACGTACAACACAAGCAAGAATTTAGACTTAAGGAAAAAAAACCCTTAGTAAGTGCAAAAGTGCTTCAGGTGTGATTGGTCACAGGTATTGCCGTCCTAGTGGCAGAAGAAGTGCCGACAGCCCCCCTTTTTTTTTGAAACCAAAGTAATAACCAGTAGCGATCTCAGCATCTGAGATTCAACAATCTCAGTATCACTACTTACGATAACAGTCAACATACAACATCACACAACTTTGTCAGTGCTAGATAATCAATAGGTGCTGAGTTTTGGACCATCTGACTTAATCTACCCCAAAGGGCAAAGAGGAGAAGAGTCAGGTTAAGTGCCTCGGTGTTCTTGGAACAAATGAGTTTTCAATTGTCTCTTAAAAGTAGAAAGGGACTCAGCAGAACGCACAGAGTTTGGAAGTTTGTTCCACCATTTGGGAACAACAGAAGAGAAGAGTCTGGCCAGAGATTTAGAGCCGTGCTGGGCTGGAAGCACCAGGCGTCTTTCGCATGCAGAGCGTAGTGGGCGAGAAGGAGAGTAGACCTGCATCAGGGATTCCAGGTAGGCTGGAGCAGTTCTTGTGATTGTTTTGTAAGCCAAGAGAAGTGCTTTGAATTTGATTCTGGCTGCCACTGGAAGCCAGTGAAGAGAAATTAGCAGCGGGGTGACATGTGCTCTTTTGGGCTGGTTGAAGACCAGACGTGCTGCTGCATTCTGGATCATCTGAAGAGGTTTGAATGGGCATGCAGGGAGGCCTGCCAGAAGAGAGTTGCAGTAGTCAGTGCGTGAGATCACAAGAGCCCGAACCAGAAGCTGTGTGGCCTGTTGGGTCAGGAAGGGTCTGATCTTCCTGATGTTGTAGAGGGCATAACGGCAGGACCGAGAAACTGAGGCCACATGAACCTTAAAGGTCAGCTGGTCATCAATCATGACACCCAGGTTTCTGGCTGAGTTTGTGGGCACAAGTAGGTTCGAGTCAAGTTGGACACTGATCCGAGGCTGAACAGATGGACAAGCTGGAAAGACCATGAGTTCGGTCTTAGACAGATTTAGCTGAAGGTGGCGTTCCTTCATCCATGTGGAGATATCAGCCAGACACGCTGATATCCGAGCTGAGACCGTTCTGTCGTCAGGTGGAAAGGAGAGGAAGAGCTGAGTGTCATCAGCATAGCAGTGGTAGGAGAAACCATGGGAGCGGATCACTGCACCGAGTGAGGTGGTGTACAGAGAGAAGAGTAGGGGACCAAGCACCGACCCCTGAGGAACCCCTGTCGATAGGCCATGTGACCTAGACACCTCTCCTCGCCATGACACTCTGAAGGATCTGCCTGTGAGGTAGGACTTGAACCACCATAGGACAGAACCTGAGATGCCGAGCTCAGAGAGTGTGGAGAGGAGGATTTGATGGTTCACCGTGTCAAAGGCAGCAGACAGGTCCAGCAGCAGTAGGACAGAGGATTGACCAGCCGCTCGAGCCAGTCTCAGTGACTCAGTGACTGACAGGAGTGCAGTCTCAGTGGAGTGGTCACACCTGAAGCCAGACTGAAAGGAGTCGTGTAGGTTGTTGTTCCGCAAGTGTTCAGAGACCTGGTTAAATACTGCGCTCTCCAGTATTTTTGACAGAAATGGCAGAAGTGAGACTGGCCTGTAGTTTTCAACCTGGGCGGGGTTGAGATTAGGCTTTTTGAGCAGTGGGGTGACATGGGCTTGCTTAAAAGTAGCAGGAAAAGTGCCAGTTTTTAGGGAGGAATTGACAATGTGTGTGACTGCAGGTTTGATAGTGGGCAGGATGGTCTGCAGGATGCGGGTGGGTATTGGATCGAGAGGACATGTTGTAGGTTTTGAGCTCAGAAGAAGTCTGGAGACCTCATCCTCGGTCAGAGGAGCGAAAGAGCAGAGTGAAGCGGCAGTAGTGGGTTTGAGCTGACTGGGCCGATCAGGCTCAGAGAACTGGTTGCTGATTGCAGCCACCTTTTCAGTGAAAAAGGAGGAAAACATGTCTGGAGTCAGTGTAGGGGAAGGCTGAGCAGCTGGAGGAGAAAGCAAGGAGTTAAACACCATAAACAGTTTTCTGGAATCAGTAGCAGCACAGATCTTGTTCTGATAGAAGGCTTTCTTAGCGGACTGCAAGGAAGAGGTAAAGGAAGCAAGTTTCTGTTTGTATGAGGACAAATCAGTGGGTTCTTGGGATTTACGCCACTTTCTTTCTGCTGCCCTGAGTCCTGTTCTTTGTTCTCTCAGAACTTCAGAGAGCCATGGACTTGGTTGTTTTTTCTTGGCTGGTTTGGACACCAGGGGGCAGAGTTTGTCCAGAGAGGATGCCAGAGAGGAACAGAGTGTTTCTGTAGCCTCATTAACAGAAAGTGAGGAGAAGTGTGAGTGGTCAGGCATGGCAGAGCTCACCTCATCAGACAGCTGTGCTGCTGTGAGGGACTTATGGTTTCTGCGGAGGGAAATTTTCTGAGTGGGTGTCTGCAATTTCGGAAAGGTAGCTGCAAATTTTACCAAGAAATGGTCTGACAGGTGTAGTGGGGTAACTGTCACATCTGCTATGGAGCAGTTACGAGTCAGCACCAAGTCAAGGACTTTACCAGCTTTGTGGGTGGGAGGAGAAGGAGCTAGTACAAGTGCAAAGGAGGAGAGTAGTGCCAGAAAGTTGTTTGCTAGAGTACTGTCAGTGTTAATGTTCATGTCTCCCATGACAATCAGTGGTGTGCCATCATCAGGGATGTCAGAGAGTAGGCCTAATAAGAGGGTGAACCATGAATGCTTAATGCTCCCTGTGATTTTTGTAGAAGCTTCAGAATCAGTGTGGATAAACTGACCAGAGAACACTGCAAACACATTTCAGTGGATCACTGAGATTAACAACAACTGTATGATTAAAATAAACAATATTCTTGCTCTGATTTTCTTCATCACTGACAAACTGTAGGATACTGTGTACAAGAAAATGTGGTTGGTTTTTTAGGGCCTATGCTGATTATTAGGAGTTAATGAGACCGGTAACCAATGTTTGGAACTGATATGCATTTACAATAATAATAAAAATCTTTCTGTCAATATTTAGAATTTGGAATATAACAAACTCCAATACAAAACTTTGTTTAAATTCCTTACGCAAATGTTTAATCAAACTTGAGACTTTCAACATCATGTACAGCAAGTAACTACCACCTTATAAAAAAAATATAAAGTCAAGTTGAAATAATTTTAAAAAACACAAAAATATTTAAAAAATAGCTGCCTGAGGTTTTACAAAGTAAAAGTTCCTCCCACGCTGACACTTTCTTTGCAGTTTTTAAATCATTACTTTATTAATTTTTTCATTAAAATAAAACAGTGATACAGATAATCAGCAAAATGCCAAATATTGGCCCGATAACTGGCCAGGCCAATAATCTGTAGACCCCTACTTTAGACACAACATACCTCGCCATATCACTGATGTTGCTTCGTCATACAGCCCTTCTGTTCATATACAAATTAATGTGAGCAAAAAGATGAGCTGCTTGGTGAAGGTCAGTTAGATGATGTGTTTGTTTTCACAGCACCTGTAGAGGTAAATGGGCTGGAGGATGAAGAGGAAGAGGAAGAGGAGGAGCTGATAATGGAGGAGGAGAACATTGAGGCCGAGCCTCACATGGAGCTGAAAGGAGCAGGAGGGGAGGTGAGAGCTAAAGAAGCTGATGTGGCTCCAGGGCCCAGTCGTCCCGCTGGAACATCACAACCTCCTGATGAGGAGCAAGCAGGTTTGGAGCTGCTCTGTCTAAATATTAGCACAACAGGCTTCTTTACACAAAGTGCTTTTGTGTTGCAAGATTCTCAATCACCATTTTATGAATTAGAAGGATTTTTTTAAATTTATGTCAACAGATGTGTCCTTCCCACATGCAGGTCCCAGTGGTTTAGTCCAGCAGTGCAGACCAGCTGGTGCTGCTGTTCCCAAGCCCCCGCTGGTCATCTCCGACTCTGACAGTGAGGAAGAAGAGGGCCTTGTTTCGAGGCTAATGCCAACTTCCTGTTTGCAGCAGCCAGCCTCCTGTACAGAAGGTGCCAGCACAACACAGAACACATTTAGCAGTCTCAACAGTTGGTTTGATGAGCTCACCATGTCACATTGGCTGCAGGGTGGAGACCACAGACTGTGTATAAAGATGGAGGACATTAAAACTCCCCAAAAGCAAAGCCAGAACATCTGGATTGCCCCCTGTTGGCTGGCTACAGTACAGGTCATAATGGTGTCATGAAATCAGAATGGTGACATGAGCCAAACTAAAAATTGAAGTACAAGTCAAGTACATTTTTGTTTTTCTGATAACTTTGGTTTTAATTATTTATTTGATGCTATAAAAAGGGACTTTTACTTAACCACGATCTCTCCTCCTGGCAAGGAATGCACTACTTACCCCTAAATTCCACCAGGTCCATCAGCGTGGCATTATGGGCACAGCATGGCCTCCAGAGCTGATCATCAACGTTCTAGACAATGTTAGTGATTCCACTGGGTGCACATGGGAGCGTCTCAGCAGTGTGCCAGACATGGCATCCCGCTCCGCTCCACGTAAAAATATGTGTACTCATATTAAATATGAATCTATTTTTGCGGCAGACAGACAGCAGCCACGTCAGAGCAGATCGTACCAGGCAGGAAGTTAGGCAGCAACACATCTGGTCAGTTTCCAAAATAAAATGCCCTGCACTGACTAAGGATCATGTTTAACTTGACTAAAATGTTACATCGTTCCACCAGCCCACTGTACTCTGTCCAGCAGGAGAATTTATGCTCCTGCTAAAAGCCATTGCATATGAAATAGACAGAAAGTAGATCATAATTAGCAACAGGGTTAGTACACTGTATTTTTTTTTTTTTACCAAAAACACAATTAAAATCTACCACATATCTAGGCCTGTTTTGCTCCTGATTAAACTACTAATTATTCATCTGTTTAATTATGAAGACGGATATGTTTTTAACTCAAACACAGCCATAGATTATCAGTCCATTCAGTGTATAACTGATTCATACTGATCTGCATAATTATCAAGATGAGCATGTTTGTTATTGAAACACGGGCAAACTTCTTTGATCTGTTCAGTTCCTGGCTAGACTGTAGGCTGCAGCACAACAAAGTTGTAAAAACATAAAGAAACAGAATTTAAACAGACAGAAAAGGAAAGCATTTGCTGGTGGCCAGCTGTTTACAGTCCTGTAACTTCTCCCTCCACCACTAAGTGTTGCTCTGTCTTTCAGCTCGGCTACCTGTTCTACCAGTAGAGACCGGAGACTGAGCTCTGGTGGTGTGTGCTGTGCACTACATGTAGAAAGAGGAGCACCTGTATTTGTGAGGGTTTTAAAAAACATGCCGGGTTTTTAAGTACCCTGTTATACTGTGATATCACCCAAGCCTAGCAGGATAGTTTGGCTTTGTTTTAGTGCAGTGGGAGAAAGTGGTTACTTGTGTTCCATCTTTACAGTCTGTTGTGTAGGCTGCGCTCTGTAACACAACAGCTAACATTATGAGGAGGTGTGAAAGGAAAAAGTCTGACCCTTCTTGTTCATTTAAAACAGATGAGTATGTGGTCACCAATGTATCTGTGACTGACCACAGATGAACATGGTTAACAACACTGAAATGTAAAGACCTTGAAAAGCATAAGACCTTGTTTTCCCCCACAGGTATAACAGAAATATGTCTGTTTCCAGGTAAAGGAAAGACTCCTCTGAGGCGCAGCAACAATGTGGCTGTATCAGTAGCGGTGTCGGCGGACCACACCAGGGCTCAGGTGTTAGAGAGCAGCTGTGAGAAGAGCTGCCAGGTGACCAGTGAACAGATCAAGGCAGACATGAAGGCAGCTGCTGAGAGCAGCAGAAGGACTAGTGCTAAAGGAGTTGCTACTGAGACTGTGGATACTACTGCGAGACCTGGGGCCGACAGTGGGACAGTACGGGGCCCTGGGAGTGCTGGGGCAACAGCAAGGACCACAGTGAGACCAGTGCCTGGATCTGTGGGCAGGGCTGGACTTGCAACACCCACATCCAGGCAGGTGGGTGGATGTGGGAGAGTGGTGGCAGGGACCTCCCACAGAGCAACCACAACCACTGACAGAGCAACAGCAACCAGCAGGACTCATGAGAGCACAGAGGGCCCCTCTGGACCACAGGCTGGGGTCAGTAGCAGCAGGGAGACTGGGGCGAGGCAGAGCTGTGGACCTGCCTGTGCGGACAGTGTGGAGCCCAGAGGTGCTGCTGTGAACCATGTCTCCAGAAGACCAGCACCACAGGCTGGACAGGGACAGAGACAAGTTGCCCCTGCTGGTTCTACCCCTGCTGGATCTGCCTCTGCTGGATCTTCCCCTGCTGGGTCTAACTCTGCTACTGCTTCAGTTGCACAGCAGGCTCAGGCCAGAGATGAGAACTTTGTCCCTAGACGACCTTTGACCCGATCTTGCACTCGTATGTCCTCTGTGTCCCTGATAACTGAGACAGGTAAGACTGAACACAGAGCACTAACAGTCAGTTTAGTTTTTTGTAGGCACAAAGGCTTGGGTCTGTGGGTTCATGATAGTTGACTTTGAGCTCAGTGATGTGATAGTTTTGCTGTCAGTAATTTCATTTCCACCTCTAAAGTAATCTATGAAGCACTCTGAATATTTAGAGACACACCCTGATTGGCCCAGAGGTGAACCACACCAAGATGCTTTCAGTTCTTATTCAAGAGTCAGCCCCACACCCTGTATTACAGGTGATTTGAATAACACTCCAAACAACTTAGGGGAATTGAAACATTTAACTTAAATTTGGAAAAGGGAAATGACACTCTGATGCCAAGCATCTCTGTGGAGTCATGATTTATCAAAGTGTGAAATCAAAGTAAGCGAAAAAGAGATAAATCAATAAATCAAATGTAACTAGAATAAACACATTATAGTAAGCAATGTGCGCCCCTCATTACAGTATAATACCAGTAATAATTCAGTCAGTATGTTTACCTCGCTGTAAGACAGCCCTTACTGACAAGGATTTGAAGCTGGTATATCAAAAACACCAGACTCCACTGAGAAAAACATTTGCTATTTTACACCACTGAATGTTGGAGCTGCTGCTCTACTGCTGCCTCCATCAGCTGCTGTGGAAAGGACAGAGGAGCATATATGAAAAAAAAGTGAACACATAAACTAATATTGATTTTCTAGATGGCTAAAATATGTTTTGCTGTGACCCCGTCCACAGCAGGACATCGCTTGATAACTGTACTTTATCATCAGAGTAGGGGGGTAGCTGTGATTTTATTATTTTAAATAAATATAAAATACTTCCTTGTCAAGTTGTATGTCCCTCACCTACACCAAAACTCCTGCTTACATTTTTTTTAGTGGCTGTTAGTCAGATTTCAAGAAATTCAATTGTGTCTGATTTCAGTCAGACTAACATCTTTACGTGTATAGTAAAAGTCAATTTTAGTCAGACTAACACAATAATTCCCCTTTTTATACATCACGTAAATGTACAGACTATACACAACATAGACAGGTCTGGGAATAAATATATGTCAAAAAGCAAATTTCTATAAAATAAGTCTTTCAATGATAAATCGGTAAGCAACACCTGACACACTGTCAGTGCAGATGCTGTAACTAAAATTTTAAAATCAGTGTTCTGTATTTTACATGATAGAAGTTGGTTAAAGATGTAATTTCAACAGAGTTTACATCCACAAATGAACACTGTGGCAATGCTTTGTAATGCAACTCATAAATGTGTTGTAAATTGCACTACTGAGCCCGAATGATTGAAGTATTGCTTAAACAGAAATTTCACGTTATCCCCTCCAAAAAGGAGGCTATGTTTTTGGCGTGGCATACAGAAAAAGTTGATGAAGATTCTCAGTCATCCAGGTCATGGTAACTCTTAGTGCTATATGGTAGGCAACTGGACATGCCTGAATTTCTTGAAGATGTTTCATCTCTCATCTGAGAGGCTTCTTCACTTCTTGAATCTTCAGTTCAAAATTGCAGAAGCCTCTTGAATGAGAGGTGAAGCATCCTCAAGAAACTCAAACAAGTCCAATTGCCTACGATATAGCACAAAGAGTTACGGGAAAACTACTGAAACATGGTGAAAGGCTGTAGCTTGGGCCAAGGAGGCATCCATAAAATTTCGGAGCAGATATAAATCACAAGCAGATACACAAACAATTTTCACTTTGTTTCACACTGCAAGGTGTGGTCGAGGTCTGTGCTCTGCAAACACCCTTTTAGTTTGTTGATAGTTGTAGTTATTTACACAAATAGAAATTTGAGTTTTTTTTGAGTTTTGCTTTACTGTCATATTTTAGTGCTACTTTGAGCCAGAATTTGCATGAAGAGGAACTCCACCAATTTTACTCAGACTCTTTTTGCAAGTGATGAGTTTTCTGCATATATGAGAAAAGTAGGATTAAGTCTTTAGTGTCACTAGAGGGAGCTCTCTGAAGCCTGATAAATGTCCTTAAGGGATGTAACTTGAGTTAGTGTCAATTTGAATCTGAAGACTTTAAGTGAAAATGAAAAAAATCTGAACTGAGCTTACTCTGAAATCTGCGCCGCATCTCTGCTAGAGACCGCAGAGTTTGGCAGTGTTTTCAGGTGCAGTGCTAAATGGATGTAGCATGCCTTTAACTTTGTTGCATACATTTGTTCTAAAATAGCTCGCTATTTGACAGTTAAGATGAAATGTTGACATACTCTTAGTGATGCTTACTTTTGTATTGTTTAAGGTGAAATTTTTTTTATTTTTATATTAAGATCTTTCAATAGCCAGGCCTCGAGTAGCAGTGAGGAGGAAACGAATGGCTGACAAATCAACCAGCACCTCAGACCCGGTCACTGAGGACGACCACGTACAGGTATACACACACACACACACACACACACACACACACACACGCCGGTTCCAAAAAAGTTGGGATACTGTTTGGAACATTTCACAGGTAAGTGTTATTTGGTAACAGATGATAGTATTGTGACTGAGTATGAAAAGGGCATCCTCTAAATGAAAAAGTGCATGGACAAAAAGTCAAACCACTTAAGAGTAAGGTTTCTCCATGCACGACTGCAAATTCACCATCTTCATCCCATAATGTCATCAAAAGATTTAGAGATATGGAGAAATCTCTGCATGTAATTGATTACACTGAAAACCAACATTTAATAGCTGTCACCTTTGACCCCTCAGGCTGTGGTGCATTACAAACTGACTTGATTATGTAAAGGATAATCATTGTCAGTAAACACAGTTTTGTGATAGTATGGGGTGGTGTCAGTGCCCATTGCATCGTGGGAAACAGCACATGTATGAAGGCACCATGAATGCTGAAAGGCACACTTTGGTTTGGAGCAACATGTGCTGCCATCCAGATGATGTCTTTTTCATGGACGTCCCTGTACGTCACCTGTTCCCACTGTACAAAAAACCTGTTATTACCTGCTTATATCTGGCTTTTTAATATAATGGGAATGCCCACAATCAGCATTCACACCCGGGTCAAATGACTGTAGTAAACACAGGTTTTTATCGTCTCCGGTTCCGATTGGCACTGAAAGGAATACAACACCCAGATGAATGTGGTAATTTCAGCTCATTAACCACCGAGATACAATGATGAGCCATCACTAATCACTGTCTGTGTCCTCCGATGCAGTGCTAAAACACTGATCCAAGCACATCTACACCGAGTCTAAAAGGGGGACTTAATAAGTAAGAGATAAATAACAAGAATAAACCACTGAAAAGTTTTCAAAGACCTCTGATCCTGCTGCTGTCTACTGTTTACCTGTTCTCCAGCCTGTCTGTGACATTGCATGGACACATTAACAAGACAACACACACACGCAAACACATAAACACACATACACACACACGCCAGCTGACAGAAAGGCCGACTTGCTCTCCAGCGGTAGGTTCAGTGGCAGTGGGAATACAGACATACATAAATAGAAAAAAGGTTAAAAAACCTGTGTGCACCTGCTTATTGGTGGGAAAGAGGTAAATAAGACACATTCTGACTGTGTTCCAACAGCATGGCTTCGTAGTAAAAGAGTGCCGCTACTAGACTGACCTGCCTGCAGTCTAGACCTGACTCCAACTGAACATGTATAGAGCATTATGAAACACAAAATACAACTGAGGTTGTATATCAAGCATTAATGGGAAATAATTTAACTTTCAAAACTTCGCACTGTTGCCTCACAGCAAGAGGGTCCGTGGTTCGGACCCCGGTTGGAACAGGGTTCGGTCCGTGGGCGGGGGCCCTTCTGTGCAGAGTTTGCATGTTCTCCCCGCGTCTACGTGGGTTCTCTCCGGGGTCTCCGGCTTCCTCCCACATTCAGACATGCAGGTCAGGTTGATTGATGACTCTAAATTGCCCTTAGGTGTGACTGTGAGCGTGAAAGGTTGTCTGTTTATGTGTGTTGGCCCTGCGATAGTCTGGCGACCTGTCTAGGGTGTACCCCGCCTTCCGCCCGATGACAGCTGGGATTGGCTCCAACTCCCCCCGCGACCCTTGCGGTTACAGAAAAAGAATAAATGAATGAACTTCAACAATTAGTGTCCTCAGTTCCCAAACACTTACTGCGTGTTGTTAAAAGAAAAGATGTCACACACAAGGAAACCTGCTCCCATCCCAACTTTTTTAGAACATGTTGCAGGCATCAAATTCATAATGAGTTTATATTTACAAAAACAATAAAGTTCATCAGATTGAATATGAAATACATTGTCTCTGCACTGTATTCAATTGAATATAGATCAAATAGGCTTTACAAGTCATTGTATTATGTTATTGTTTGCATTTTACACAGCATCCCAACTTTTTTGGTAAAGATGTGTATACACTGTATAACTTTTTTTTTAAATTTACAGTGAATCTATCGCAAAGTGATTTTAAAAATAAAATTTACTAAGGTTTTCCTCCACTGGGGGGAGCCAGAATGTTGCAGCTGAGCTCAGAGCTCAGATTTCTCTTTTTGAACAGTCAAACATACGGCTTACTGGGTTGCTTTTTGTTGTAAATGCTTTTAATGAGTCGTGATGTGAGCTCCACTGAGCTGGAATGCGTTACATTGGCTGTAACAGCTGTATAGTGTGTATCCTGAATAAGTATCATTGACACACTGATACTTTTGTTTGTCCAGATTTTGTCTCTGAAGAGTAAGAACCTGGTGGGCATCACACTGACCAACTGTGGAATCACTGACCTGGTCCTCAAAGACTGCCCCAAGATGATGTTCATTCATGGTAACAGAAAAACAAGGACACGGATATTTGATGACTCTTGTAGATTTTTTCTCTTTTATTTATTTTTTTGCTTAACTTTAACTAAAAACTGTGCCCATAATCTTGATGAAAATTAGTGAAATTAGTGTTTGTACTATTCTTGCTTTGAACATTTTCTCAAAAATTAATTTCTTTTTTAACATTTTGTTTATGTGGAATTTACAAAGTTGTTACCGAAGGGGAAAGTCTAGCCAACCACAAAACAATGACCCCAGTTTACCTTGAAGAATCAATATAATAAAGTCATAATAACAACATGTTAACCAGCTGGTTTTCATAGAACACTGATTGTACATCACACATTCAGAGGCTTTATGTCCACATTGGCCTTACATAGAGCTGCATTTAAAGGTACCAGCCACACTCGGTATCACCCTTACAATTTTGTTACTATGTTGTAATATACAGGAAATTCTTTTTTTTTTTGTAAACATTTGAACCTTATTGTCAAAAATTAATGGCAGGTTTTCATTTTGCTAGCTCCATTATCTTTGTTTGTGCAGTGTCAGTTTTGGAAGAACACTGTTAGAATCTTCAAATATCACTTAATATAGCATGCATGTTTAGTTTGACCTCTACTGTTGAATTTTGGAATGATAAGAGTTGTAGCTTATGTGCTTTTGGTTCCCAGTTGCATGTAAACCTGTAATATTTCTAGTGATGATATTGTTTGGATGAAATATCAGAGGATTGCCAAACACGTCGATCTTCATGGAATGACTGTTTACAGTTTGGATGTAAAGGATCTACAGACTGTTGACTGACGACTTAGTGTTGTCATTCTAGCAAGAAGCAACCTCTTTGGTAGAGTGTTGTACAGTATAAGTAATTGAATTAATCTTTTATTAAGGGACCTACTAAAGTTGCAAATATGACTACAATTCCATTATAGAAATGAGACCACATCGCCTGTCTGCTGTGTTGAATATTTAGTGTAAAACTCACAGCTGCCTGTGTTAAAACGGTCAGTGTTGACAGCTCACTATATCAGACATACTGACAGTAGACTAATCAGTGTTTATATTGTCAAGAATAACAAGTGGAGAACACCTGATCCTTCAATAGAGGCTCTTGTGTGAAAGTGGTATAGTCCTCTGAAGAATTTCAGTGTAAAAACATGCAGTCTCAAAGTGCTCTGTCCCTTTATGTCTTTTCTTTCTCTGTAGCCACCAGATGTCGAGTGCTGAAGCAGCTGCGAGTAGAAAGCGCCCCCATAGTGAACAGGTTTGATTACGCTCAGTGTAAGAAGCTGGACATGGAACAGGTGCTGGATCAGATACTGAGGATGCCTCCTGAGAGGAACCGCATAATCTACATGCGTCCTATGCACCAGGTTAGTCATCTGTATTGTCATCCGAAACACATACGAAAATGTTAAGAAAAGTCATATTCTCCCACCTATTGTCCTTATTAAACAGAGAAATACAATTGTACACCTTTTGAATATAACTTTTTCTCAGTCACAAAAGACTGACAAAAGTTTAATTGCCTCGTTCACTCATCATAAAACTCGACAGAAACAAAATAAAACTCACCCAAACCATCTTGGTTACTCTTGTTAGTAATCTAGTCAGTAAGTCCACTATTCCAACTAACACCTCTACACTAGGTATCACTGTGTCTTTCAGCTCAGCTGCCTGTTCCACCGTTAGAGACCAGAGACTGAGCTCTGGTGGTGCGCGCTGTGCACTACATACATTGAGTTTTATAAAAAAGGGAAGCGCTTGTATTCATGACGGTATTGAAAAGCACACCTTTTGGATGGTTGTATTGTGTTATCGTAACAGAAAAATCCCTGCATCTCAAAAGGCATTTTCCCCATTAGACCACCGTAAAAAAAGAGACATCTGTAAAACTGTTGGCCGGACACGTCAAACTGAAAATACACTCAGTTATTACTCTTTCTGTTATGAATTCATAAACCAAGATGGTTTAATGTTAGAAAAACTTTCCCAAAGCCTTGACAAACAATTTTTAAGAGAACGTAACATGCTCATTTTCAGTTTCAAAATTGTATTTTAGGTTTCTACCAGTACATGTTTACATGCTTTAGTTGTTAGAAAACATTTTATTTTCGTTGTGCTGTGTGTGCTAGAATACCTATATACACCCTCAGACTGACAAGGCTCTAGTTAGCACCCATCTCTGAAAGCCCCCCTGCTGTGAAGGAGCCCAGTCCACTTTGATTAGTCAGTTTTTCTGGGTCTTTCACATCTCTGTGCAGTCATAGCAGCTGGAGACTGACTGTAATAGATTAGTGTCAACTTGTACCATGAAAACTCCTCAATAAAAGCTTCTTAACACAACCAAACAGGTTCCAGTGGGAGTCTGATCCAAATTGGATAGAAATTAACAACATCAGCAAGCGAGTTAACATGTTTCCTAGACGTTAGCTTGTAGCTACATGTAGCAGTGTATACTACGTGATGTAAATACTTGCAAGAGTCTGTCTGGTGCAGATGACCATAAAAAGAAATGTGGCACACTGAACTCTGTCACGTCAATATGAAGCTCATGGGCAGAGTGTAAACAGGTGGGTGGAATCAGTGGGGGAAATGTTGCTATATACTGGCTAAGCAATCTTTATTCAATTGACTGAAAACCATCTTTGATTGAGTCTCATATCGGTTCCAATAATCCATCCATGAAATGAATCCATGATTGCTATAAGCATGTCAGTTTTGACTGTTTACCAGACATGTGAATGAACATTCACACAATAATATATGACAAACATTTCTGTGTTTGCATCACAGAAAGAAAAACTGTAGCAATGATGATATGTTTTTATAATTTAGTTCAGTGGTTCCCAACTGGTGGGTTGCAGGTTACTGGTGGGTCCATTCTGAATAAACTGCAAGTGACTCACAAACATGTCAAGTTTGGAAAAATACATGTTTTCAAGTTTGAAGCTTTTATTTTGAAGTGCCATTACCTGCTGTAAAGTCAGAGAGATTTTTTTCTGAATATAACCACTATCTTATTTCCTTGTTCTTACTTGGCTGCAATGTTTTGAACTTTGCTCTGTCTTAAAGCAATTATATGTTCTTTTCTGATTGCAGTGCTATTTATTAACTAACTTTTGAGTCAGGGCACTTTATTCTGCAGTGTTTTATTTCATTGTGCTCTAAGTTGTTTACATTTTGTAAAATAGAATTGAATATATGGTCGGTCCTTTTATGAGTGGAGCTTGAACTAATGATTATGGAGGAACCTGGACCCCATGACTACACCAGTTGGAGACTACTGATTTAGTTTATGCCAAATTTCAGTGTTGCGGTTGCAGTGTCAGTAGTTTAAAGATTTACATTTGTATGCTGCAATGGCACATTATTTATTTATTTATTTGCATGTGACTCATAGTAAAAGTATTCCAGCAAAGATCATTTTGTAAGGCTTTTATTTTTAAAACATTACATGGAAGAACCCAGCTGATTTTGGTTTTCAGCCAGTTGGACACTTTTTGCTACTTTTAGTTGGTAGATCAACAAATACAGAAAACAACTTCTGCATGTGTAGCAAAGCGAGGCAAATCATCCCCATATTTTCCACCATGTTGAGATGATTCTGCTTATGCTTGATTTAATTCTCTTGTCTTCCATTGTTCTTTTGCACTCACTGGAACACTCCATCTCTCTCTCTCTCTCTGTCTGTCTCTCTCATCTCTTCAGATTGACTCAGTAGCGTTGGAGCGTCAGCTCTTCCAGGGGCCCTACCCCTATCACATAGCTATAGTGCATGAGTTCAGCAACCCTCCAAATATACGCAACAAGGTTCGCATTCGCAGCTGGATGGACACCATCGCCAACATTAGCCAGTGAGTCACATCTGATAAAGGGACTGTCTGTCCGAAACAGTCACTTTCTGAACTCAACCCTTTCACTTTGGGCACATTTTGTCCTCCATATTGGTGTATATGAGAGTGTTAGAATGTGGTTTGATCAACCAGGATGACCAGCTATTCAGGAGACAGGGGCCCCAAAAGTTTGTCCATATTTATATATTATTATATTATATTTATTAAAGTTATCCCATTGTCCTCAAAATCCCATTGTCCTGAAAATTTAGTAATGCCTGATAAAACTTGGAATATGTAATAAAAACCAATAATATAAAAATTTGACCAAAAATGTAATCAAATCTTGTAAATTATAAAGACATTTTACTGTAATACCTTTTCCAGTTATTAGGAATTTATTACAAAACACACAGTAATGAAAACTTATGAGAAAATACTATAAAGGGTCGTGCACATGCAGCATTTCTTTTGTGCGCTCATTTTTATTGATTTCAATGGGGACACAATGCAGGCACGCTCATAAACCACACAGACGCCATCACGACAAAAACACTCCTAAATGCCTGTTTTTCAGGGTGCAATGGCTGCAAGTATGAAAAAAAGCTTTTTTGATCCTAAACTTTTTTTTATTGCATTTCATTACATCATCAATTTTGAAAAAACTGACTCACCTAAAAGGTACAGTATTATTTTATTATTGGTAAAAATGCTGTTTTACTATCAGTCCGGACTTTGTATTACATTATTGGTAAAGTTGCTGTGTTTTAAGGTATTAGTACATTTTCGATCACGTTAACTGCAAGTTTTAGTACATTTTCGGGTGTTACATTACATTTTTAGGAAATCATTATATGATTGAGTTCTACAATCGTGATAGGCATAGGTAAATGCCCCACAAGTCACCATAAATTGAGAGAAAAAAAACCCCAAACAAAAGTCGCAAATACCCCAAAAAGTAAAATTTAATAATAATAATAATAATAATAATAATAATAATAATTAATAATAATAATTCAATAATTAAAATGAAATAAAATAATTAAAGAGAATCCCATGGTAAGAGTCAAAAATACCCATGCAAAAGTCTGAAGAGGATGAAGTTGACCAGACCGCTCAGAAATCCATAATCAAATTAAATTCTGAGTTAAGGGCTAACTGATAGTTTAAACTTGATCCTGAGCTGTCTGTATATATTTGTCTCTTTCAGAGAGTTGATCAAGTATGAGTTTTTCCCAGAGGCCACTAGGACAGACGAAGATGTGAAGAAGTATCCCAAATACCCGTGGGGTCGGGACATCTACACACTGGAGGGTAATACTGTCACACCTTCATTAAGCCTCATAGATTTAAATCCAACGTTTTTTCTGCTTTACAGCCATCAACACATTTAGATCATTAACAGTCTACTCTAAGTGCCAATGAGTTTGAGCTGAAACTGACTTAATGTGAAAGTTCTGACTCTCAGATTGAACTGTGGGGTATTTGCGTCCTTAGTAGTTGAACAGTGTAGAAATCAGTGCCTGTGTGTTTTAGTATTTTATGTATTGTGCATATTAGAATGAGCGTGAAAGTTGTGAGCATATTTATTATGTGGTTGAGAGTATTTTGCAGTGAGTGGCTTGCTGAAGCCTCTGAGCCACACGCATCATCAGGCTCTCTGTTGCTGCTCTGTCCTGCCTGGAATGCAGTTCCTGTTTGTTTGGGTGGTTTTCATGTATGTATGTTTAGGACCCTCATCCTGCTGCACTGCACCATGTGTTCTATTTGCAGATGCCACTGTATAGCAGGCAGGGTTCCCTGGCTCCCTAAAAAGCCTTAAAAGGCATTAACTTCCTTCATCTAAAAATAAGGCCATAACTGGTATTAAACCGTCTTAAATCAAGTTTAAAATGCTCAGACATGGTAAGTAGAATTTTATGAATCATTTTAATCTTACTTTGCATTGTAAAGTCTCAAAACAGTTTGTAATTTGTACCACTTACATTTTGTATCCAGCTGGGATGCTCAGAGCAGAGGATCTACTGTCTGATGAACAAGAGGCTCTGTGTATTTCATGCAAAAAAAAAGAAAAAATTCAAACACTCCATGATGGGAATCGAGTGAGAAACACACAATCGGCAAGACAACACAAACAAATGCCAGGTTCCCTTCTCTCTTAATGCAACAAAAAAGTGATGTTTTATGTTTGTTGTCTTAAATTTACTTAAAAAACGTCTTTAAAAGTCTTAAATCTAGCCTGCCTTAAGGTGAAGGAAGCCTGAGCAGGTCCATGTCATCTTCATGTAAAATCAAATAAAATTGGCCTTTTACAGTTGTAATCATGGTATATTGATCAGAATAAGTCATTTAACAAGTAAATTAGTTATTTTGTCAAAATAGTGAGGTTGAAAAAAGAAAAATCCACCATTTCTCTGTGCTCCACCTTAATACCAAGCAGTGCACCTTGATGAAGATGTACTCCTCTCTGAATGGCTAGGGGAATCTACAGCGCATTAATGTATGTTGGACTGATTAAAGGGCCAGAGAAGGGACAGATAGCGGACTGTGAGGAGAGATTTGCTGAAGGCTACAGTGACAGTGTGTTAGAATGGAATGTCAGAATGGAGTGCACCTTTTAACCGTCTTCTATGATGTCATTGTTCAGGAGTGGTGGATGGCGCTCCCTACAGCATGATAACAGACTTCCCCTGGCTGCGGACTCTAAGAGCAGCTGATCCAAACAGCTATGCCCGCTACGACTTTGAGGACGATGAAAGCAGTGAGTGCAGTCAATACACATATCTGTCCTATCAGCACACACTTCCTGTGCTTGTTCCCTAAATGTACACACCTCTTTTTAATTACTTGGGCTGTCAAACTATTAGTTTTCAAAATTCTGATTAATCACTGAGTTTCATGTTTATTTAGATTAATCACATTATTATCGCATGTTTACAGTTCCATTATTTTTCATTTCTAAGCAGTTTTGAAGTCCACATTGACAAATTAAAACAATTCTTACATGAGTGTGTTGATTGGAAATCAAATGACAGCATTTTTACTCTTCACCTGTGTGCTCAGCTCATAGGTAGAAGCAATTTTAACGGGCCGTCCACACCAAAAATTATAACTATTACCATAAAAAGATAATTTTAAAAATTGTTTCTACTCAAGTGGATGGTGGAGTCCACACTACGACTATAACGACAATGAAAGTGGCGAACGATATGGTTTGGATCACTCCTAGAGCGAATTTATGAACAATCTAATTTGGACCGAACTGTTTTTATGATGAAAAAGATGTATGAAGCTTTGGACTATTATACTGTTTGATTTTTTTTTTTTTTATTGCAGTGGGTTTAGTCATCAAAAATTGATGAGTCTCTCTGACTGTAGCAGATTCTGACCAGTAGATGGTGCTGCTGACTGCTATCAGGAGAAGAAGATGAAAGAAAGTCCTGAGCGTTGATTAAAAAAACATCACCTTACTGTGATGATTTACAGGCCACATAACCAATTTTGAATTTAGATCCAAATCCTCGAAATTTAAATTGTTCAAACAGGTTGTCGTCAGTCCATTTCAGGGACATTTTTGTATAAAATACGGTTTCAGGAGTGCTTACAATATCTGCTTCTTAACTCCATCATGGCTATTAACAGCTATATGACCTAATATTGGCCAGAGAGATTCGGGGTGCATGACAGAAAGAGGGGAAAGAGAGTCTAGGTAGGCAAGTCTAGAAGGCAAAGAGAAATAGAGAAGTTAGTTATGGAAAGGAGACAGTTAAGAAAACAGTGGAAAAAGGCTACAGAAGAAGAGAGGGAGGGAATCAGTGATTTGCAAGAGGAGTTGAGAGACAGGATAGCAGCACGTAGAAGGGCAGAGCATCTTAGGAAAAAGAGGAGAAAGAAAGAATATGCAAGAACAGCTTTTTTTTAGGGACCCCTGTAAATTTGCGAAAGGTTTGTCTAATCAGGAAAAAGGGGGGCAACAAGGCTAGAGGTTGAAGAATATTTGAGAAAGACTTATTCAGACTTAGAGGAGAATAGGAGTGGAGATCTTCCACCTGATATGCCTCCATTAGGAGAGATAAGTCAGGAGTTGGATGTTAGGCCACCTAGGTGGAAAGAAGTTTAGGAGGTGGTTAGGCATGCAGAGGCCTCTTCGGCCCCAGGGCCGAATGGAGGTCCCTACCGGGTTTATAAAAGTGCATCTGATTTACTCAAGTTCTTGTGAAAACATCTAAAAATAGTTTGGGAGAAACAAATTATCCCAAGAGCATGGCGCAGGGCAGGTGGTGTCTTCATCCCTGAGGAGGAGTCCTCAGATCTTAGCCTGTTCCAGATGATCTCTCTCCTGAATGTAGAGGGGAAGATTTTCTTTAGTGTAGTAGCACAGAGATTAGCTGGGTACTTAGAAAGGAATGGGTTACTAGACTCGACGGTGCAGAAGGCGGGGATACCAGGTTTTTCAGGGTGCTTAGACCATACTAGAGAAAAGAGACCTGCGTGTAGTATTTTTGGATCTAGCTAACGCATTTGCTTCAGTGCCACATAGCTTTATTTGGAGTGCTTTTGAGTATTTTAGGGTGCCAGGAATAGTTGTCAACTTAGTGAAAGCATATTTTCAGGACATTAGATTATGTATAAGTATGGCAGATTTCAGAACAGACTGGCAGAAGCTAGAGATAGGTATTATGGCAGGATGTACAATTTTGCCATTGGCATTTACAGTGCAGATGGAAGTAATTATCAGGGCATCCAAGTGGGTTGTAGGTGGAGAGAAACGTCAAAATGGGACGTGTCTTCCACCAATTAGGGCTTGCATGGATGACATGACGCTAGTTACTAGAACGGTGCCATGTACAAAGAGGCTATTAGAGAAGGTAAATAAGAACCTCAAGTGGGCCAGCATGAAAATCAAGCCAACTGTAGAAGTATCTTGTTATGTAGAGGGAAATTAAATCCAAGGAAATTTATCATAGATGATGAGGAAAGTCCAACAATTAGGGAAAAGTCTGTGAAGAGCCTAGGTAAGTGGGACAATGTGGATTTGACTGATGTTGAGCAGGTTGTACAGTTTAGAAAAGATGTCACTGAAGGACCGGATAGAATAGATGAGTCAGGGCTCCCAGGAAAGTTGAAGTTGTGGTGTTTGCAGTTTGGGTTATTTCCTAGGTTAATGTGTCCACTGTCAATCTATGAAGTCCCAGTATCTGTTGTGGAGAGAATTGAAAGGGTGGTTAGCTCATATATTAGAAAGTGGTTAGGCGCTCCCAGGTGTCTAAGTAGTGTGGCATTGTAGTATGAGTCTGAGTATGTATGAATTTAAGTGCACCAAGGTTAGGGCAGAGTTGTTGTTAGCCAGGAGTAAAGATGTAATAGTTAGGAGTGTGGTTCCAAATCCTTCCAAGGGGAGAAAATGGTACCCAAGAGTGGCAGTTCAGGACACAGAGGCTTCTCTTAGGCATGCAGAGATAGTAGGTAATGTTCAGTTTGGCTGGGGAGGCTTGGGGCTTGGGCCAGGCAAACCGGTGTGGAATACAGCAGGCTCCAAGGATAGAAGAAAACTGGTAGTGGAACAGGTAGGTAGGCAGGAGGAGACTGTAAGGGGTGCTAAGGCAGTGACTCAGGCTAAGCAGGGTCCGTGGTTGAAGTGAGAAAGTGTAGAGAGGAGGAAGCTTAGCTGGAGGGACCTGTGGAGTATGGAGGAGAGCTGCATTAGATTTCTGATAGGGGCTACATATGATGTGTTGCCAACCCCCCAGAACTTGAAGCTCTGGGTAAATTGTGACCCATCCCATTGTGTTCAGGTGCTGCAACTTTAAGACATATTTTGTCAAGCTACAAAATTATTTTATCACAGGGCCGATATACTTGGAGACATAATCAGGTGCTGAGAAGCTTAGCTGCAGGTATTGAGGTGAGAAGACGACACGTGAATTCAGGAGGTTTTAAAAAAGAGAGTCTAGATATCCAGTTTGTACGTGAGGGGGAGAAACATAGAAGCAGTAAGTTAGGGAGGAGGCAGGGGTGTGGTCGCCTGGATGGAGTTTGTGATTGGGAAATGCAAGTAGATTTAGGAGGAAAGCTTGTTATTCCCAGATGACACAAAAAAAGTCATTTTTCCTGAGACATGCAGCCAAATACTCTCTGGCATCGATGGGATGGGAAGTTGGTTTTGTCTTTACTGATGTCGTCATTTATCATCACCACATTGTCTGCAAACTGATGTTGACTCAAACAAATGGACGATTGAAAGTTGTCCTCAAAAGACGACAGCTCTCCTAACAGAGTGCTTGATACTTCCTGTCGTCTTTGAAGAATTTGGTGAAGCCATATCCTTCTAGTTTTCTGTTTGTTTCTCCTCAACCTCCTCACAGCGTACAGCAGAAGCTCATCAACATCCATTTTTGTGGAGTGTGTAGCGTATGCTTTGTGCCACTATTTACAGAACGTTATACAACAGTTAGTTCCGACCAAGCAATTTGATTGGTCAAGAGGAATTCCACAAGTGCTGATATAGGAGTACAACATCATTGGAACTGTTAACTTTTAACTATGCATGTATCACTCCACGTCATGGCCATTCAAAATCCGTTAATTAGTGTAAGAGTGAAAGTGGGATATGTTTGTAGTACGGTGTAAGCATAGGTTCAAACAGCTAGTTGGCGCTGTTCATGTAGCATTGGAATTACTAAAAGGAGTAGGAGTAAACCAGCTGGATGGATGTGTAGTGAGACAGGGACACACTCGTCTGACACAAATCGCAGCCTGAGACACCGACAAACACATGCTGTCTGATACGGTGCTCGAGGTAACAGAGATCACAGCAACGAGCGGACACACACTGCAGCAACGATCTGTCTGATCTAACTAGCTCATCTGAATCACACAGGCCACCAAAGTGTCTGTTAACAGACTCTGATTTCACTGAAAACACAGAGATAAATGTTCATGATACTGAGCAGCTGCTCTGTGCATAACATGAAGACCTAGCTATCACGGATTAGCAAGCAGCGTGCAGGAAAATGTTTATGTGTTGCTAGGCAACAGCTGTCGCATCCAGCGGTTGCGGAACTATTTGTGTCGGCGGAGCCAAAAAAATCATTATATAAACAAACAAATCATTATCTGTTGTTGCTTGTTACTATCAACAAATAAAAGACTCTTGTAGAGCTGTTGTATAAAAGAAATATCACACTCGAGGTTGTGTTTTGTTTAGTATCACTCCTCTCGTGTGACATTGCCTAATTATTCATCAGTGTGGATGCTCACATTGTTGTGGTTATAGTTATGGTTATAGTTATGGAGCTTGGTGTGGATGACTGCTTAGGGTCTCCAATATGCAGAAAAGTGTAATATGCCAAGTAATACATTTATACTGCATGCAAAAAGCTGTTTTGCATGTTTTTGCCCCAAACTGCATAAAGGCAGTGTGACTGTAAAGGGGAGACTCATGGGTACCAACAGAGCCAATTTTCATTCAGATTTCTGGAGGTCAGAGGTCAAGGGACCCCTGTGAAATGGACATGTTTTTTTTCCTTGCCAAAATAAAATTGGTAACTTTGGATCGTTACCCAGCCCCCTTCCTGAAAAGCTGGTTAATTAGTGTCAGTGGATCTTCTGGTCTTTTAGTTTCATATGATACCAGTATCATTGCTTTAGCCTTAAGCCTTAAGCCAGGATCGCCCGCCATTTCCGCAATTAAAGAACACAATAACATGCTCTGTACAGACCTTAATGGCATTGTGATATACATGTAACTGACAGCCTTTGTATTTACCAATCCTGACAATTGACCTATCACTTAACTCTGCCTTCGAACGCCATGAGCCAATCACATTTTGTGCAGCTACAGAAAGCACTCGGACATCCTGCTTGTAGACCTCCATTAAAAAAGCATCAGATTTTCCTGCGGTTTTATTTAAATGTATGCAGTTATAACTTAAAAAATGGACAAATGATGTGCATGGGGAAATGCAACGCTGATAGGACTTATCCTGAGAGATTAGACAGTGGAGTGTATTTTATCCCGTTCCCTAAACCTCACATACACAGAGCAAAGTGTCTCCTTTGGATTCAGCTGTGTGACGGACCACACAGTCAGCTCAATGTAAAGAAGACAAACCAGAATGTCTACATTTGTTCTAAAGTAAGGCAACACAGTGTAAGCAACATTTGCTGCAGTGACAAGTATACATAACCTCATGCATTATGTCGGCAACACTGTGTATAACGTCACTTTGCAGCAAACTTTGCGAGGTAATGTTAGCTTAATTTAGCTAATAGCCGCTAACATTATGGCCAACTTAAGCTTCGTAACATTAGCTCATCATGTCATCTGTTCATCTTAGTCTCACTATTTTTGTTATTTGACAGTCGGTCATCAGTGTTAACTGTAGCAAAAGGTTGTGGTTTAAGCCTACCCAACTGAAAGCATTAACGTTAGCTTAGCTGTAATGTTATAAAGAAAGCAAAGGCTGGCTAATGCTAACACTACGGCACAGTGAGGACCCGTCTGTGTGAAATAAAGAGCTTATGTCCCCAAAAGTTCTGTATAGCATCTTTGGATATGTCTTTGACACTGACAGCTGCCATGGTTAGTTTTGGCAAAGTGCCGACTGCTTGTCTCAGTGAGCTAAAGGGGCGGGGCTTAGTGATAACAGACAAAGATAAAGTGTGATCATATATGTGCTTGAAATGTTTTCCTCTCTGTTGTGTCGTGTGTCAGCCACCATCTACGCACCGCGACGTAAAGGCCAGCTGTCAGCCGACATCTGCATGGAGACCATCGGCGAAGAGATCTCGGAGCGCCGACAGAGCAAAAGAGGAGTGTTTCAGAGAGTGGTGGTCCTGTTCCTCCATCACTGTGACACACCAGGAGAACCTGTTGATGATGACTACATCTGAAGACCACACACACTCCTCTGTCCATCCCATCAGGAGACCTGCTGCAGCACTGCCCGAGCTTCTCACTCAGTATGCTTTTCATGGTTTTATTTGGGAACAAGACATAGAGATGTCAGGTCTGTTGGGATGACGGTCACAACATAGTCTAAGGCTGTATTTGTTATTATATTAGCAAGGTGTTAAAGCATGTATGAGCACCTTAGAAGCATTAATTCTCAAATAAAAGCAGAGAAAAAGACAAATATTGAGATGGTGAAAGTTATGGCTTAAATGGTAAATTCAGGACATACATTTCCATTTAGTCAGTAAAAAATGATCATGATGTAGTTAGAAATTAAGGCCTGTCCCTAATAGTCCTGTTTCAAGTAAAAGCGATTATTAAGAGCATAAGCCCAGCTGGCTGCACAGGGAGTGTTTTCAGCCGCGTGTCTTCTATGACGCAGAGAAGCACTCTGCTGTAGTGATGGTCTGATCTCTCACCTGTCCACTGCCACAGTCCGCCTACCTCTGTATCACACAAGACCAGTCACAGACAGAAATGGCCTTAGACAGAAATGTCAAAGAAAATCTTTCTGAATCTCCTTGATTCAGTTTGAAGAGTGTTCTTTGGAGGGTTTTTTGTTTCTTTTCATGTGCAGAAGAGCTGGTAGCTCTGGATGGTTGACAGTATGTGTCTTAGCTTTGCATTTTACCTCAGCAAACACCAAATGGTGAAGAAACAAAAATATGTTGAGTCCATAAAGAACAGTTGCAGATTATTCCCTGCAGCTGATTTTCATATAAAGTATCAGTCCTCTTTGCATGTTAAGGATTTGGGATACAGACAAAGCCCTGCTGCAAGGAAACTCCTGTTGAAAATAATGGATACGTTGACAGCGTGCCCCAAACCGCATAAAAATCACAAACCTCCTATACAAATCCAACATGCTTTACATGGCTTTGTTATGTTGAGATGCTAAAGTTACCGCTGACTGAGCAGCATTATGGGAGCCAACAGAACTGCTGCAGTTCTGACCTTTCCAAATGACCGAAAACATGCTTTTGGTTGAATAGTTCAGCCCTGGTCTCACATGTTTAAAACTATAAGAATGAGCACAACCGAAGCTTATTCAGCAGCCTTCCTCTCTATCATCACCATCATAAAAAACTGGGCAAACCCATACCCTGAAAAAATGTTGGCATTGTAGATTTCTGCAAACACCAGGTCTGTTATCTTTGCATGTTATAGTTGTGGTTAGAAAAAGATCATGTTTTGGCTTGAAACACTTGGATTAAGGGGTACTATCCCTGCTTAAGCTTTTCAGACTAATGAATATATGAAAAAAGTAATGATTCTCACACCTATTGTCTTTGATATTGGGGGTGGTGTTTTTCCTTTGTTAGTCAGGAAAGAAAGGAAATGACAGGGGATGACATGAAGCAAAGGACTACAAGCTGGAAGTGAACCTGTGGCCACTGCAGCAAAGACATTGCCTCTGCACGTGGGGCACCCGTACTATCCACTGAGCTACCAGACAGCCACCTGTTCTCTTTATTTAAAAGGGAAATACAACTGTACACCTTTTGAATCCAACTCTCTCTGTCACAAATGACTGATGAGGCTTAATTGTCTTGTTAACTCATCATATAAAACACTTCATTCAGTCTCAACAAACACAAAATAAAACCCACTCAAACCATCTTGGTTCCTCTTGTTCATAATCTAGTTAATAAGTCCACTGTTCCAACAATCATCAGCTCTGGTTTGGTCCAAATAAATAATTATTTCACTAAGTCAGGTGTTAAAAACATGTCGTTATTCGCCACAGTCTCTCTCTGCCTGCTGACGGCCGGCAGTTTACAGTCCTGTAATTTCTCCCTCCACCACTCTGTGTCATTGTGTCTTTCAGCTCAGCTGTCTCTTCCACCAGTAGAGACTTAGCTCTGTTGGTGCGTGCTGTGCACTACATACAATGAGTTAAATAGAAGGAGGAGCATCTGTATTTTGAAAAACATACTTTGGGGATTCTTAAATACCCTGATAAACCATAATACTGTGATAATGCCTAAGCCTTGTCTGCATCTTGGCAGGCATCTGGCCAGGGTAACACCATTCACCATCACTTCCAACTCCAAATGACAAATTCAGCTCATAAACAACATCATGTTAAAAATGTTATTATGCATATGAAACGTGTGATTATAATGTATTTGTGGTTTGCAGAAAAGTACAATGCCAACAGTTTGTTTTGGCGACCTGGCAGAACTGTGAGATCTGTGTGTATTAGAGACAAATGTACAACTGTGCACACACAGACATACTGAATGTGCACACTGTCATAGAGAGTGTGACCACAGGAAACCACAGTGGTGTTGAAGTGCTTTTCAAAGCTGTGATACTGGATTTCAGCCCTGTCCACTCACAGTGTGAATGTTTCATTGTAAAAGTACTATTCATGTATCATCTGGCCACTAAACATGTCTTCCTGGCTTGGTACAGCAAATAATGTGGCTATATTTTGTTCTTGACACTTTGTTTTTGTCGTGTTCCTTTTTGATCCATTGCAAGTTTTAAAAAGGTGAGGACCAGGACTATGTGGGAAAATTTGCTTCAAGACATCTGACTTTGTTCTCATTTTTCTACTTTTTCTTCTTATTCCCATCCCCCTACAGAATCAAAAAAAGGATGGTTTGGTGTTGTTTATGTGCATTCATACATTATAAATCACTGGCATACAGCTGACGACTATCTGACAGACATTTCTCAAAGTGGAGATATTGTGACAGTAGAGCATCAGAGACAACAAATTTCTCAATCTAGTCTTTAACACACAATGTTGTAATGTGTTGGCCTTCACAGAGTACATCAGACTGCTAGATTGAATTGTATGTATTATGACAGATGGAGATACTTATAGCTCTGAAGTGTTTAAGGTCAGCCCTTTACCTCTTGTGTCTAAGAGGAATGACACAAACTGAACCTTCAAACTGATTTTTTTTTTCAGGATTTATCTTCACTGCTACAGATTCCTGCCCCCAAAAGGTGCTGCATTACTTTTTCCTCTCACTTCTTGAATGAATCCAATTGGTTGTCTTACAGAGGATTGCATCGGTGATGTACAGTGTTGCTCAGCCTTGCCCTGTAGGACGGTGCAGCAGTGGATAAAGCGGATCGTCTAGATGCAGGTTGTGGGTATTCCTCAAATATGGAAAAGATTTAGAGATGAGAAAGGTGAACGAATGGTGAATGTTCACTATTAAAAGAACTGAAAATTCTTTTTGCAGGGTGAATGGACTGATATGATGCGAGTCCAGCCTTCTGTTTGTGTATTGACAACTGTACAGATGTCATGGATGGCGATGTGCTTCCATGGTGTTTATATGTTTATAATGAAAAAACAAGACTATTTCACATATTGAAAAATAAATTGAAAAAAAACTTTTGTTCTTTCTTTTTTATTTCCAGTGATCATCACACAGGTGTCTTATGTTATACTGAGCTGCAGTGACGAATCAGAGATGTCGCACTGTCAGCTGTCACTCCAGGGATAAACTCAACTCAACATAATTTAAAAAGCAGCTAAAATCATTAGCGTGTGTTTTGAAGTTGTAAATAATCTGTGTTTGTTAGAAGCCCTAATTTAAAACCAGTGGAAACCTGCAAAGATAAAATGATTCTACTGACCTATAAAAAGTCACTCCGGACTTTTGTCCATGTCAAGATATTGTTCCCCTGGGATGTGACTGGTTAGAGGTCAGTATGTTGACAGGTAGCGTTCCGAAACCCTGAAGTTAACCTGCTCTGGTAGTTAACTGTTTAAAAAGAGATCCAGCTTCATAGTTTTAAAAAACACAGTTAACCCATAAGTTCCCATTGTTTCTCCCCTGCTTCATAGTGCAGCCCTCAGGGGAACTCTGACTGGCTGCTGTATCGTTATTTCCCTTCCAGGAAGCCTGTTTTCTTCTGCGAAGCCTGCCGTGTTGCACTGCCATGTTGTTCTACAGCAGCCCAGAACAGACACACCAAATGCTAACTCTAAAATCGGGCATTTGACTTTTTTAGTTGGCTCTCCTACATGCTTGGCCAACACGTTCTCATCCCAAGTCATCACATGTTGCCGCTTTGCTGTGGACTTCTGCGTCCACATATCACACTCTAGAGCTGTGTTCGAAACCATCCCCTTAGTCACTTACTCACTATTCACTGTGTAGTGTTTATTAAATAGTGCACTATATAGGGAATAACCAAACGAGATTTCGGACACTACGTTGGAATTTTTTTCCCACGGGAAAACACGACCGCATTGCATGGGGTAGACGGGAGTTGAATGTAGTGTATATTGTATGTACACTCAAATTTGCTGTGCATTGTGGGCAATTTATAGTGCACTATGTAGTGAAATTAACAGCAGAGAATTCGGACACCACTACATGGTGAACACACTAGACACAGCTTAGGTATCCTTCTGTGTCTGCTGTTGACGTTCCAGAATGCCACTACTGTTATTTTTAACACAAGCACATGGTGAGATGAAACTGCACATGGTTATGCTTAGGCAACAAAAGCACATGGCAACCAACACCGAGACATGAACAAACACACGCTGCCATGGATGGTTAGGATTAAGGGCAGGAGCAACATGGCAAGGTGTAGAAAGAAGGAAGGTGTAGATAAACAGAAAGCGCACACCCTCACACTCCTTATATTACATCTTTACAGGCAGCGTTTCAATCTAACGCTGTCCTGACATATATCATGCTGACGCGATAGGTTCTGTCTGGCCTATGCCACCAGTCTGTGTATTACGCATACATAGCAGGTACTGTTCAGCCATCCACTGGCATGTAATAACAAACAAAAGCTCTGTTAAAGCTGTGGTATTTCATGAGTTCGGAATCAAAACGGGCTGGCTTGACTCATGGGAAAAGTTGGTTGCAATCTGCAACCTCACCACTAGATGCCACTAAATCCCACATACTGGACCTTTAAATCAACGTAATCTAACCAATGTCTTCATATCAAATCAAACTTCTGCATCCTTTTTCATTTTTGATATCTTCCCTGATTGAGACATTATTGAGTGATTAAAAGTCAAACAGCTGAAGCCTCCATGTTTAAAGTTGTTCTGAGCCTGGTGCTGATGATTAAGTACAGAGCAGAGTGGAGCTGACACAAAGCAGAGACACGCAGCCACGGAGACACGGCACATCTACCTGCACACTCTGTTCTAATTCTGGCTCCACTAATCTCTGCTCTTCCTGCTTTGACAAGTTGTAGAGGAGTACAGCAAGATTGAGTCTCAGTCTCTGTGTCTCACACACACACACACACACACACACACACACACACACACACACACACACACACACACACACACACACACTGTTCCAGTGAATAGTCCTCCTGCTGCTGTCAGTCAGTGTAAACAGAGTGAAACTGCCCACAGCCTCCTGCTGCTCCAGTGGACTTCCTGTGACACTAAACAGCTGTTGTCGGGTCCTCACTGTCTCTGCACAACACGGCCTCACAGCTGATGTTTCTATTAGTCAGATGATCATTTCATTGTAAAAATCAATGTCATATATTGATTGGAGGAAAGAAAGATAACAGTTGAAGGTCACAGGTGTCTGTAAACATGCTCTGAATGAACATGCTGTAATCACAGAACACTGTATAGCATGTTGCACCTCCATTTCTTCTCTCTCTCTCATTCTTGCCGTACGTGTTCGGCTGAACTAGTTTTACCCAATGTGACATTACAAAAAGATCTCTTTCTGCTCAAATGGAGAAATATCAGTGGGCTTGGATATGGTTTTTTCACAGAGCTGCATTTTTTAGGAAGGATCTCTTTCACTTCATTACTTGGAGGAGGTACACTGGTGACATCAGGACAGAGAAATCATAGAGGCCTTGTGTATCTTAATGTGTGTTCTGAACATCTTAAATGTGCAACAAATGATGACATTTACAATCTCAGCTTTCTGTCCACACTTTGAGATGGTTTTAATCTGCTAGTGGCTGGATGGAGCCTGTCATGTGCACATGATAGGCCGCTGGACGGTATCAGATTAAAACACTGCTGATAATGACATAACATAAAGGACAAAGCACAAAGGTTGACAGGAGGGGCAATAGATGATCCAACAAACTTTCATGCGAGAGTTCTGTTTTTGCTTCCCGTCTGAATGTGATGTTTTTTTTCTGTACTTTATCATGTGGCTCCTTCCCCTGATCCTAACCATCTGTATCTGCATGTGCTTTTGTTGACGTCCTGGTGTTGGTTGTTATGTGCTGTTGTTGCCTTAACATAACCATATGTTTTATTGTAGCCTAATCCCACCATGTGCTTTTGTTGACATCCCGACATCGGTGGCAGCAGCCCAGAACGTCAACAGCAGAAGTATACCAAGAGCTAAATATGTAGATATGTAGATTCGTGTGTATGTATGTAGACATGGAGGTCCACTGACTAAGTGGCAATATGTGACAACTTGTGATGAGAATGTGTTGTACCAAGTAGACTTGGTGAGCAAGCAAATCAACTTCAGGCATGTCTTGGTCCAGTCCTTCCTCTCAGGCTGCATCCATCCACCAGCAGATCTGAGAACCTGTCATGACCCCATTACCTTTCTCTGCTGAGCATCATTGCTGGAAGCATCACACAGCCAGAGCGGAAGCTCAGCCTGGAAGCCTCAGTTCAGACAGTCTGTTTTCTGTTTTCTGGTTCTGTTAAAAATAACAACAAACACAAATTAACACAAATTTTGTTGTTTAACTCTCCTTACCCCTCATCCATTCCAAGTTTTTTTGTCTTTTTCTCTGCATGTAGCGGATGAGTAGATGTTTACTGAGTTTATAGAGTTTAGTGGGCAGGACTCGTCTCCATATGAGGGAAAGACTGCAAACACTATCTGGGCCATTTATATAAGATTTACTGCTGACATGGACTCATCGTACATTTGGTGAAGGCTAATGTAAGTGTGTGTGTGCGCGCGTGCGCATGTGTGTGTCCATGCTTGGTAGCCATCACTAATAGCCCAGTCTTGCTGTAAACAGTGAACTATCTCCAAACATTACCTTATTAAGACACGAGACAGAAGAGACAGAGAGGAGAGTTTGAGTCTGGTTCATACCTGCCCCCTCCTCTCTTACACACACTCAACTTGATGATCTTTGTTACACATCTATTTTAACCCTTTGAAACTTGGCTCGACATCGCTTTTCTTGGGCTCAATCAAGACACCTTTCACAAGCAAAACCTTGTGAAACCTTAGAAAATCAGTTTGATTTCTTTCAAAAACATGGGGCAAAAGGAAATTAGCAATTCGGCAAAAAATGTCCTGCAGAATGCATTACATTTGTAGTAGGTTAAAAAAAACATAGAGCGAATGAGAGATTTTTTTTAGAACTAGAGAAAATTGTCCAGATAAATATAGTTCTAATTATTATATCATCAAATTTATAGTTCTGTCACAAAAGGAATGTTGTTTTTGTGCTATTTTTCAGGTAATTTTCTGGTAACTTTTCACTAATTTCTTGCTTATTTTCAAGTTGTTCATTGCCTTTTTCCATGTCTTTGAACGAAATCAGGCTAATTTGCTTACGTTTCAAAGGATTAACAAACAGAAATGCTGATTTTAAGCAACAACATTTCTTTTACAGGATTGTCCTGGGCAAGGTTTTTAAACATAGATGACGCACTTTGAATGAGTTAAAAAAATGATATGAATATGAGCATTATTGCTTACATGTAGAGATGAGGGACAATGTAAACATCGGATATGGCGGATATGCAGTAGATTCAAAATCATTAAAAAAGAAATAACAATACAATGAATAAATTAAGACATGAAGTATAAAGCACCGATAAGTACAATATATTCAAATATTTCAACCAAAAAAAGACATTTAAAACACTGACAGCATCATAAGCTCCTCTCTGGATCACAGGCTGTGATGTTAAACAAGTAGACACAGTAAAGTTTTGGCACTTAACATAGAAAAAAGAATTATTTTATCTATTCTATTCTATTTCATTCTATGTTAAGTGCCTTCCTTTTTATATATATATATATTTGCATTATTTTTCCTTTTTAATGTATATCTTATTCAGATGCTGTTCTCTTATTTGCTGCTGTAACAAAACAATTTCCCTCACAGGGAAATTGTTTTGTTACAGCAGCTCCCAGCCTTATTTGCATCGACAGTATAAATAATCAATTATTTCTCACATTGAATTATACAAGGTATAACTCCAGCGAAATGTGGAATGTGATCCCATCAGCCCCTTTAACTTGTGATTGTAATAGAGATCGTCGTCAGATATTTTCAAATCATAATCACAAAGCAGAGTGAGCAACATAAAGAAACAAACACATTCATCTGTCAGGTGATTATGATCTGCTTGATTGAGAGACAGTCAGGTGGAGACGATCGGATTGGGCCAATCAGAGCAGAGCTGACAGGCACTCTCTGTAATTTAGTGTTTTTGGCATCTTCTCTCATTGTCGGCTGCTGCTTCTTAACTGTCCATATTTCTGGATGGCAGTATTAATGGGGATAATGAAGCACACTTATAGACAGACTCTACTCTCATCATATCATTTTTTTTGGATAGTCCTATTTTTATGTGGCTAAATATCTTTTGATGCTGCCATCCACAATCACCAGGCTTATTTGATAGAAACAGCAATTTTACCTCATGCCATTCAAATGCTTTACTGAAGATTTTTCTTGTTGAATCAAATTCAATGTAATGTAAAATACTTCAATTTCTGTCAGAGAATAAGAACATGCACCATCATACTGAAACATACTATGTAAGCTCCTGCAGTGGGATAGATTTCTCTGTTTTCCTGTTTCTATGGGATCTTTTGATCTCTCCCTCCCTGCACCCAATGCGCAATGATGTTACAAATATGCAAATGAGTGTATGATATCAATCTTTGACAACTTTTGAAGCTGGTGCCAGTCCGCTAGGGAGTGCACCAGGCTTTGAAGCCAATTTTTGTTGTGGTCGAACAGTGAAATTACAACCTATGAGTTCATCAGGTGATGCCATTGGGCACCAAAAGACTTTTTCACACTCAGTTCATTTACATGATGTTAGAAAAAGTCAAATTTTTGTGTTAGACTGACCAAATTTTAAAACACTTGTGAACATGTTAGTCCAACTGAAATTGGACTAAGTCCAGTTTCTTGAAATCACACTAACACACCTAGATAATGTGTTTGGGGGTCGATTACTCTTTCATGTATATGTATCTGGACCTGAACTTTCCTAGGTAATTTGTGCATGCTCCATAGTTCCTGTGCCAGGCTTTGACCGAGAAGTCAAACAGCGTATATTCTTATAACGAAGAAAACAACACAAAACGAAAGTATCAAGTAAAGCTTAAAGTACATACAAAATATACAATGCTGAAAAGTTATCCCTGTTTTCACCATTGGACATGCAACCTGCCGCTTGTTAACTTGTTTGGTATGTGACATAATAGATCTACTAGAGGAAGGTCCAATAGCCACCAGCTAAAAGGGGACATATCTCTGCCTTCTGTGGTGGAGTCAGACATACTTGCGCCAATAAATGGATTCTCTCTGCTGCTTGGATATTGAGACAAGGCAAGTTCAATTAAATGGTCTAATGGAGCTATAGATTAAGCTTCACCTCACTGTGCATGAAAATGTACTGAGAAACAATTTTTTAATCAGAGGTCAAGGTCACCGGCCTTTGACCTCTATGTTTGAATAAGTTCATTCTTGAGTCCAAGTGGACATTTGTGCCAAATTTGATGAAATTCCTCGGAGGCCATCTTTAGATATTGTGCTCACGACAAGAGACGTGACCTTTGTACACAAAATTCTAATCATCTCATTGTTGCATCCAAGTGATTAACCGTGTTTGTGTTAAATTTGATGAAATTCCCTCAAGGTGTTCTTGAGAAATCACTTTCACAAGAGTGAGATAAATGCAAGGTTATCGTGACCTCGCCCTTTGACCTTTGACCAAAAAATCTAATCAGTTGAGTCCAAGTGGACATTTGTATAAAATTAAAAGAAATTCACTTATGGTGTTCTTGAGATATTGCGTTTACAAGGATAAGCGGACAAATGGACAGATGGACAGCTGTGTGGACTACCAGTTATGTCTCAATCTCTCTGGACTCGGCTATCACTGACGCTGAAGCATAAAAAAAAGCCGGGGCACCACTGTGGCCTGATTGTTGGGGTGCATACCATGTGACCAAAATTTCCTTTTGTCTGCCTGTCTCTCTCCTTCTCTCTATCTGCCTATCCTTGTCCTTCCACTGTCTGTGTGTCTGTCTGTTAGTCTTTCTGTTAGTCTTTCTGTCTGTGCTCTCTCTCTCTCTCTCTCTGTTAGTCTTTCTGTCTGTCCTCTCTCTCTCTCTCTCTCTGTTAGTCTTTCTGTCTGTCCTCTCTCTCTCTCTCTCTCTCTCTCTCTCTCTGTCTGTTAGTCTCTCTATGCCATCTGCCTGATGGTCTTTCTCTCTCTCTCTCTCTGTGTCTCTGTCCCTCTCTCTCTCTGTCTCTCTGTCTGTGTGTGTGTCTCTGTGCAGTGTAATAAGTTCCACATGGTATTTCAGTTTGCTGTCCAGTTCAGTCCACCGCCTGATACAGAAAAAAGCCCAAATTTAGAAGAAATATGAAAATTGTCAAACACTTTTTTCATTCACTGAGGAAAATCCATCCCCCAACACACACACACACGCAAATGTGCACAGAGGCACACACACACACACACACACACGCAAATGTGCACAGAGGCACACACACACACACACACACACACACTTCTTTTTCCATTTTTCTGTTCACTCTTTCTCCCCTTCTTCCCTTCTTTTCCCATTTCTTCCCTCCCCTCTTCCTTCTCCCCTCCCCTCCTCACATCCCCTTTGTCTCTCAGCCTCTGTCTCATCTCCTCCCCCTCCACACCACAGTCTGCCCCTTTCTTTCCCTCTTTCTCACCCCCTCCTCTTCTCTGTTTAGCCCTCTGTCTCTCCTGTCCCTCCATCTTTCCCAGGCAGTCTTTACAGGTCACTTCTTGGTTCCTCTGACATCAGCCAATCAGTCATGTTTTGAGGGGCCATTCCCTGGTGTAAGGCCCGCCCCCCACTGACCATACAAGGTAACAGTGGAATGCATGGCTTGGCAGTCCATCTGCCTCATAAGAGCGAGACACACACATACACACACACACGCACAGAGCACAGGGTGTCCCACACTGATGAGCAATCCCAGTTCAGTGTGATTTGAACTTCAGCTCACTGTGAAGTTTAAGCCAGCGGGTAAACTCACTCCTCAACTTCAGCACTACTGCAAAGCAGCCTTCTGTTAGAGCAGTCACACAAGAGCTAATTCATTTCACCCAGAACACCAAGTAACCTGCAAGTGGAGATGACAGACCTCAAGAAAGCTCCTGAGCCCAGCAGAGAAGCAGTGAAGTAGCCGGCTGCTGCAGAAGGACCCCAGCAGCACCTCAGCTGACCTGCAGCACATCACTCACTCAGGTATGTCCACACACTACTCTCACCTGTGTTTTACAACACTTCGGGAAAAAACAGGCAATGAGCAACTTGAAGAGATGACCCAGGAATTAGCATGAAATTAGTTTAAACGTACCAGAAAAATAACCTGAAAATTAGTGGACAAAAAAAGTCAAAATGGAAAAGAAAAAAAAACGAAGGGAAAACTGCCTAAAAATCATGATGTTTCTAAAAATTGGTTTTGATTATACAATTATGATTACTTTAAATATTACTCTGGAATTTTTTTCCTAGCTTAAAAAAAATACTGAATCAAGTAATTTTTATGCAATATGTGGGACATTTCTTACTTGCTCATTGCCTTTATTCCTATGTTAAAAAAAATCAAATCAGTTTGTTCAGGGCTCAAAGGTTTAAATACACGTGAAAGCTGTCTAAAAGCACTACAAGAAAAGTGACGTCACTCCAGGTTTCAAAGGGTTTAAACATGCCATGTTTTGTTTTATTTGAATGTGTTTTTCTGTCACCCAGGCAGCCATCTGAAACTTGCTTGACACAGGTCATCCATCACAATCCACATTGTGTCCTCATGTTGGATGTTGTCAGAGTCTGGTTTTGCAAATGCTTTAGAAATGTCTGCACAGCATTACAGAGCCATGACATCATATGACAGCGGACTTGATGTCAAATAAAGGCGCTTCACACTGTGTGGTTTTGGCGGTCCCAAAATCACACAACAATGGTGAAATATTTGGCTGTCAGTCCAAAACAGTGTCCCCAGAGCTCACTGTAAAACACATCCACTGATGGCGACATTAGGTTCAGACGGAGATGTGACTCTGCTGAGACTCAGGTGTAGAACACAGCCAATGAACCGATGACACAATGCTGCAGCCAGTGCTAACTCTACAAGCGGCTATTGTCTCATAGATATTAATATGTAGTTATCTTTGTTGCAAGCTTTATCTGAACAAGAAAAAAGCTTGTTTTTGTTCCTGTAGTCTTCAGCAGATGAAGTGAGCGAATGAGCTGTCTCAGCTTGCTATTTTTTTTTATTAACGTGTATTTTATTTATTTTATTTTTATTTTTAAGTTACAGGATTTAGTAGACATTTGTCACCCAGTCTGACCTGCCTCCAAACTAATGTCTTTAAAGTTTTTATTAAACCTCTCTCACACAGTGTGACATACAGCAATCACTGGTATCACACAGTGTGTTGGGATGAATGACTTAAACTCAAGCAAGTTTTATTTTCATTTTTAGATCATAGTGGATGAGTGCAAAACAAAAGAAATGTGGAGGGTCAGAAAAAAGCCTTCATCAGTGTAAAACACCACAGCAAAAATGCTCAGTTATCACGCAAAGCACATATAATGAAGAGTTAAGTCTGGTATGGCTGTTAAAGGTTTGCAGAGGCAAGAGTTAAACAAAAGATCAACACACTGTATTAAAAGCTCCCAGTAAATGCTGATCGTGCAATGTGTCGATCTAATAGAGATCGCTGTCAGACATTTTCAAATCATCATCACAAAGCAGAGTGAGCAACATAAAGAAACAAACACATTCATCTGTCAGGTGATTATGGTCTGCTTATTGAGAGACAGTCAGGTGGAGACAATCAGATAATATACAATACAGCACATAAAAAGTTACAAGTATGACAAATCACAAATCACAAATCCTCCAAAAACACTAATCATAAAACTAGCATTCTTGAAAAAATCATAGAAATTGTGAAATAAAATTTAAAAGACAGTAGAAAGGTAATAAATTATTCTCCCAAAAAAGTTTTAGAAAATTGGACAATTGAGTTGGGCAGTAAGCCAGATTTTGTGTTGCTATAAAGGTTTGAAGGGATCCCCTCACTGTCTGGTTCAGTGTGTGTCACTGAGACACACCAGATGCAGCAGTGCTCACTGAGAACAACAGTGTGACCATACAGCAGCTGGATCACTTCACTCATTTTAAGGTTACATCAAAATGCAGTTTTCACTTGTTCCTAATGCCATATTTTTGTCTGATGAAGGACAAGGACAACCAGGAGGTGTTGAAGAAACAGACCAGGTAGGAGCAACACACACACACACACACACACACACACACGCACACACACGCACGCACACTCACTCGCGCACACACACACACACACACACACACACACACGCACACACACACGCACGCACACTCACTCGCGCACACACACACACACGCACACACACGCGAGTGTGCACACACACACACACGCACACACTTCTCCTGTTTTAACTAATTCTTATCCTGTAAACGGTCCTCTGAAGCAGTGAGGGTGAACCAAAGTGCCCTCTCACTGCAGAAATGTCCTCACTATAATGGTTTTAAGGGCATACTTTACCCCCAAATGACCATTTGTATATCTGTTACTCACCCTGTGTTCCCTACCTTCACAGTGAGTGAAGGATCCAAAAATGGCAAACATTGTCGATGAATTAAAGAAGTAGGGTTCCAGCTTTAACAACAGCAAAACTATATCAAACATCTGTGTGCAAACAATCACACAACTGGTGCATTATGATCCACGTCTCATAAATCCAGACTGAATTTGAAAAAGCAAGCTGAGGTAATGTTGTAATAATTCAACTTGTCTTTTTAAATCAGTCAACTTAAAAATTTGTCCTGGACACTAACTTTTTTTTATGTTAGAACTTTTTTTAAGTGTATGCTCGGTACTTCACAAACACATGCATTACCTTGACATCAGCCCTTTCAAATAGGGACTAAGTGAAAGCATAGATGAGCTTTTTAATCCTCACTGAAAAGGGCTGACGGTGTTTGTGAAGTACTGTGCACATGACAAGATAAATGAGACTTGGATTATACTGCTCGAGCTATGTGAGAGTTTGTAAAAGTATGTTTTAATGAAGTTTTGCTGGTGTTAAATGTGGTCCCCAATGACTTCATTCATTAACAATGTTGGCCGTTTTTGGATTCTTGTCTTTATCAGATACATTAGAGAAAAGCAATGTTATATTTATGAATTCAGTGTAATGTGGTGAGTTATTGATGTAAAAATGATCACTGAAGGGGTGAAAAATTCTTTTAAAACTCTATTGGTCCCCACAAAGATAGTAAAACAAGGCATCACACCTTTGTTTTTTTTTTCTGGTATTTTTTTTTCTGTAAGTTTTTTGTTCTGTAAATTACGCATTTAACCCTTTGAAGTCTGAGCAAATTGGTTTTATTTCTTTAAAAACTGTGGGGAAAAGGCAATAAGCAACATAGAGATACATGACCTCCAGAAACTGACAAAACAAGTAAAAAAGTACAAGACAAAAACAAAGAAAGAAAGAAACAAAAAACAAAAACATGAATGGTCCAAAAAAAGTGCTTAAAAATAACAAGAATTTTGTAGTCTAATTTTGAATATATAATTATGATGACAATAAATAAGGTTTTCTGGACATCTTTCTCCAATTTCATGCAGTTTGTACAACATTTCTCGCCAAGTTGTTGTATTGCGTTTCCCCCTATGTTTTTTACAGAAAGCAAACCAATGTTGCTCAGAAAAAAGTTAAAAAGCCTTCTTGTGAATTCAACTGAATACAGCATAAGAAAAGTGATGTTGATCCAGCTTTTAAAGGGTTAAACCAACTATGAGTAACCTGGTACAAATATTACTTTAACTAGCATCTGTGTTTCTGTGTTCACTAGTTATGCCCTTGAATCCTAATTTCCCCACTAAATTTCCCCTTAAGTGGCATTAAAGTCAGTCTTTGGCCGCCAGCTGGCTGCTGAGTCTGACAGGGTGGGGGAGGTTAATGTAACATATGAAGGCCCCTGTTCCCAGATCCAGTGGTGTGGTGTGGTCCCCCAGCAGCCAGGAACTGCTGTCCTGCTGATGACTGGGATGGACATGAGAAAGTGCACAGAGGGAGGAGAGAAGGAAATGCTATATTTATTGACTGAGCAGTCACAAGTCTTGGGGGCACTGGGTTAGGAGGACTTTCACATAACCCCCCTGCAAACACACACTCACAGCAACCCCCTCTGGGACCAGGAGACATGATTCCCCGGTCACTTTCACATGGGGGAGGAGAGAGAGAGAAAGAGATGGAGAGATTAACTCCTCCAAAGACCAACCCTCATTGCTGAGTGTTTTTGATTTTTTGGGGGGGGCATTGGTCACTCATTTCTTGTGGAAAAGAGTCACTTCATTTCATCAGTGAGTCAATCAACACTAGGTGGGCTTCCATTAACCCTCAAACTGCTCAAATTTAAGTTGTGTACATGAAAAATGTCTAATGGAAACTTAAAAAAAAAACTCCCTCGGGCATGATGCAGCAGGCTCTACGAGAGGTTTTATTGCATCACATAACTCCTCAAAAGTTGAGCGGATCATCCGGAATTATTGAATCCACAATTCCTCTGTGAATTTGTGGTCTATCACCTCCCAGAAATCCTTAATACGTGGCCGCTCCCATCTATAAGGGGCTTGCCTTTCCATTATGGCTCCATAACAAGCCTACGTAGCCTTGGACTTGAAATAATGACGGCTAGTGTGGTGGCTGCAATAGAAATAAAACTGCTAATGTTTTGAACATCCATTACCATGCTCTTTGAATTGTTATAATTAGAGGAGAAGTTGCAGAATATCACTCAATGAAAATATATTTCACAAATATTGCTTGAGTTTTGCACAAATCTGTAATGAAACCCCACTTTCTGACTCCCACACATGCCTGCAAGTTTATTGTTTTTGCTAGAAATCAAACCAATGTGCTGAGGGTTCAAAGGTTTAAATGCTTGTGAAAGGCTTCTGAATGCAGCACAGGAAAAGTGATGTTGATACAGGTTTAAAGGGTTAAAAAGTAACCCCCATACCATATTTTATGAGCAAGAGTTTTGGATCATTTTAGGACTAATAAGTCTGTTTATTTTTTGTTCCTGCACTGCTCCTGTTCAGTTCCCTTCAGAGTAGTTTTATAGTTAAAAAACAAAATTCAAGTGCGATCAAAAAATAGTTTATGGTTTTTGTAAAAAAACAGGTGAGCACGCTAATTTTAGCTCCTTAACCAGCGTGAAGTTTTCACAGGCCTCCATCCATGGTGATGTATACCGTTTACTAACCTGTCAGCCAGCCTGTCCCTGATGTCAAACATGACTCACCAAAAGAACCCCTACACACAGAAAGCCATACTCGTCAACTGCAGAGCCATGTAAACAGCTCTGCTCTACTGGCTATGGGAAAAGGGTTATTAGAGTTTATGTTTTTCCTTCTCCACCCTAGATTTGTCCTTTTTCTCTTAATTGTCTTTTGACTCCACAGAATTTTCTTACTGTAAGACCCCTCCGGGGGTCCAGCCTCCAGACTGGGTACCATTTTGTTTGTCAACACTCGAGCCCATTTCCCACTGGTACAAAAATAACCCCAACTAATATCTGGCTGTTGTAAGTAATATGGAAGGTTACAATCAGCATTCACTCCCGAGTCATATGACTTTGCAATAATCACAGATATTATATCAGCTTCAGCTCGGATCTGCTCCAATCAGCAGTGACGTGCTTTTAATCACGATGCTATGACATGTTGTTACAATATTCATGCTCAGTTCGAGGTACATTCATACATCATTTCTAACTAGTCTGCAGAGAGATTGAGAGAAACTAAATATAAGCAACAGATATAAAAAAAAAGAAGCAACAACCATAACATTTTCACTAGACTCCATGCTGCTTTCTGCTGAAAGCAGTCAATCTGTTGGTGAAGATTCTCAGTCATACAGGTGACCAAGAATTGAGCACTTAACACTTAAATAAAGGAGTCTATTGCCTATTTTTAGTAGCTTATCCCGCATTTAAAAATATACACATACATGCTAATTTAATGGTATAAATTTCCTTTTACACCCTTTGGGTTTCGCTCAGGAAGCCCCCCCAAGCTTCTTACAGTACTAACTTATTTTCAACATCCCCTAAAACCTCATCAGAGCCCATCACTGCTCTACCACGGCCCTGCTGTAGCTGCTCTGATCAGCCTCCAGTGTTTGATTCAGTGCATGCTTCAACATTGCCATTTTTGGTAATTGACATTAAGACTCGCTATAACCATCACTTTTATGTGTTGTACTTGGTGCGTTCTTTCTCCATACATTCTGTCTTAATGTTGTTTTGTTTTTGGTTAAAAAAAAGACACTGATTTCACATTACACAGGCGACACTTAGCTGTGTGTGTGTGTGTGTGTGTGTGTGTGTGTGCATGAGTGAGTGAGTGAGTGAGTTAGAGAGAGAGAGAGAGAGAGAGAGAGAGAGAGAGAGAGAGCTTCCTGTGTGTGTGATTTACAGAGCCGAGGGGAAAGAGAAAGAAAACCATATTAGGCAATGTTTGGCTCAACAGGAGAGATGGCTTTGACTGTTATCACAGCTTGTCTAAACACACTCATACCCACTCACACACACACACACACACACACACACATGGTCCCACTCTGGGCTGGTAGCCTGGGCCTTGGGTGGTGACATGTCCATCCACTGACCGTTCATATCCTGATTCAACGACTCAGATCGGCTTTATCGGCCTGACATGTAAACTAAAACGTTGAAGCGTTTGTTTTATTTACTGAGTAAAGTCGTCAGTATTTCTGTATTGGCTTTGCTGACTCCCATCATCCCACACTGTTTCCCTCCTGTGCGGTCTTTGGACAGTTTTGTAGTGAAATCATCCTTTAGCTGTGACAGACTGTGGCTGCAGGAGTTTTAACCACAGAGAGGATCAGCAGAGCTCAGGTCAGTTGTTACCTCTACTTGTGGCAACTATATGTTCTATGATAGCATTCTACATTTTCATTTCCTCCACTGAAGAAAAGGAAAGCCCTCCACTGGCAGCAGCTGGGCGTACAGCCGCTCACCAGCTGCTCTGACATCAGAAATGCCTGGATGAAGGATTCCAGGACGCTTCTCAGCTCTGGGGCCCCCGGATGAACCTCACTTTGTCGCTGTTTACCAGCAGAAAGAGAGATATTATGAATGTTTCACTCATTGAGAAATCAAGAAATCTTAGGTGTGTGCAGCCTCCACTCTGCTTGTTCAAGGACTGAGAGGTGACTGGTTCGTCCTGACACAGTGCAGACTGGATGGAATGATGCTGTCAGGCTGTTGTAGATTAGTGGTGCAGTTGGAATAGATGTTATGGCTTTTGGTTTTGGTGTGCCACCCCAAGATTTTCAGTGGATACCCATGTGAAGCATTTCTGGGGGCACCACTGCTGGATGCTGCTTAAATCTTCACGCCGTCATGTTTTCAACCAGCTTTTTATTCTTTACTTTGTGCTGAACTGTTCTGGAGCTCTGTGCTCTTGCAGATAATATTTAATAAGACTGAAGTTCACTCTAACAGTACTAATGGACCTATGGGATGAACTTTTTCACGTCATATTTTCACACTTTCCATCCTTTACAACTTTTTCTTTTTTTGGATGTCATCGTTGAGTCCAGTTTGAACCAAAGCTAGGCAGACTAAAGCTGTGTTTCTATCAAAAGATTTTGGTGTAGTAACTTTGTAACCAAAAGTAGCCCCTACAAACATGTACCAAGAGCAGGGGTTTAGTGCTGCTGGAGCGCTCAGGAACGACACTATGGCAAGTTTTTCCTCCTCTCCACTAGAGTAGAATATATACAATTATATACAAAGAATATATACAATTTACAAAATCTGGTCGAAATTAATATAATTTTCTTAAACTCATTCCTAAAAATGTTTGTCATCCAAGGGAGACAGTAAAAACAGCTGTAGGGGTTGAAGTTGTCACATTGACATTTAAGGTGTGTTGATGGATTCATGTCATCAGTTCATGCACTGAGTAGCACTCAAAGTAAATATTCAACCTTGAAAGTTTCTGGCAGTTGGCCCAGGGAATAAAATAATTTTCTCTCAGTTGGCAGCTGCTAGAGGCTGTAAACATTCTTTCATTTTTATAGTTTAATGTCTGGAAAAACCTGTCACAGAGAGAGAACACAGAGTTGATTCTCTACTGACCAATCAACAGACTGCAGTGGTTTTAGCTCCTCCTTTTAGTATCAGAGCTCTGTGCTAGGTACCCAAACAGAGGGGTGACCAAAAATGGTGACGCTAACACCATAAGTGTCTGTACACGCACGACATTACAGCTGACAAGAATGACACGCATCAGTGTATATTTGAATCAGTTCTGGTAATGTGGATGAGGATGAGGATGAGGATGAGGATGAAGATGAAGAACTGAGGCTGGTCTGAAAACTTGGAACCCATTGCAGGCCTAAAGCTTGAAGATGTGTGTAGTATATATGTGCACACAGACACACAGGCTGGGAGAGGGCAGATTTGTTTGTTGGTTTGGTTTAATGAGGGCAACACTTCCTGCGGACAGACCTCCAGATATGACCCAGTGTGGGATTGTGGATTTCTGTGTGCAGTGTGTGTGTATGTGTGTGAGGGAGAGAAAGTCACTCTTTCTTCTTAATATGGACTTGTTGGGCCCAGAGCAGAGGGAGCTGGACACAGTGAGATAAAGGCCTCCTCTCTCTCTGCTGCCTTTTAAGTGAGTCTCTCTCCACTGTGACTAGAAAAGGGAATGAATGTAGCCAGCTGGAAGGGGGGGGCAGACTATCAGTGGGAGCGATCACAGACTGGAAGAGGGAATGTTTATCCAAAGCAGCAATCCCATTTTCCATGATCCCCAAAATAAAAGGCTGGCTCAGGCCTTATATGGGCAGACTGGGAGTTTCCAGGCGAGCAGAGCCAGAGCGTTCTTGGAAAACATCACTTTTCTTCCTCTCCCTCTGTCTTTACTCTCCTTGATGCACTCAG